>NC_041388.1:654511304-654680653 GCF_002162155.2 Triticum dicoccoides | reverse complement strand
CCTTAGTGGATAGAGAGAGGGGCAGCCAAAGGTGGGCCGCGCGCCTCCTCCCCCCTTGGTCCGAATTGGACTAGGAGAGAGGGGGGGCGCCCCCCTTTCCCTCTCCCTCCCCACTTCCTTCCCCCTCCTAGTAGGAGTCCTACTCCTACTAGGAGGAGGACTCCTCCTTGGTGCGCCTATAGGGCCGGCCGGCCTCCTCCCCTTGCTCCTTTATATACGGGGGCAGGGGGCACCCCTAGACATAGAAGTTGATCCACGTGATCATATTCTTAGCCGTGTGCGGTGCCCCCTTCCACCATAGTCCTCGATAATATTGTAGCGGTGCTTAGGCGAAGCCCTGCGACGATAGTACATCAAGATCGTCACCACGCCGTCGTGCTGACGAAACTCTTCCCCGACACTTTGCTGGATCGGAGTCCGGGGATCGTCGTCGAGTTGAACGTGTGCTAGAACTCGGAGGTGTCGTAGTTTCGGTGCTTGATCGGTCGGGCCGTGGAGACGTACGACTACATCAACCAAGTTAACGCTTCCGTTGTTGATCTACAAGGGTACGTAGATCACACTCTCCCCCTCTCGTTGCTATGCATCACCATGATCTTGTGTGTGCGTAGGAAAATTTTGAAATTACTACGTTACCCAACATATAGAACTTGGCTTGTATATTCCAACAATGGGCCTCCTCAAGTGCCCTAGGTCTTCGTGAGCAAGCAAGTTGGATGCACACCCACTAGTTTCTTTTGTTGAGCTTTCATACATTTATAGCTCTAGTGCATCCGTTGCATGGCAATCCCTACTCCTTGCATTAACATCAATCGGTGGGCATCTCCATAGCCCATTGATTAACCTCGTTGATGTGAGACTTTCTCCTTTTTGTCTTCTCCACATAACCCCCCTCCTTATATTCTATTCCACCCATAGTGCTATATCCATGGCTCGCGCTCATGTATTGCGTGAAATTTATGAGTTTGAGATTACTAAAGTATGAAACAATTGCTTGGCTTGTCATCAGGGTTGTGCATGATGGGAGCATTCTTGTGTGACGAAAATGAAACATGACTAAACTATATGATTTTGTAGGGATGAACTTTCTTTGGCCATGTTATTTTGAGAAGACATAATTGCTTAGTTAGTATGCTTGAAGTATTATCATTTTTATGTCAATATGAACTTTTGTCTTGAATCTTTCGGATCTGAATATTCATACCATAGTTAAGAAGAATTACATTGAAATTATGCCAAGTAGCACTCCGCATTAAAAATTCTGTTTTTATCATTTACCTACTCGAGGACGAGTATGAATTAAGCTTGGGGATGCTTGATACGTATCCAACGTATCTATAATTTTTGATTGCTCCATGCTATGTTATCTACTGTTTTGGGCAATATTGGGCTTTATTATCCACTTTTATATTATTTTTGGGACTAACCTATTAACCGGAGGCCTAGCCCAGAATTGCTGTTTTTTGCCTATTTCAGTGTTTTGAAGAAAAGGAATATCAAACGGAGTCGAAACGGAACGAAATCAACTGGAGAAGTTATTTTTGGAAGGAAAGCTACCGGATGGACTTGGACCCCACGTCAGGAGCCAAGGGAGGTGCTGACGAGGGTGGGGGGCGCGCTCCCTACATCGTGGGGCCCCCAAAGCTCCACTGACGTACTTCCTACACCCATATATACTCACGTACCCTAAAACTTCCAGGGAGCACAATAGATCAGGAGTTTCGCCGCCAGAAGCCCCCGTAGCCACCAAAAACCAATCTAGACCCGTTCCGGCACCCTGCCGGAGGGGGCAATCCTTCTCCGGTGGCCATCTTCATCATCACGGTGCTCTCCATGACGAGGAGGGAGTAGTTCTCCCTCGGGGCTGAGGGTATGTACCAGTAGCTATGTGTTTGATCTCTCTCTCTCTCTCTCTCTCTCTCTCTCGTGTTCTTGAGATGATACGATCTTGATGTATCACGAGCTTTGCTATTATATTTGGATCCTATGATGTTTTCTCCCCCTCTACTCTCTTGTAATGGATTGAGATTCCCCTTCGAAGTTATCTTATCGGATTGAGTCTTTATAGATTTGAGAACACCTTATGTATGTCTTGCCGTGCGTATCTGTGGTGACAATGGGATACCACGTGATTCACTTGATGTATGTTTTGGTGATCAACTTGCGGGTTCCGCCCATGAACCTATGCATAGGGGTTGGCACATGTTTTCATCGTGATTCTCCGGTAGGAACTTTGGGGCACTCTTTGAGGTCCTGTGTGTTGGTTGAATAGATGAATCTGAGATTGCGTGATGCATATCGTATAATCATACCCACAGATACTTGAAGTGACATTGGAGTATCTAGGTGACATTAGGGTTTTGGTTGATTTGTGTCTTAAGGTGTTATTCTAGTACGAACTCAAGGGCTGTTTGTGACACTTATAGGAATAGCCCAACGGATTGATTGGAAAGAATAACTTTGAGGTGGTTTCGTACCCTACCATAATCTCTTTGTTCGTTCTCCGCTATTAGTGACTTTGGAGTGACTCTTTGTTGCATGTTGAGGTATAGTTATGTGGTCCAATTATGTTATTATTATTGAGGGAACTTGCACTAGTGAAAGTATGAACCCTAGGCCTTGTTTACTATCATTGCAATACCGTTTACACTCACTTTTATCATTAGTTACCTTGCTGTTTTTAGATTTTCATATTACAAAAACCTTTATCTATTATCCATATATTACTTGTATCACCATCTCTTCGCCGAACTAGTGCACCTATACAATTTAGCATTGTATTGGGTGTGTTGGGGACACAAGAGACTCTTTGTTATTTGGTTGCAGGGTTGCTTGAGAGAGACCATCTTCATCCTACGCCTCCTACGGATTGATAAACGTTAGGTCATCCACTTGAGGGAAATTTGCTACTGTCCTACAAACCTCTGCACTTGGAGGCCCAACAACGTCTACAAGAAGAGGGTTGTGCAGTAGACATCAGTTAGTTACAATCTTTGCTGAAAACTTGAATGCTGGCTTTACATATTTACAACAACAAGAGCAAACAGAGTTTGGCAAAGTTTTTCTTTATCACTTTCAGTTTGTCAACCGAATTGCTTGAGGACAAGCAAAGGTTTAAGCTTGGGGAAGTTGATACGTCTCCAACGTATCTACTTTTCCAAACACTTTTGCCCTTGTTTTGGACTCTAACTTGCATGATTTGAATGGAACTAACCCGGACTGACGATGTTTTCAGCAGAATTACCATGGTGTTATTTATGTGTAGGAGCAAACATTCTCGGAATGACCTGAAACTTCACGGAGCCACTTTTCAGAAAATAAGAAAAATACCTGTAAAAGATGAAGGCCAGTGGGCCCACCACCTTGCCACGAGGGTGGGGGCGCCCCCACCTATCTCATGGGCCCCCTGTTGCGTCTCCGACTCCAACTCCAACTCCATATATTGAGTTTCGGGGAGAAAAAAATTAAAGAGAAGAAATCATCGCGTTTTACGATACGGAGCCGCCGCCAAGCCCTAAAACCTCTCGGGAGGGCTGATCTAGAGTCCGTTCGGGGCTCCGGAGAGGGGAATCCGTCGCCATTGTCATCATTAACCATCCTCCATCACCAATTTCATGATGCTCACCGCCGTGCATGAGTAATTCCATCGTAGGCTTGCTGGACGGTGATGGGTTGGATGGGATCTATCATGTAATCGACTCAGTTTTGTTAGGGTTTGATCCCTAGTGTCCACTATGTTCTGAGATTGATGTTGCTATGACTTTGCTATGCTTAATGCTTGTCACTAGGGCCCGAGTGCCATGACTCCACATCTAAGCCTATTATGTTTTCATCAATATATGAGTGTTCTTGATCCTATCTTGCAAGTCTATAGTCACCTATCATGTGTTATGATCCGTTAACCCCGAAGTGACAATAATCGGGATACTTACCGGTGATGACCGTAGTTTGAGGAGTTCATGTATTCACTATGTGTTAATGCTTTGTCCCGGTTCTCTATTAAAAGGAGGCCTTAATATCCCTTAGTTTCCGTAAGGACCCCGCTGCCATAGGAGGGTAGGACAAAAAATGTCATGCAACTTCTTTTCCACAAGCACGTATGACTATGTTCGGAATGCATGCCTACATTATATCAATGAACTGGAGCTAGTTCTGTGTCACCTTAGGTTATGACTATTACATGATGAACCGCATCCGGCATAATTCTCCATGACTGATCCATTGCCTACGAGCTTTCCATATATTGTTCTTCGCTTATTTACTTTTCCGTTGCTATTGCTATCATCACTACAAAATACCAAAAACATTACTTTTATTACTGTTACCTTTTGCTACCGTTACCACCACTATCATATTACTTTGCTACTAAATACTTTGCTGCAGATATTAAGTTTCCAGGTGTGGTTGAATTGACAACTCAGCTGCTAATACTTGAGAAAATTCTTTGGCTCCCCTTGTGTCGAATCAATAAATTTGGGTTGAATACTTTACCCTCAAAAACTGTTGCGATCCCCTATACTTGTGGGTTATCGCACGCCGTCGTCGGGCTACTCCGATGGGGGCGCGCACGGTGGGTTCAACCCTAACGTCACCTTCCCCCATGGACACCCGGCCCAGCGCACGCCCTCGCCCGCCTTCGGCGGCGTGCAGTACCGTCCGTACAACTACTCGCCGCCGGCTTACGCATCCTTCCCGACGCCCCCTCTCCGCCCTGGCGCCCTGCCCTTCTCACAAGCTTCCATGTCGCACCTCGGCGACACCGACGAGACCGACGCCGACATGGACGACATCATCGCGGGCAGGCTCGGCCGCGGTTGCCGCGTCTCTTGGGTTCGCTACCTAGGACGACACGGTGGACCTCAGCAGCGGCATGGACGGCGAGGAGGAGCCGAAGGAGGAGGAGCCGGCGACTATTTCGGTGAGGAGGCGCAAGAAGAAGAAGGGGGCGGCCAGGACCTGCGAGCCGCGTATCAAGTGGACGTCCAAGGAACATGAATGCCCCGCCAAAGCGTGGAAAGTCATCTGCCTCGACCCGACCACCGGCACGAACCAGAGCATCGAGACGTACTCGGAGCGCATCAAGGCCGAGTTCGACGAGCGCAAGCTCGTCGACACCTACTTTAAAGGCGTCTACATGCAACGCGGGTCGAAGGCAATGGCGAACCATTGGGGGCTCATCCAGGCGGCGTGCAACAAATGGCATGGGATCGTCGAGGAGATCGCGGCTCGCCCGGAGAGCGGCGCCAACGTTGAGGATCAGGTATGGCACGCCCGTCTGCCGCTTCTCTTCGCCGTGTGCGCCCGCCAACTGTTTGTTCCTTGGCGCTGCTGCTGCGCATGTTCGCCTTGTATCGCCTGGGCAACAACGACCAAGAGTTCAAGTACCTCCACGTCTACAAGCGGATCGACAAGTGCGAGAAGTGGGCGGAAATCCGGCGCACCCTCGGCAGGGCCAAGGAGACCTACAAGCCGGACGCGCCGACGGCGGGCGCGTCAGAAGGGCGGCCGGACGGCAACAAAGGGGCCAAGAAAGGGAAACACGCCAACGCGGCTACCGCGCGAGTACAGGAGTCCATCGAACACTGCCTCGCCGACGCACAGGCCCGGGCCGCCCTGCGTGAAGAGAAGACCGAGGCGCGGTGGTCGGCGTTGATGACGAACAACGCCGTCAAGCTCGACCTGCTCCGGACCAACATCACCGTGAAGAAGAGGAACACCGACCTGACTTTTTTGATGGGCGGGGCAGACATGCTACAGAGTAACGACGAGAAGCTCAAGGCGTGGTACATGGCGGAGCGCGGCCTCATCCTGAACCAGCTGACGACGGCGCCGCCAACTCCCGCGCCCACGCCGCCACCGCCAAGCCCGAGTGTTGATGCCTCCACGACGCCCAGCAGCACCGAAGCCGTGCCGACGCCGCCCAGCACAGAAGCAGCTCTGACACCGCCTAGCCCGCGCACGCCGACTCTGCCGACGTCGGAGGCCGACCCCACCGAGTGATGCGTTGCGCACGCGTCCAGACTTGTGGCGCTCTTTTTTTGTACGCCAGACTATTTATCCGATCGCCGACTGTGTCCTGTGATCGCCGAACTTGTGGCGTCTTTTGAGCAGGAACGACCAAGTTCAAAATTGCCGCGTCCTGGGGCCGGCGCCTGGGGGCGTGACTGCGAGCTAGGTCACCTCCAGGGCCCAATCTAGCGCCGGTTCGCACCCAAGCCGCTCTTTTTAGGCGACCTAGGGGGGCCGAACGGCTGGAGATGGTCTTAATACACGCCGACCACAAGCCAGGAGTTGATGGCGAAACTATCGCTAGGTGCCTATCATCATCCACCCCGGCGGTCGGAAAAGGGACAGATCTCGAAAAAAAATCAATTCAAGGTCACATCGGGCTAAACTTTGCCAAAAAGAGTCAAAGACACCTATTTTGGCCTCTTGATGTTGTTTGGTTGGAATTGTGATGAGTGGTCCGGGGGCTAGACGCTGCTTGCTGCGTGTTGCTCTGCCCGGCACAGCTGCTGCTACTGTGCAGCGCTCACCCCCTCGCTGTGCACGCACCGGCGCGGCATCTCTATCCGTCCGTCTGTGTCGCCCACTGTTCTGGCATCGTTTCGTCTCGTTGGTGTTGCGAAATTTAACAGTCTTCGCGGCTCCGTATGCGTGTTGGGGGCGCTGCTGCACTGCAGCGCTGTGTTGTGGGGTTGAGAGCTCAGACGAGAGGAGGACCTGCATCACTGTATCGTCCTATCCTTGCTCGCTCGCTTGACATCGACGGGCTACCTATGAGCGTGAGCGTGAATGTGATCTCCCTCTCGTGCGGAGCTTAAATATTTTGGAAAAACCACCTTTTTTTTACCAGGGGCAACGGTGGCCTCTGTCGGCTCTAGGGTTAACAAAGTTCTCACTGAATAATTGCATCAGGGTTCAGAGGAGAGTAGTACTAACGTCTGGTACTATTTCTGCTGCCATGCCGACACGCACAACACATGCGTTGCCGCGACTGTGAGAGGGAGGGTGGCAAGCTCAGGCTAGGCACGGTAGGAGTTGACGGCATGACGCGACGCGGGGCCGTCCGTTTCGAGATAATTTGCGTGAGAGGCGTGCGTGGAGCCACCTTATTCATTCCGAAAGGACGGGCCAAACATCGCCCCATCCATGCATGTGTACCGCGTAGCTTAATCCAGTACTGCCTACCCCTACTGGCAGTAGACGTGGTACGTGTAGGTTGCACGTATAGCTGAGCTAGCTATAGCACTGGTTGTGGTTGGATTGACATGCGACTCGCCGTCCTGTGTACTCTACTGTGCATCCATCGAGTACGCACGCGGGAATAGCACAGCGCGTCGTAGCTGTTCCCACCCAAGTACGCACGTACCTATGCTGTGCTGGCACAGAGAGGAGAAAGGACGCGCATGGCTATGGCGAATCACACGCGTACCTAGCCACTGTGCAAGCGTGACTAGGGCGACTAGTTGCGTTTGCATTTGCATGCATGGGTTACTCAATCGAGGATGTTTGGTTACTTGTCGTCATGAGTTGGGCATGCATGTTGGCAAATCCCGGGCCTCCGGACGCGTCGGCGGGTATTGACCCGGCACGCTTTAGAGCATCTTCATCCGTTTGACCCCAGCTCACCCGGCGATTGCTTTTTGGCGTTTGCGCTGGCGGTTTTTTCGTCCTGAGGGTGATCGAGTTTTCAGCCGCGCTCCTAGGTTTCGGCCCACAGACGCCCAAAAATTCAAATTTGTTTTTCGCGCTGCCAAAAAGCACCACAAGTTTGGCCATCATCATGTCACAAGTCAGCGATCATCATTGCCAAATTCGGTGATCGAACATACCCAAAAGTTCAGCGATCAAAAGGAAGGAATCATAAACATGGAACGCATCTCAAATGACAAGCTCCTCTACCGTGGGACTAGCCGGGGTCGGCGTGGGCGTATTCGGGCTCGGCGTCAGCATGGCTTCTGTGCTCGGGCGGGTCGTCGGCGTCGTGGGCGTAGGGGTGGTAGTCGCCGCCGGGCCCGGGCATCTGGTTCAGGATGAGGCCGCGCTCCGCCAGGTACCACGCCTTCACCTGTTCGTCCATCGTCGACATGTCTGCCGCCATAAAAAATGCCAGGTCGGTGTTCCTCTTCTTCGCGGCGATGTTGGTCCGGAGAAGGTCGAGCTTGACGTCCTGCTTCGTCATCAACGCCGATCACACGTAGGATTTCTCCTCCCTCTTGGCGGCGCTGTTCTTTGCGTTGGCGATGCACTGCTCGATCGAAGATTGCAGCCGTTCAGCAGCAGGCGCCGCGTCCCTCGCCGCTTTGGCTCTCTTGTTGCCATCAGGGCGCCCTTCTGCCGCTGTCAGGGCAGGCAAGTCCGGCTTGTAGGTCTCCTTGGCCTTGGCGAGAGTGAGCCAGACCTCCCTCCACTTCTCGCACGACTCGATCCTGGAGAACACGTGAAGGAACTTGAACTCTTGGTCAACATTGTGCTGGCGAAACATGTTGAACATCTGAACCATCTGCACAGCCGAGGACAAAACGTGTCGGGGAAGTGTACACGGCGACGAACTGGGTTGGCGAACTATGAACATACCTGACCCTCGATGTTGGCGCCGCTTTTCGGGTGAGCCGCGATCTCCTCGACGATCCCATGTCGCTTGTTGCACGCCGTCTGGATCGTCGCCTAGTGATTGGCCAGGCCTCCTCGCCACTGTCCATGTCGATGTTGGTGAAGTCGGGGTTGACCAACTTGCGCTCGTCGAACGCCATCTTGATCCTCCTCTAGTACGTGTCGGCGTTCTGATTCGAGCCGGTGATCGGGTCGATGCCGACGGTCTTTCACGCTTCGGCGAGGCACTCGTCTTCCTTGGACGTCCACTTGACGAGAGGTTTGCCCGGCCTGGCGTTGGGCCCCCGCTTCTTCTTCCTCCCTTTCGCCGCTGGCTCCGGCTCCATGATACGTCTCCAACGTATCTATAATTTTTGATGTATTCATGCCTTGTTTATAATATTTTTACATGATTTTGGTATGATTTGGTTAGAACTAACCCGGACTGATGTTGTTTTCAGCAGAACTACCATGGTGTTGTTTTTGTGCAGAAATAAAAATTCTCGGAATGCGCTGAAAATCAAAGGAGATTTTTTCTGGAAAACATAAAAATACTGGAACGAAAAATTATCGGAGGGGAGTCCCGTGGGTCCCATGAGGGTGGAGGGCGCCCCACCCCCTAGGGCGCATCCCTGTGCCTCGTGGACTCTCAGTGGGCCCCCCTTGACTTGTTCTCGACGCCAACCTCTCCTATAAATCCCCAAACCTCTAGAAAATAATCTAGATCGGGAGTTTCGCCGCCGCAAGCCTCTGTAGCCACCAAAAACCAACCGGGACCCTGTTTCGACACCCTGCCGGAGGGGGGGGGGAATCATCACCGGTGGCCATCTTCATTATCCCGATGCTCTCCATGACGAGGAGGGAGTAGTTCACCCTCGGGGACCGAGGGTATGTACCAGTAGCTATGTGTTTGATCTCCCTCTCTCGTGTTCTTGATTTGGCACGATCTTGATGTACCGCAAGCTTTGCTACTATAGTTGGATCTTATGATGTTTCTCCCCCTCTACCTTCTTGTAATGGATTGAGTTTTCCCTTTGAAGTTATCTTATCGGATTGAGTCTTTAAGGATTTGAGAACACTTGATGTATGTCTTGCGTGGGATACCCGTGGTGACAATGGGGTATTCTATTTATTCACTTGATGTATATTTTGGTGATCAACTTGCGGGTTCCGTGACCTTGAGAATCTATGCATAGGGGTTGGCACACGTTTTCGTCTTGACTCTCCGGTAGAAACTTTGGGGCACTCTTTGAAGTTCTTTGTGTTGGTTGAATAGATGAATCTGAGATTGCGTGATGCATATCATATAATCATACCCGCGAATACTTGAGGTGACATTGGAGTATCTAGGTGACATTAGGGTTTTGGTTGATTTGTGTCTTAATGTGTTATTTTACTACGAACTCTAGGGTTGTTTGTGACACTTGTAGAAATAGCCCAATGAATTGAGCGGAAAGAATAACTTTGAGGTGGTTTCGTACCCTACAATAATCTCTTCGTTTGTTCTCCGCTATTAGTGACTTTAGAGTGATTCTTTGTTACATGTTGAGGGATAGTTATATGATCTAATTATGTTATCCTTGTTGAAAGAATTTGCACTAGTGAAAATATGAACCCTAGGCCTTGTTTCAACGCATTGCAATACCGTTTTCGCTCAATTTTATCATTAGTTACCTTGCCGTTTTTATAATTTCAGATTATAAAAACCTATATCTACCATCCATATTGCACTTGTATCACCATCTCTTCGCCGAAGTAGTGCACCTATACAATTTACCATTGTATTGGGTGTGTTGGGGACACAAGAGACTCTTTGTTATTTGGTTGCAGGGTTATTTGAGAGAGACCATCTTCATCCTACACGTCTCACAAAATGATAAATCTTAAGTCATCCACTTGAGGGAAATTTGCTACTGTACTACAAACATCTGCACTTGGAGGCCCAACAACGTTTACAAGAAGAAGGTTGTGTAGTAGACATCACTCCACTTCCGCCTCCGCATGTTCTTCCTCCTCCACCTCCTTCTCGGTGTCATTGAGATCGTCATCCATGTCAACGGCGGTGTCCATCGTTTCATCTTATGCGTCGAACCCACGGCAGGAAGCGGCGGCTACCGAGCCGCTCGTGATGATGTCGGCATTGGTGTGGCTGAACTGTGCCGCCGAGCCGGGTGCGAAGGGTAGGGCGTCCCAGCGCATAGGCGGCGCAGGCGGGGCTGAGTACGTAGGCGACGAGTAGCTATACTGGGTGTTGAGACCGGTGTTGAATGCGGGGGAGGGAGTGCGCGGGTCATGGTTGAAGTCGGAGGGGAAGGAATGCTGCGGCGCGCCATGCACATCGCCGTCAGAGTAGCCAGGCGAGGGTGTGTACTCCCAGAGCAACGGCGGAGGCGAGAAGTTGGCCGGCGACGGGACGCTCTGCTGACTCCCAACGTGGCTTGTGGGCAGTGGACGAGCGGATTCATCATCCCAGCGTGAGACGCCTCTTCCTGCTTCGCCGCCGCCGCGTCCCTGGACCTCTTGGTGATGAGCTTGTTCCGCCGGTCGGCTGCGACCGCCTCCCGATGTTGAAGATCTGCTCTTCATTCGGCGTTCAACAAGCCTGGTGGTCTTGCCATCGGCACCCTCAGCTTCCTCTGCGGCGGGGCGAGGGGCCGAATACTTCTTCGGTGGCATTGTGGCCGGATGGCGGAGGAGAATGGCGGGAGCGGCGGGGAAGGAGGGGAGCAAAGAGGAAATGGAGGGAACGGGGAGAAAATGACGGGAATAGGCTTATCTATCACCAACAACGCGGGCCCATGCGCCTTTTCGCTTCAGCCGGCGTCAGGTTGGAGGTGGAGCCGTTCGCCAGGCCAGAGTTAGAACTGCACCTTTTGCCCTACAGTCTACGCAGAAGGTGGTCCTGCTCCTTCGCATGGTAGGCCGCCTACGCCGTCGCCATAACCTCCTTGTTTGCCTCTCGCTTCGACAACTCAATGACGAGTCGGAGTGCCTGCGTATTCTTTCTGCGGAGGCGCGGTGCATCTGTCTCCGTCGCCGTGAGAGAGCGGCGGGAGGACCGACATGAGGAGCACAACATCAGGATAGACCCCCCCGCGCGGACAGTGCCTTCCCCGTCGCAGACCTCTCCCTCGCCCGCTGCCGCTCGCGCGGGGGCTGCTCATGCCTCGAACTTAGGCATCGCCGTGCGCGCTGGCCCCGGCGAGTGCACGAGGATCCAACGGTGGCCGGGCACCACTTCCGGAGGAGAAGGTGGTGGTGGGCGGCGTACCTGAAGGAGCAGAGCGGCCGGAGCTGCGCGCCGGGTGAAACGGGCTAGCGGTGTACCTGAAGGAGCGGAGCGCCGGGCGGAACAGGCTAACGACGTCGCCGGCGTTGCATCGACGCTGACGTAGTAGATCCGCCGCTGCCGGATCCGCTTTGGTCGAGCTGCGAATGCCTCAACGCGATGAAGAGGGCGACCTTCTCCCCATCGTCGCCGGAGCCGGACTAAAAGTGGTCGGAGAGGGGATTGAAGTGGAGTTCGGATTAACTGGGGTCTAGAGTTTTCCGGATGAGATATTTGGCGGGCGCGTGTGGGACAGACTGGCCCAAGCCAATATGATAGAAGCGCCATATATTTGAGTTAGATATGAAAGGGCTCCCTTCCTGGGCAGAGCCCCGACAGTTTGCCGCGCCGTGCGGCATATAGGGATTTACTCGCGCGGGTCACTGGTTAGAGATCGCCCGCACGCGCCATGTTCCCCGCACATACATTTTTGGGCCAGTCCAACTAGCCTTTTCCTGGTTTTGGGAAGGTTGGTTCTAGAACCTTTCTAGACAGATTTTTGGTATTTGTTTCTTGGTTTTCAACTTTCATTGATTACTTTCTTTCATTATTTCTTTCATGTTCTTTTCTTCTTTTTCTCTTATATTTTTATTTTTATTTTCTTATTTCTATTTTTGGAACATCTATAATTAGTTTTGTGATCATTTGTTTTTGCAATCGTAAATATTTTTGGAAATCATGAATAATTTTTAAATCTGCGAACATTTTTTATGTACTCCCTCCATTCCTAAATATAAGTCTTTGTAGAGATTTCACTAGATGGAATACATGTAGAGCAAATGAATTAATTCACACTTAAAATGCATGTATATACATCTGTATGCGGTTCATAGTGGAATCTCTACAAAGACTTATATTTAGAAACGGAGGGAGTAATTTTGAACACTTTTCAAATTCACAAACATTTTGTACAAATTCATGAACGGTTTTAAAATCTTTAACATTTTTTAAATTTGGAAGCATCTGGAAAAACAATTACGAACAGTATTTCTTTTGCAATTTTGAACATTTCCTTGAATCATCAAAATTTATTGAATTGACAAAAAAATCAATGACATTTTTCTATAGTTAGCAAACATTTTTTAATCCAAGAACATTTGTTCAAAGTTAAGAACATGTTTTGAATTCATTAACATTTTTTGAATTCACAAATATGTTTTCAGTTGCAAGAACATTTTTGAACTCACAAATATTTTTTGATTTCGAGAACAAATATTCAAACTCATAAACTCGTTTTTGAAATTTGTTTTTTTGAAATTCCGATGACCATTTGAAATTCCCAAACGTTTTTTTAATCCTGAACAATTTCGTAGAGGTAAACAACAGAAAATATTAAAAGAAAAACGACAATGTGGCCCAATATCGTAAAAAGGAAATGCAAATGTGGCCCAAATAAAGGCTCATGCCACTGAATTGTTGAGCCCGTCGCCGGAGCCGAACTTCCTCGGATAAACCCTTCGCCCACCTGCCCACCTCCAAGCCTCCAACCAAGAAACCTTTTCCGCCGCCGCCGCCCCTGGCTCCAGCGCCCTCGCCGTCGGTCGCAGCCAAGCCCCCGCTTCGAGCTTCCCGACCTCCCTCGCCGACCCAACATGGGGTAATTTAACTTTATGTACTCTACATCTCGCCTACAAGTCCCGCGCTACTCCGTTCGATTTTGTTGTATCAACAGATCCACAGGAGAGCACCTTCATCTTACAATGTGCTCTGCTAGATTCTAGACCCTTTGTCCGACGCATGTATGAAATTTGAAGTGGACTATTATGAGCAGTGATCTGTATTGTTTCTGTGCCAACAACAAAAAAACCCGATGTGGTTTGAGTTTTATCTTGTAAAATGTTGGAATTGGCTTAGCAGGGGGGACTGGCCTCACTTGTAACATTCAAGCCCTTGATGGTCTTTGCGTTTTTACTTGTGTTGTTGACGGTAGTTAATTAAACGAGGCAACACTGTAGTCTGAAACATTCCTTGTTTTTTCTTTTGCACAAATTTTCCACCTTAAATCCTATAAGTACCTTTGCTTTTAACAGTTTTGCCGTCAGTTGTCTGTAAATCTTATGCTACTGGCTGCACCGTGCTCTATTGATTGAAGAATCAAACACCTCCCTTATGTCCAGCGCTCTAGTTACCTCTATCTATCTTCTTATGCATTGTACCAGAATATAGGGCACCTATACAGTAGTCTAGTGTTTTCTTGGATTATCCAGATAGCTTGTGAGAACCAGAGGTCCTTCTTGTGAGAATGATTTCACTTTCTGGACCATGTATACCTGCCTATGGCCCCTGTACTTAGCTTCTTGGTCCTATATAAATTCAGAGCGAGAAGTTTATACCAATGTATTAACTGATTTTCTGAAGGTCAGGTGTTGAGAATTGACAGTTCAGTGTGATTTATAATATTCTGCTGAAGAATTATCTGTGAGCTAAAATTTGATTTGCATTCACAATCAAGAAATGCTTAAATTGACTTATGTAAGAAATCGAGGTTATAGCAAACAGATAGGATGAACCTGTCAATGTCCTGTATGTTTGTTATTTCTTTTGCTAGTTCTGCTTTATCAGCGCCTGTCCTCAGGGCTTGACAGACCTTTATTTGTTCACTGGATCTTTCTGTACATATTCATGTTAATTGCTTGATAAGTCCTGAAAATGATTTCTTGTTTGTGGCTACTTGAAATGTCGAAAGAAAAGAAACAATGTCAACAGTACTGTACTTTACTTCAATAAGGATGTAATCGCGTTCATATACTGTACTAATTCAATTTAACATGGATACTACCACATTCATTTAGTGTAGTCGTGTGGTTGCAGTTTTACGTCACACTTTTTGTATGAAATGGTGAAGCTGGAGCCTTTCATCGTTAGCTTGTTTTCATATGTTATCCGCAAAAAAAAACTTGTTCTCATGTGTTTCCTGAAAGGTTTCAAGCTGGAGCTTTGTACCAGCAAAATCTGCTTTGATTTGAAGTAGCATGTAAATGATAGAATTGGCTTCAGTAGTAACATCCAAACCCTTGATGCCTTTCATTTTTTATTGGTGATGTGGACAGTAGTTAATTAAATGAGGCAATCTTCTAGTCTGAAACATATCTTGGTTTATTTGCACAAATTATTCCCCTTACTTTTGCTTTTGACGTTTTTACCATTAGAGATCATTGGAGAATCAGTTTAGATGTCTGTTTCTCTTATGCTACTCACTGAACTGTGTACTATTGGTTGAAGAAGCAAACACCTATCCTGTGTTTAGTGCTCTAGTTACTTATAGGAGTATCTATTTTCTTATGCATTAGCAGCATACAGGACGTTGGGCATTCATGCAGGTAGTCTCGAGGATTATCGAAATAGCTAGTGAGGACCAAAGGTCCTTGTCCTGAGCATGATTCCACTTTCTGGACCTTGTACCTTTGCATGCCCATGTACCAGTTGCATACTGGGTCAGCATATCCTAATTTCTGTTGTAGGGCGTCTGTGTGTATCTCTACTTCACTGGGATATGAAGACGTGGTAAACACCTGATCAGCGATTCACATACGGTGTCACATATGGATTGTGAGATGTTTTAATTTCATGACATGATTACTTCACAGAACTGTCCTGCAAATCTAGAATTTGTTTGTCTTCATTATTTGGTCCAGTTGTTGTTCGGGTTTTTGTGCTGTTTGCTTTCGTGATCCCAGTTGATGGTACTTTTGTTTTAGAGCCTTTGTTCTCTGATTTATACTTCAACTTCTTGGCCATATAAATCCAGAGTGAGAAATTTATTCCAATGCGAATAATTTAATTAATTTTATGAAGTTCAGTATGATTTTTACTAGACCCCTGAACAATTTATCTGCGAGTTAAACTTTTACTTGTATTCAATGCCAAGTAAAAGTGGTTTAAGTTGACCAATGTAAGAACTGAGGTTGTAGCATACAGATACGGGATGTATTACTTAGTAAGGTCCTGTATTTGTCCCTAAAAAAATGTCTTGTATTTCTGTTAGTATTACTTTTGCTAGTTCTGCTTTATCAGTGCTTTCCTCAGGGCTTGACAGACCTCTCTTTTGTTCCTTGGATCTTTATGTAAATATTCACATTAATTGCTTGTCAATTATTGAAAATTACTTCATGTTTGTGGCTAGTTGAAATGTTGAAAGGAAAAAAATGTCAACAGTACTGTACTTCTTTACTTTAATATGGATGTAACTGCATTCATATACTGTACTAATTCAGTTTAACATGGATGTTACTGCATTTATAGTGTGGTCAAGGGCTTGTAGTTTTGCGTTGATACTCTCTTTAGGAAATGTTCAAGTTGGAGCTTTTTATGGTAAGCTTGTTCTCATATGGTTCCTCAATCCTAATGTTTTGCAATGCTGATGCAGTAAGACACGTGGTATGGGAGCTGGGCGCAAGCTCAAGACCCACAGGAGGAACCAGAGGTGGGCTGACAAGGCCTACAAGAAGAGCCATCTGGGGAACGAGTGGAAGAAACCCTTTGCAGGTTCATCCCACGCAAAGGGGATTGTCCTTGAAAAGATGTAAGTTCGATCAACTACCAATACCCGTTTCTTCTTCTTCTGGCGAACAATTGATAAGTAACGCGACACTGCTTGCACTGTATGTAGTGGCATTGAGGCCAAGCAGCCCAACTCTGCCATCCGTAAGTGCGCTCGTGTCCAGCTGGTGAAGAATGGAAAGAAGATTGCCGCCTTTGTGCCGAACGACGGTTGCCTGAACTTCATCGAGGAGAATGTAAGTACTATTTCTGCCTCCCGGAACTTTGCTGTCAACTAGTATCGTGTCAGGCCCCTCACTCTGCTTGCTAACACTGCCCATGATGAATGTGTAGGACGAGGTGCTCATTGCTGGGTTCGGTCGGAAGGGGCATGCCGTGGGAGACATCCCCGGTGTCCGGTTCAAGGTGGTGAAGGTGTCGGGCGTGTCCCTCTCGCACTCTTCAAGGAGAAGAAGGAGAAGCCCAGATCCTAAAACGGCTCCTCCCCATTCTTACAAGATCATCGCGGCAGCTATGAAAACTTGCATCCTGCTGGTTACTCGCAATGTTTTTGAGCCTGTGGATCTTAGTTCTTGTCGAGGAAACATCTGAATTCTAAGCTGCCAAGTTTCAGTTTCTACGGTTTACCTCTGCCCTCCGGTTTTTTTGTGTGTGCATCGTATTGCCGCGATTTTTGATTGACGTACCGTCATGGTCCTGTAATTCTTTTTAGCCTTCACTCTGCTGCTGTTTTTTTTAACACACTAGAAAGGTAAGGTTTCGCACCCAAAACACACAAGCATCTCAGAATAAATAATATTTTATAAACAAACCCTTGAACACCTTCGTCTTCCTTGCGAGTTTGTTAAGACACCCCTTGCCATGTGGAGTTCGTGAACCGCAGTTGTCACCGTCTCAACGGAGACAGAATCCAAATTGATAAGAAGCATTAGGCTGCCTGTAATGGGAGTATCATAGATAGTATCATGCATGCCAATTAAGCAATTTTGATGAGGTGGCATCAAATTAAATAAAGAGAGATAGGCTTGAGTATCATATCATGATATCGTATCATATTAAATGATGTGCTACTTTGTGTCATGTATGACAATAAATGTAGTCCTATATGATGTCAACATATGATACTATGCATTAGGGATGTAGTATTATAGACTAGTATCATATGCATATAATACTCACCATTACAACCAGCCTTAGTCCAATGTAAAATTCGGCAGCTTCAGCACCCCCCCCCCCCTTTCGCCCTTCCACGAGCCCACCACAGCTTGTCGTCACCCCAATGCCCTACCGAAGAAACGATTCAATGCCACTCCAAAAGCCCAAAATCCACGAGCCCCTGGTTGATATCGGGTAAATCACCGACGAGCAGGATCCCAGGGGTCAGGACCTTGACAGGTAGCGGTGGAAGGTTGACAGAGAATTGGGACGAACAGAGAAAGGGACGACGAGCACTAGTGACGGGAGGAGCAATAGGTGTACACTAGTGCGGAGTTAGGCGTTGTAATAGGCGTAATAAAGTTTTAGCTCGACATCTAAGAGCGAAAGCAATAATTCCAGTTTCACAACATCATTATTCACATCTTTAATTTTTAGACCCTGATAAGCGCCACACGTGTGGCACGAAGCAAATCCGCCCACGCGTGTGGGCTGAAGGAGGATCCTGTTGACCACCAGACTACACATGTGCGATGTGTGGAACCCCTAACTGCACATTAGGTTCTGTGGGGGGTTCGACTGAATGAGATCATTCGTCATAACAGGATCCCACGACCGAACACCCTCCCCAGGAGACCTACAATCATTAAATAAATTATGCTCCGACTTCATCACATAACGGTTCACCATACGTGCATGCTACGGGAATCACAAACTTTAACACAAGTATTTCTACCAATCCACAATTACTCACTAGCATGACTCTAATATCACCATCTTTATATCTCAAAACAATCATAAGAAATCAAACTTTTCAATGCTCTTTATATGAAAGTTTTTATTATATCCTCTTGGGTGCCCATTATATTAGGACTAAATTCATAACCTAAGCAAATTACCATGCCGTTTAAAGAGACTGTCAAAATAATATAAGTGAAACATGATATTTCAACAATTTCTATAAAACAAAGCCACCGCCGTGCTCTAAAAAGATATAAGTGAAGCACTAGAGCAAATTGCCTAGCTCAAAAGATATAAGTGAAGCACATAGAGTATTCTAATAAATTCACGATTCATGCGTGTCCCTCTCAAAAGGTGTGTACAACAAGGATGATTGTGGCAAACTAAAAAGTAAAGACTCATATCATACAAGACGCTCCAAGCAAAACACATATCATGTGGTGAATAAAAATATAGCCTCAAGTAAATTTACTGATAGATGAAGACGAAAGAGGGGATACCATCCGGGGCATCCCCAAGCTTAGATTCTTGGTTGTCCTTGAATATTACCTTGGGGTGCCTTGGGCATCCCCAATATTAGGCTCTTGCCACTCCTTATTCCATAGTACATCAAATCTTTATCCAAAACTTGAAAACTTCACAACACAAAACTCAACAGAAAACTCAT
This sequence comes from Triticum dicoccoides, assembly GCF_002162155.2. Taxonomy (NCBI): domain Eukaryota; kingdom Viridiplantae; phylum Streptophyta; class Magnoliopsida; order Poales; family Poaceae; genus Triticum; species Triticum dicoccoides. The sequence continues at coordinate 654,661,667 of NC_041388.1, read as the reverse complement.
GAGATCCATTAGTATAAGAAAATAAATCATCACTTTTGGTACTGTTGTGAACTCATTCTTTATTTATATTGGTGTAATATTTACTGTATTCCAACTTCTCCATGGTTCATATCCCCCGATACTACCCATAGATTCATCAAAATAAGCAAACAACACATAGAAAATAGAATCTGTCAAAAACAGAACAGTCTATAGCAATCTGGAAATGTTGAATACGTCTGTAACTCCAAATATTCTGAAAAATTAGGACAACCTGGGAAATTTGTATATCAATCTTGCGCAGAAAAATTAGGATTTTATCATGCTTCTCTGATTAATGAAAATTATTTACTGGATGCAAAAGTTTCTGTTTTTCAGCAAGATCAAATCAACTATCACCGTAAGCCATCCCAAAGGTCTTACTTGGCTCAAACACTAACTAAAACACCAAAACACAATTACTACAGAGGTAATAATGTGTATTTATGCGAAACATAACCAAAAACCAAAAACATAAAATAAAATTGGGTTGCCTCCCAACAAGCGCTACTGTTTAACGCCCATCGCTAGGCATAAAACATAGATCTAGGTATTGTCATCTTTGGTATGCAATTCCTCAATTGCACCTTTGGGCCTCGTAGGAGGTTTTAATCTTATCGATAATCACACTCCTTGGAAGGAAATCAAGAAATTCATTGGTAACAAAAGGTTCCCTTACAATATTGACAAAACTAGGGTGAATACTTATCATCTTAAGATCTTCATTTTCTCCACTAGATGACCCCCCTCTATTTTTAGTAACATAAATAAACTTATCAACCATGATGGAAGAAAAATTTGGGGTAGTTTTAACAGAGGCAAAAGCGGAACCCAAGTTGGTAATAATATTCTCTAACTTATCAATTCTAGTAGAACCCTGATCTATCTTCTCATTAACTATGGGTTATTTTTCCTTTAGATTCTTCAAAGTAACTCCTACCTTTGATCCATACTGAGTAATATGATTATGAATCTTTTTATCCAAGTTTTCAATTAGCTCTACGGTAGTAATTTTATTCTCAATAATGTCAAGTCTTTGCATCACATGTTCCAAAGGCAAAACAGTTTCATTGATCATAAGAGGTGATGAGCCTACCAAATCTATCATAGCATTATAAGCATCCAAGGTGTGGCTCCCCAAGAATTTCCCCCAGTAATGGTATCTAGAACATATCTATTGCAAGGAGTAACACCCACATAAAAATTACGAAGCAAAACGGTAGTAGCTTGATTGCTTACGGGTAGATCTATTTTAAGCATTGCAAATTCTATACCAAGCATCTTTTAAATTTTCTCCCTCCCTTTGCTTAAAAATAAGAACTTCACTCTCGGGAGTACTAGAAATGGTAGAAGGGTTAGCCATGAAAGCAAATCAAGCAATCTAGCACACGAGCAACCAAGAAGCAAACGAAAAGACGAGCGAAAGAAGGATGAATAAAAAAGGCAAATCTTTTTGCATTTTTCTGAAAACATTTTAGAAGTGGGGGAGACGAAAACGAGAGGCAAATGGAAAATAGTGTAATGCAAGAGATGAGAGTTTATGATGGGTACTTGGTAGGCTTGATGTAGATCTCCCCGGCAATGACGCTAGAAATTCTTCCTGCTAGTTCTTGAGCCTCCGTTGGTTTTTCCCTTGAAGGGGAAAGGGTGATGCAGCAAAGTAGATATACGTATTTACCTCAGTTAAGAACCAAGGTATCAATCTGATAGGAGATACAAGCAAGTCTCCAATCTATGCACATGCACAAACAATCAACCACTTGCACCCAACGAGATAAAGGGGTTGCCAATCCCTTCACGGTCACTTGCAAAGGTGAGATCTGATAGAGATAGATATAAAAGATTACTAAAACGTAAAACAAAATAAAAGTAAATAAATTGCAACAAGATATTTTTTGGTTTTTTGGTTTACAGATCTGAAAATATATGATGGGAAATACACCCGGGGGCATAAGTTTCACTAGAGGCTTCTCTCTTGAAGGAAAATAACACGATGGGTGAACAAATTACTGTCGAGCAGTTGATAGAAAAGCGCAAAGTTATGATGAGATATCCAAGGCAATGATTATGCATATAGGCATCACGTCCGTGTCAAGTAGACCGAAACGATTATGTATCTACTACTATTACTAGACACATCGACCACTATCCAGCATGCATCTAGAGTATTAAGTTCATAAGAACGGAGTAATGCCTTAAGTAAGATGACATGATGTAGAGGGATAAACTCAAGCAATATGATGAAAACCCCATCTTTTTACCCTTGATGGCAACAATACAAATACGTGCCTCGCTACCCCTACTTTGTCACTCGGTGAGGATGAAGGAAATATGCCCTAGAGGCAATAATAAAGTTGTTATTTATATTTCCCTATATCATGATAAATGTTTATTATTCATGCTAGAATTGTATTAATCGGAAACTTAGTACATGTGTGAATACATAGACAAACAGAGTGTCACTAGTTTACCTCTACTTGACTAGCTCGTTGAATCAACGATGGTTATGATTCCTAACCATAGACATGAGTTGTCATTTGATTAACCAGGTCGCATCATTAGAGAATGATGTGATTGACTTGACCCATCCGTTAGATTAGCACGATGATCTTTTAGTTTGTTGCTATTGCTTTCTCCATAACTATACATGTTCCTATGACTATGAGATCATGCAACTCCCGAATAGCGGAGGAACACTTTGTGTGCTACCAAACGTCACAACATAACTGGGTGATTATAAAGGTGCTCTACAGGTGTCTCCAATGGTGTTTGTTGAGTTGGTATGGATCAAGATTAGGATTTGTCACTCCGATTGTCGGAGAGGTATCTCTAGGCCCTCTCAGTAATGTACATCACAATAAGCCTTGCAAGCAATGTAGCTAATGAGTTAGTTACGAGATGTAGCATTACGGAACAAGTAAAGAGACTTGCCGGTAACAAGTTTGAACTAGGTATTGAGATACCGACGATCGAATCTCGGGCAAGTAACATATCGATGACAAAGGGAACAACGTATACCGTTATGCGATTTGACCGATAAAGATCTTCGTAGAATATGTAGGAGCCAATATGAGCATCCAGGTTCCGCTATTGATTATTGACCGGAGACATGTCTCGGTCATGTCTACATAGTTCTCGAACCCGTAGGGTCCTCACGCTTAACATTCGGTGACGATCGGTATTACGAGTTTATGTGTTTTGATGTACCGAAGGTAGTTCGGAGTCCCGGATTTGATCAGGACATGACGAGGAGTCTCGAAATGGTCGAGAGATAAAGATCATATATTGGAAGCCTATGTTTGGACATCAGAATGGTTCTGGATGAGTTCAGGCATTTTTCGGAGTACCGGAAGGTTACCGGAACCCCCCAGGGAGTATATGGGCCTTATTGGGCCTTAGTGGAAAAGAGGAGAGGGAAGGAAAAGGTGGGAGGCGCGCCCCCCTAGCCCAATCTGAATTGGGAGGGGGCCGCCTCCCTTTCCTTTCTCCTCTCCTCCCCTTCCTTCTCTTCTACTCCTACTACATGGAAGGGGGGAATCCTACTCCCGGTGGGAGTAGGACTCCCCTAGGGCGCGCCATAGAGAGGGTCGGCCCCTCCCCTCCTCCACTCCTTTATATACGGGGAGGGGGCACTCCATAGACACACAAGTTGATCATTGATCTTTAGCCGTGTGCGGTGCCCCCTTCCACCATAATCCACGTCGGTAATATCGTAGCGGTGCTTAGGCGAAGCCCTGTTCCGGTAGCAACATCATCACCGTCATCACGCCGTCGTGCTAACGAAGCTCTCCCTCGAAGCTCTACTGGATCATGAGTTTGCGGGACGTCACCGAGCCGAACGTGTGCAGATCGTGGAGGTGCCGCACCTTCGGTGCTAGATCGTTCGATCGTGAAGACGACGACTACATCAACCGCGTTGTCATAAAGCTTCCACTTACGGTCTACGAGGGTACGTAGACGATACTCTCCCCTCTCATTGCTATGCATCACCATGATCTTGCGTGTGCGTAGGATTTTTTTTGAAATTACTGCGTTCCCCAACAGTGGCATCCGAGCCAGGTTTATGCGTAGATGTCATATGCACGAGTAGAACACAAAGGAGTTGTGGGCGTGGGTATATACATATTGCTTGCCGTCACTAGTTGATTCTTGATTCAGCGACATTGTTGGATGAAGCGGCCCAGATCCACATTACGCGTATGCTTACGCGAGACTCGTTCTACCGACATGCTTTGCACATAGATAGCTAATGGGTGTCTGTTTCTCCAGCTTTAGTTGAATCGGATTCAGTGAACATGGTTCTTTCTGAAGAACAAAAAACAATCACTATACCGCGTTGTGGTTTTTGATGCGTAGGTAAGAACGGTTCTTGCTCAGCCCGTAGCAGCCATGTAAAACTTGCAACAACAAAGTAGAGGCCGTCTAACTTGTTTTTGAAGGGCATGTTGTGATGTGATATGGTCAAGACATGATGCTAAATTTTATTGTATGAGATGATCATGTTTTGTAACACAGTTATCGGCAACTGGCAGGAGCCATATGGTTGTCGCTTTATTGTATGAAATGCATTCGCCATGTAATTGCTTTACTTTATCACTAAGCGGTAGCAATAGTCGTAGAAGCAATAGTTGGCGAGGCGATAACGATGCTTCGATGGAGATCAAGGTTTCAAGCCGGTACGATGGTTATCATGACGGTGCTTTGGAGATGGAGATCAAAGGCACAAGATGATGATGGCCATATCATATCACTTATATTGATTGCATGTGATGTTTATCCTTTATGCATCTTATTTTGCCTAGTTCGGTGGTAGCATTATAAGATAATCTCTCACTAAATTTCAAGATATAAGTGCTCTCCTTGAGTATGCACCGTTGCTACAGTCGTCGTGCCGAGACACCACGTGATGATCGGGTGTGATAAGCTCTACGTTCACATACAACAGGTGCAAGCCAGTTTTGCACACGCGGAATACTCGGGTTAAACTTGATGAGCCTAGCATATGTAGATATGGCCTTGGAACACTGAGACCGAATGGTCGAGCGTGAATGATATAGTAGATATGATCAACATAGTGATGTTCACCATTGAAAACTAATCCATCTCACGTGATGATCGGACATGGTTTAGTTTATATGGATCACATGATCACTTAGATGATTAGAGAGATGTCTATCTAAGTGGGAATTGTTAACTAATTTGATTAATTGAACTTTACTTTATCACGAACTTAGTACTTAATAGTATTTTGCATGTCTATGTTGTTGTAGATAGATGGCCCGTGCTATTGTTCCGTTGAATTTTAATGCGTTCCTAGAGAAAGCTAAGTTGAAAGATGATGGTAGCAAGTACACGGACTGGGTCCGTAACTTGAGGATTATCCTCATTGCTGCATAGAAGAATTACGTCCTGGAAGAACCACTAGGTGACAAACCCGCTGCAGGAGCAACGCCAGATGTTATGAACAGCTGGCAGAGCAAAGCTGATGACTACTCAACAGTTCAGTGTGCCATGCTTTACGGCTTAGAACAGGGACTTCAACGATGTTTTGAATGTCATGGAGCATATGAGATGTTCCAGGAGTTGAAGTTAATTGAGGGAGTCCTGGATTAGGGGGTGTTCGGTTAGCCGGACTATACCTTCAGCCGGACTCCTGGACTATGAAGATACAAGATTGAAGACTTCGTCCCGTGTCCGGATGGGACTTTCCTTGGCGTGGAAGGCAAGCTTGGCGATGCGGATATTCAAGATCTCCTACCATTGTAACCGACTCTATGTAACCCTAACCCTATCCGGTGTCTATATAAACAGGAGGGTTGTAGTCCGTAGGCAATCAGCTCCATATACAACAATCATACCGTAGGCTAGCTTCTAGGGTTTAGCCTCCTTGATCTCGTGGTAGATCTACTCTTGTACTACCCATATCATCAATATTAATCAAGCAGGACGTAGGGTTTTACCTCCATCAAGAGGGCCCGAACCTGGGTAAAACATCGTGTTCCCTGCCTCCTGTTACCATCCGGCCTAGATGCACAGTTCGGGACCCACTACCCGAGATCCACCAGTTTTGACACCGACATTGGTGCTTTCATTGAGAGTTCCTCTGTGTCATCGCCTTTAGGCCCGATGGCTCCTTTGATCATCAACAACGATGCGGTCCAGGGTGAGACTTTGCTCCCGGGATAGATCTTCGTCTTCGGCGGCTTCGCTCTACGGGCCGATTCGCTCGGCCACCTGGAGCAGATCGAAAGCTACGCCCCTGGCCATCAAGTCAGGTTTGGAAGCTTAAACTACACGGCTGACATCCGCGGAGACTTAATCTTCGACGGGCTCGAGCCACGGCCAAGCGCGCCGCACTATCTCGAGGGGCATGATCTAGCTCTGCCCCTGGACAGTGTCCTGGAGGCCGCACACGCATCGGTTCCGACCCCTAACTCGGAGCCTATTGCGCCAATCGAGGATGAGCGGTTGGACGTCACCTCGGGGGCTGCGATCCCGAAAGCGATCGAGCTCAATGCTAGCCCCACACTCTGCACGACCCGTGACTCCGAGGATCCGGACTCCTCCCCGGACTCCGAACCCCCCGCGCCCCTGCCAATCGAATCTGATTGGGCGCCGATAATGGAGTTCACCGCCGCAGACATCTTTCAGCACTCGCCTTTTGGCGACATCCTGAATTCTCTTAAGTCTCTCTCTTTATCAGGAGAGCCCTGGCCGGACTACGGTCAACGAGGGTGGGATACGGACGATGAGGAAATTCAAAGCCCACCCACCACCCACTTTGTAGCCACTGTCGACGATCTAACCGACATGCTTGACTTCAGCTCCAAAGACATCGACGGCATGGACGACGATGTAGGAGACAAACAGGAACCAGCACCTGTAGGGCGCTGGAAGGCCACCTCGTCATATGACATATATATGGTGGATACTCCAAAAGATGGAGATGGCGATGGAACAGTGGGGGATGACGCCCCCAAGAAACAGCCAAAGCGTCGGCGTTAGCGGCGCCGCTCTAAATCCCGCCAAAGCAAAAACGGTGATTCCGGCACAGGAGATAATACTACCCCGGATAGCACCGAAGAACACCCACCTCAGCAAGATTCAGCACAGGAAGATGGAGAAGCCAGCCCTCATGAGAGAGCGGCAGACCGAGAGGTCGAGGATGATAACTATACGCCTCCCTCCGAAGACGAGGCAAGCCTCGATGACGAAGAATTCGTCATACCATCAGACCCCGCCGAACAAGAGCGTTTTAAACACAGGCTTTTAGCCACGGCAAGCAGCCTCAAGAAAAAGCAGCAACAGCTTAGAGCTGCCCAAGATTTGCTAGTTGACAGATGGACTGAAGTCCTTGCAGCCGAAGAGTATGAACTCGAACGCCCCTCCAAGAGTTACCCGAAGCGCAGGCCACTACCCCGATCAGAGGAGGAAGCACCTACATCACCAGCGCATGACATGGTAGACCGGCCACCTCGCGGCCGCGACAGAGAGGCCTCTCGGCCCTCCACCCAAGCCATGCCCCGACGCCGCTTAACTAAGGCACGGGAAAATGCGCCCGACCTGCGAGACATACTGGAGGATAAGGCAAGACAAACAGGATCGATCTACGGATCGCGCAGGCGCCCTACGGCATGTGACAATGATCTTCACTCCGGATACAACAAATCCGGCCGGGCCGAACGCAACAGACATAGCTCTTCCGAGCTGCGTCGTGATATAGCCCAGTACAGAGGCGCCGCACACCCGCTATGCTTCACGAATGAAGTAATGGATCATAAAATCCCAGAGGGTTTCAAACCCGTAAACATCGAATCATACGATGGCACAACAGATCCGGCGGTATGGATCGAGGATTATCTCCTTCACATCCACATGGCACGTGGCGATGATCTACATGCCATCAAATACCTCCCGCTCAAACTTAAAGGACCGGCCTGGCATTGGCTTAACAGCTTGCCAACAGACTCAATCGGTTCTTGGGAGGACCTGGAAGCCGCATTCCTCGACAACTTCCAGGGCACTTACGTGTGACCGCCAGATGCCGACGACTTAAGCCACATAATTCAGCAGCCAGAGGAATTGGCCAGACAATTCTGGACACGGTTCCTAACAAAGAAAAACCAGATAGTCGACTGTCCGGACGCAGAGGCCCTAGCAGCCTTCAAGCATAACATCCGCGATGAGTGGCTTGCCCGGCACCTGGGACAGGAAAAGCCGAAGTCCATGGCAGCCCTCACGACACTCATGACCCGCTTTTGCGCGGGAGAAGACAGCTGGCTAGCTCGCAGTAACAACTTATCAAAGAACCCTAGTAATTCGGATACCAAGGACAAAAGTGGCAGGACACGTTGGAATAAGCAAAAACACCGTGTTAACAGCGACAACAATGAAGACACGACAGTCAATGCCGGATTCAAAGGCTATAAATCCGGTCAGCGGAAAAAGCCATTCAAAAAGAATACTCAGGGCCCGTCCAGTTTGGACCGAATACTCGATCGCTTGTGCCAGATACATGGCACCCCCGAAAGGCCAGCCAATCACACTAACAGGGATTGTTGGGTGTTCAAGCAGGTAGGCAAGTTAAGGGCCGAAAACAGAGACAAGGGGCGGCACAGCGACGACGAGGAGCCCAAGCCTCCGAACAACAATGGACAGAAGGGCTTTCCCCCACAAGTGCGGACGGTGAACATGATATACGCAACCCACATTCCCAAGCGGGAGCGGAAGCGTGCTCTACGGGACGTATACGCGATGGAGCCAGTCGCCCCAAAGTTCAACCCATGGTCCTCCTGCCCGATCACTTTTGATCGAAGGGACCATCCCACTAGCATCCGTCATGGCGGCTTCGCCGCATTGGTTCTCGACCCAATCATTAACGGATTTCATCTCACAAGAGTCCTCATGGACGGCGGCAGTAGCCTGAACCTGCTTTATCAGGATACAATGCGGAAAATGGGCATAGATCCCTCAAGGATTAAGCCCATAAGAACGACCTTTAAAGGCGTTATACCAGGTGTAGAAGCCAACTGTACAGGCTCAGTAACACTTGACGTGGTCTTCAGATCCCCGGACAATTTCCGAAGTGAAGAGTTAATCTTCGATATAGTCCCGTTTCGCAGTGGCTATCATGCCCTGCTCGGACGAACCGCATTCGCAAAGTTCAATGTGGTGCCGCACTACGCATATCTCAAGCTCAAGATGCCAAGCCCTCGAGGAGTAATTACGGTCAACGGAAACACCGAACGCTCCCTCCGTACGGAGGAGCATACGGCGGCCCTCGCAGCGGAGGTACAAAGTAGCCTTCTCAGGCAATTCTCCAGTCCGGCCATTAAAAAGCCAGACACTGCCAAGCGCGCCCGGAGTAACCCACAGCAGGACCGCCTGGCACACTCTGAGCAAGCGTAGCAATGCGGCCCCAACCCCAGCTTTCGCGACATAGCGAAACCAGTACCTCGCGTACATAACTACGCCCTTGAAATACCATGGGCACAGGGGAAGGGGCACAATAACGGCATGCCCAAAATACGGCTTAAAACGTACTAGGGGCTGTCGGATTCTTTTTTAATTTTTTCTTACTTTCAGGACTCCATACTTCGGACGACCTGTTCGGCAATTCGACTGCCGCACAAACGATGCAAGATCCAGGGAGGCAGACAAGCCATGCCGCATTATGGAACTCCCAGATGGTCTTTATTACGAGCGGTATACCTGTTTTAAATACAATTCCGCGGCCTGCCCCTGGTCACGACATACTGAATAGTCCAATATCTTTTGCTTACCGCATTATTTGTATCGTTCGGCTTTGATAAATAGCCTCTCTATAAACAATGCTTAGCTTTTTGTCTATTTTTTGCATTATCCTCTTTTCACATATATGTTTATTAAATGACATGATTGCACCTGTACACCATGGTACGGCAAACAACGCCAGGGGCTTCAGTACCCCTCATTATGGCGTGAGAAGTCCGTACACTTTCACAAGTGCGGCTCCCCGAACTTATAGCACTATATGCATCGGCTCCCAATCATGATTTGGGTCAATAGGTGGGTTTGCCCGGCTCCTATGTTTTGGTGCCTTACGTTCCGCTCTATCGGCTAAGGTAGCACTAGGAGAACCACTGCGATTGTGCCCCGGTTCAACTGGGTTAAGCACCTCAGTGGAGAAAGCTAAAACTGACTGTCATGATGAGGCGAGAGACCGGTCGCTGTTCGAGAGGTTTTTCGAGTCCCTAAAGACTTATGCCGCTTCGAGCGAGGAGCTGGCTTTGTCCGGCCAAGGCGTGGATAGCGCCCCGAACTCGGTCTTCCGAACTAGGGGCTTCGCCGAAATTTAAAATTATAGAGTTCTATGGCTAAGTGAGAGTGTTCAAGCATTATAGTCCGATTGCCTGGTTCGTTGTGCTGAGCGCCTCCCTCGAAGGACCCAACTATGGGAAAAAGAGCGCTTAGGTTTATCCCGAACACCCCAGGACTAGTGGCATGGGGGCAGAAGCCGACGACTGGCCATCTCTCAATTTTTTGATAAACGGCCGCACAGAAAGTAATATTTTAAATTCAATAAGCATTGCTTAGCGCATATGAACAAGTTTTCAGCGCACAGGATAAACACGAGCGAGTTCATTCAAAAATCACATCCTTGGTACATTCATCCGCCACAAGGCGGGCACCAGCAAGAACATCCTTGTAGTAGTTCTCGGGCTTGCGATGCTCCTTCCCCGGCGGCGGCCTGTCCTTCACAAGCTTCTCACCATCCAGCTTACCCCAGTGCACCTTTGCACGGGCAAGGGCCTGACGGGCACCTTCGATACAGACGGAGCGCTTGATGACCTCGAGCCTCGGACAGGCCTCCACCAGCCGCCGCACCAGCCCGAAATAGCTCCCAGGCAGGGCCTCTCCGGGCCACAGCCGAACTATGAAGCCCTTCATGGCCTGTTCGACCGCCTTGTGGAGCTCGACTAGCTGTTTCAGCTGGTCGCTCAAAGGCACAGGGTGTTCGGCCTCAGAATACTGAGACCAGAACACCTTCTCCGTCGAGCTGTCCTCTTCAGCTCGGTAGAATGCGGCGGCGTCGGATACGCTGCGGGGAAGATCTGCGAATGCCCCTGGAGAGCTCCGGATTCGGGTAAGTAACAAGTAGTTTACTCTTATATTTCTGCTTTGCATGAAGAATGCCTTACCCGCTGCTATCTTCCTCATCTCCTCCAACTCTTGGAGGGCCTTTTGGGCTTCAGCCTTTGCAGACTTGGCAGTCTCAAGGGCCGTCGTGAGCTCGGATGCTTGCGCCTTTGACTCGAGCTCAAAACTCTCATGTTTTTTCATGAGAGCCTGAAGCTCTTGCTGCACCTCACCGACCTGAGCCCCAAGTCTGTCTCGCTCGGCGCGCTTCGCGGCCATTTTCTTTTCGGCCTCAGACAGCGCCTGCTTAAGGGTCGCCACTTCAGTCGTGGCCCCTACAATAAGCAGTACAATCCTATTATCTTTTTTGCAATCACGCCTTTCTATAGGCACCTTTTCTGTAAGGTATTTCTTACCTTCTTTCTCCTCGAGCCGCCGCTTGGCAAGGCCGAGCTCTTGCTCGGTCTGCTCGAAGTCCTGCTTCAGGACACCCACCTCCGCAGTCAGTGCGGCGGTGGATAGCAGCGAAGCCTGCATACGCATATTGACTCTTTTTTTGTTAGACTCCTGCGAAATTTAATAGATCCTCTATTCGGCTTTTCTTTCCGAACGCCAAACAGAGCATCAGGGGCTACTGTCTATGCGGTAATATTTTTACATATTTTCACTTACCTCGAAGCCTGTTAGAAGGCTAGCGCAAGCTTTAGTCAGTCCGCTGTTGGCGGACTGAATCTTCTGGATCACCGTACTCATAATAGTACGGTGCCCCTCGTCAATGGAGGCGCTGTCAAGCACCTCCAGCAGATTGTCCGGCACCTCCGGTTGGACGGAGGCCGCCGGCTCAGAAGGCTTGCTCCTCTTGGAAGGAGTTCACCTACCGCGGTCCGGAACTGTGGAAGATGCCAGCACGGTGTCCGGCACAAAGCCGGACTTGGAGCCCTGGGGGGCCTTATCCCCTTCACTCCTGGAGTCTGGGAGGTTGCCTTGCGGCTCCTCCGGGACCACCTCCTCCTGCCCCAGAGCTTGTCGCGACGCCACTTCGGCGTCGTCTGCAGTGCGGGGGGAGACAGCGGGCGGAACTGAGTTCACGTCCGATGAGTCCAGGGAGCCGCCCGACGATTCATTGAATTCGGCCCGGGGCAGGCTGCATAATTACATTCGACATTACGGAAAGCTGTGCAACAAAGGAACATCATGAGTTACTCTGATATCCGAACTTACGATTTCGCCGGACGCTTGGCCCTGTTTGGCCACTCCTCTCCGCCCTCTTCGGCGTCGGGGGAGTAGTCCGGCGGAGGGGTCTTCCTTTTCCTGGATCCCTCAGCCTCCCCCTTGGGGCGGCCTTCCTCTTATCTCCTCTCTCCGCTGGGGGGGGGAGAGTTTTCTTCTTCCTCCTCCTCGTTTTCATGGGAAGAGGGCGTCTCGGATGCGTCGGATGACGAGTCCGACACCACCATGTTGCGGGCACTCTTTCGAGTCCCCGTGGTCTTCTTCTTCTTGGCCTTCTTCTCCGGCACCACATAAGGCGCCGGAACCAGCAGCTTCACTAGTAGAGCTGGGGCTGGGTCTTCGGGCAGCGGAGCCGGACAGTTAATCGGTCCGGATATCGCTCGCCAAGCCTGTCAAAGGTAAGGGAGTTTAGATCCCGCATAGAGTCAAACTATGAAAAAAGCTTAACATCCTGTAAAAGGTGAAGATAGCTTACCTCGCTAGCGTGACGCTGCGAGCTGTATCCGCGGTCCTCGGAAGCGGATGCGGGAGCCTCGACGCCCTTGAATAGCACCTTCCAGGCATCTTCGTACGTCGTGTCGAAGAGCCTGCTAAGGGTTTGGTGCTGTGCCGGGTCGAACTCCCACAGATTAAAATCCCATTGTTGGCACGGGAGGATCCGGCGGACGAGCATAACCTGGATTACATTAACAAGCCGGATTGGCTTGTTCACCAGGGACTGGATGCATGTTTGCGATCCGGTCACCTCTTTTTCATCACCCCACGACAGGCCCGTCTCTTTCCAGGACATAAGCCGCGTGGGGGGTCCGGATCGGAACTCGGGCACTGCGATCCAGTTCGGATCGCTTGGCTCGGTGATGTAAAACCACCCGGATTGCCACCCCTTCAGGGTCTCCACAAAAGAGCCCTCGAACCATAGGACGTTGGCTCTTGCCCGCCATGGCGCCTCCACACTCCGCCTGGCTGCCGCGCACCTCATTGGGCTTGATGTTGAGGTCTTGAGCCAGAGGCCGAAATGAGGGCGGATGCGGAGGAAAGCCTCGCACACGACGATAAACGCCGAGATGTTGAGGATAAAGTTCGGGGCCAGATCATGGAAATCCAGGCCGTAGTAGAACATGAGCCCCCGAACAAATGGGTGGAATGGAAAACCCAGTCCGTGGAGGAAGTGGGGAAGAAATACTACCCTCTCATGGGGCCTTGGGGTGGGGAGAAGCTGCCCCTTTTCGGGAAGCCGGTGCGCAATGTCCTTAGACAGGTATCCGGCCTTCCTTAGCTTCTTGACTTGGCCTTCCGTAGCGGAGGAGACCATCCACTTGCCTCCCGCTCCGGACATTGCTGGAGAAGGTTGAGGTGGGAAGTGCGGGCTTGGGTGCTGGAGCTCGAGTGCGCAGGAGATGGATAGGCAAAGGAGGAAGAGGGCGTAGGTAAAAAGGTGGATCCTTATCCCCTTATATGGGCGGATGCGGTTGTGCGTCCCCACCAGCCTAGTAAAACTCGCTTGCCTCCCAAGCACCGTGATAAATGGCGCGGTTGGGTTACCCACATCCGTATTTATGAGAATCCCGTAAAGGGGGTACACGATCCCTGCTTTGACAAGACGTGCCAAGGAAACCGCCTCGCAAAACACGCTGAGGTGGAAAAGTGAAAACGATCCGAATGAAGGACTTGGCTGTAGTGTGATGACGCACTGCGGAATACGTCAGCAGATTTGATTTGTGTTAATATTATTCTCTCTAGGGCAATATGTGGAAGCTTATTTTGCAGAGTCGGACACTACTCTTGGTGTTTACAATCTTCTATGAAGAACTTGGAGGAGGAAACCGCCTTGCAATGCCGAAGACAATTTGCGCGCCGGACTCGTCATCATTGAAGCCTGGTTCAGGGGCTACTGAGGGAGTCCTGGATTAGGGGGTGTTCGGGTAGCCGGACTATACCTTCAGCCGGACTCCTGGACTATGAAGATATAAGATTGAAGACTTCGTCCCGTGTCCGGATGGGACTTTCCTTGGCGTGGAAGGCAAGCTTGGCGATGCGGATATTCAAGATCTCCTACCATTGTAACCGACTCTATGTAACCCTAACCCTATCCGGTGTCTATATAAACTGGAGGGTTGTAGTCCGTAGGCAATCAACTCCATATACAACAATCATACCGTAGGCTAGCTTCTAGGGTTTAGGCTCCTTGATCTCGTGGTAGATCTACTCTTGTACTACCCATATCATCAATATTAATCAAGCAGGACGTAGGGTTTTACCTCCATCAAGAGGGCCCGAACCTGGGTAAAACATCGTGTTCCCTGCCTCCTATTACCATCCGGCCTAGACACACAGTTCGGGACCCACTACCCGAGATCCGCCGGTTTTGACACCGACATTAATATTTCAAGGAAATGCCCGGATTGAGAGATATGAAGTCTCCAATAAGTTCTACAGCTGCAAGATGGAGGAGAATAGTTCTATCAGTGAACATATACTCAGAATGTCTAGGTACCACAACCACTTGACTCAACTGGGAGTTAATCTTCCTGATGATAGTGTCATTGACAGAGTTCTTCAATCACTGCCACCAAGCTACAAGAGCTTCGTGATGAACTATAATATGCAAGGGATGGATAAGACGATTCCTGAGCTCTTCGCAATGCTAAAAGCTGCGGAGATAGAAATCAAGAAGGAGCATCAAGTGTTGATGGTCAACAAGACCACCAGTTTCAAGAAAAAGGGTAAAGGGAAGAAGGGGAACTTCAAGTTGAACAGCAAGCCAATTGCTGCTCAAGTGAAGAAACCCAAATCTGGACCTAAGCCTGAGACTGAGTGCTTCTACTGCAAAGGAACTGGTCACTGGAAGCGGAACTACCCCAAGTATTTGGCGGAGAAGAAGGATGGAAAGTGAAAGGTATATTTGATATACATGTTATTGATGTGTACCTTACTAATGCTCGCAGTAGTGCCTGGGTATTTGATACTGGTTCAGTTGCTAACATTTGCAACTCGAAACAGGGGCTATGGATTAAGCGAAAATTGGCTAAGGACGAGGTGACGATGCGCGTGGAAAATGGTTCCAAAGTCGTTGTGATCGCCGTCGGCACGCTACCTCTACATCTACCTTCGGGATTAGTATTAGACCTAAATAATTGTTATTTGGTGCCAGCGTTGAGCATGAACATTATATCTGGATCTTGTTTGATGTGAGACGGTTATTCATTTAGATCAGAGAATAATGGTTGTTCTATTTATATGAGTAATATCTTTTATGGTCATGCACCCCTGATGAGTGGTCTATTTTTACTAAATCTTGATAGTAGTGATACACATGTTCATAGTATTGAAGCCAAAAGATGCAGAGTTGATAATGATAGTGCAACTTATTTGTGGCACTGTCGTTTAGGTCATATTGGTGTAAAGCGCATGAAGAAACTCCATTCCGATGGACTTCTGGAATCACTTGATTATGAATCACTTGGTACTTGCGAACCATGCCTCATGGGCAAGATGACTAAAACTCCGTTCTCCGGAACAATGGAGCGAGCAACAGAGTTATTGGAAATCATACATACTGATGTATGTGGTCCAATGAACATTGAAGCTCACGGCGGATATCGTTATTTTCTCACCTTCACAGATGATTTAAGCAGATATGGGTATATCTACTTAATGAAACATAAGTCTGAAACATTTGAAAAGTTCAAAGAATTTCAGAGTGAAGTGAAAAATCATCGTAACAAGAAAATCAAGTTTCTACGATCTGATCGTGGAGGCGAATATTTGAGTTATGAGTTTGGACTTCATTTGCAACAATGCGAAATAGTTTCGCAACTCACGCCACCTGGAACACCACAGCGTAATGGTGTGTCCGAACGTCGTAATCGTACTTTACTAGATATGATGCGATCTATGATGTCTCTCACTGATTTACCGCTATTGTTTTGGGGTTATGCTTTAGATACAGCTGCATTCATGTTAAATAGGGCACCATCTAAATCCGTCAAGACGACACCTTATGAACTGTGGTTTGGCAAGAAACCCAAGTTGTCGTTTCTTAAAGTTTGGGTTGTGATGCTTATGTGAAAAGGTTTCAACCTGATAAGCTCAAACCCAAATCGGAGAAATGTGTCTTCATAGGATACCCAAAGGATACTGTTGGGTACACCTTCTATCACAGATCCGAAGGCAAGATATTTGTTGCTAAGAATGGATCCTTTCTAGAGAAGGAGTTTCTCTCGAAAGAAGTGAGTGGGAGGAAAGTAGAACTTGATGAGGTAAGTGTACCTTCTCCCTTATTGGAAAGTAGTTCATCATTGAGATCAGTCCCAGTGATTCCTACACCAGTAAGTGAGGAAGCTAATGATGATAATCATGGAACTTCTGATCAAGTTACTACCGAACCTCGTAGGTCACCAGAGTAAGATCCGCACCAGAGTGGTACGGTAATCCTGTTCTGGAAATCATGTGACTTGACCATGACGAACCTACGAACTATGAGGAAGCGATGATGAACCTAGATTCTGCAAAATGGCTTGAGGCCATGAATCTGAGATGGGATCCATGTATGAGAACAAAGTATGGACTTTGGTTGACTTGACCGATGATCGGCGGGCCATAGAAAATAAATGGATCTTCAAGAAGAAGACTAACGCTGACGGTAATATTACTGTCTACAAAGCTCGACTTGTTGCAAAAGGTTTTCAACAAGTTTAAGGAGTTGACTACGATGAGACCTTCTCACCCGTAGCGATGCTTAAGTCCGTTTGAATCATGTTAGCAATTGCCGCATTTTATGATTATGAAATTTGGCAAATGGATGTGAAAACGGCATTCCTTAATGGATACCTTAAAGAAGAGTTGTATATGATGCAACCAGAAGGTTTTGTCGATCCAAAAGGTGCTAACAAAGTGTGCAAGCTCCAGCGATCCATTTATGGACTGGTGCAAGCCTCTCGGAATTGGAATATACGTTTTGATAGTGTGATCAAAGCATATGGTTTTGTTTAGACTTTTGGAGAAGCCTGTATTTACAAGAAAGTGAGTGGGAGCTCTGTAGAATTTCTGATATTATATGTAGATGACATATTGTTGATTGGAAATGATACCGTATTTCTGAATAGCATAAAATGATACTTGAATAAGATTTTTTTAATGAAAGACCTCGGTGAAGCTGCTTATATATTGGCCATCAAGATCTATAGAGATAGATCAAGACGCTTGATTGGACTTTCACAAAGCACATACCTTGATAAAGTTTTGAAGAAGTTCAAAATGGATCAGGCAAAGAAAGGGTTCTTGCCTGTATTACAAGGTATGAAGTTGAGTCAGACTCAATGCCCGACCACTGCAGAAGATAGAGGGAAAATGAAAGGTGTTCCCTATGCTTCAGCCACAGGCTCTATCATGTATGCAATGATGTGTACCAGACCTGATGTGTGCCTTTCTATAAGTTTAGCAGGGAGGTACCAAAGTAATCCAGGAGTGGATCACTGGACAGTGGTCAAGAACATCCTGAAATACCTGAAAAGGACTAAGGATATGTTTCTCGTATATGGAGGTGACAAAGAGCTCGTCGTAAACGGTTACATGGATGCAAGCTTTGACATTGATCCGGATGACCCTAAGTCACAAATCGGATACGTGTTTCTATTAAATGGTGGAGCTGTCAGTTGGTGCAGTTCCAAGCAGAGCGTCGTGGCGGGATCTACGTGTGAAGCGGAATACATAGCTGCTTCGGAAGCAGCAAATGAAGGAGTCTGGATGAAGGAGTTCATATCCGATCTAGGTGTTATACCTAGTGCAACAATACTGGAGCAATTGCCTTGGCAAAGGAATGCAGATTTCACAAGAGAACCAAGCACATCAAGAGACGCTTCAATTCCATCCGCGATCAAGTCAAGGAGGGAGACATAGAGATTTGCAAGATACATACGGATCTGAATGTTGCAGACCCATTAACTAAGCCTCTCTCACGAGCAAAACATGATCAGCACCAAGACTCCATGGATGTTAGAATCTTTACAATGTAATCTAGATTATTGACTCTAGTGCAAGTGGGAGACTGAAGGAAATATGCCCTAGAGGCAATAATAAAGTTGTTATTTATATTTCCTTATATCATGATAAAGGTTTATTATTCATGCTAGAATTGTATTAACCGGAAACTTAGTACATGTGTGAATACATAGACAAACAGACTGTCACTACTTTGCCTCTACTTGACTAGCTCGTTGAATCAATGATGGTTATGTTTCCTAACCATAGACATGAGTTGTCATTTGATTAACGGGATCACATCATTAGAGAATGATGTGATTGACTTGACCCATCCGCCAGCTTAGCACGATGATCGTTTAGTTTGTTGCTATTGCTTTCTCCATAACTATACATGTTCCTATGACTATGGGATCATGCAACTCCCGAATACCGGAGGAACACTTTGTGTGCTACCAAACGTCACAACGTAACTGGGTGATTATAAAGGTGCTCTACATGTGTCTCCAATGGTGTTTGTTGAGTTGGCATGGATCAAGATTAGGATTTGTCACTCCGGTTGTCGGAGAGGTATCTTTGGGACCTCTCGGTAATGTACATCACAATAAGCCTTGCAAGCAATGTAGCTAATGAGTTAGTTACGTGATGTAGCATTACGGAACGAGTAAAGAGACTTGCCAGTAACGAGATTGAACTAGGTATTGAGATACCGATGATCGAATCTCGGGCAAGTAACATACCGATGACAAAAGGAACAACATATACTGTTATGCGGTTTGACCGATAAAGATCTTCGTAGAATATGTAGGAGCCAACATGAGTATCTAGGTTCCGCTATTGGTTATTGATCGAAGACATGTCTAGGTCATGTCTACATAGTTCTTCAACCCGTAGGGTCCGCATGCTTAACATCCCGTGACGATCGGTATTACGAGTTTATGTGTTTTGATGTACCGAAGGCAGTTCGGAGCCCCAGATTTGATCACGGACATGACGAGGAGTCTCGAGATGGTCGAGAAATAAAGATTGATATATTGGAAGCCTATGTTTGGACACCGGAATGGTTCCGGATGAGTTCGGGCATTTTCCGGAGTACCGGGAGGTTCCGCTGAACCCCCCGGGGAGTATATGGGCCTTATTGGGCCTTAGTGGAAAAGAGGAGAGGGAAGGAAAAGGTGGGAGGCACGCCCCCTAGCCCAATCCGAATTGGGAGGGGTCGGCCCCCCTTTCCTTTCTCCTCTCCTCCCCATCCTTCTCTCCTACTCCTACTACATGGAAGTGGGGAATCCTACTCCCGGTGGGAGTAGGACTCCCCTAGGGTGCGCCATATAGAGGGCCGGCCCCTCCCCTCCTCCACTCCTTTATATATGGGGGAGGGGGGCACCCCATAGACACACAAGTTGATCATTGATCTTTAGCCGTGTGCGGTGCCCCCTCCACCTTAATCCACCTCGGTAATATCGTAGCGGTGCTTAGGCGAAGCCCTGTTCCGGTAGCAACATCATCACCATCATCACGCCGTCGTGTTGATGAAGCTCTCCCTCGAAGCTCTACTGGATCGTGAGTTCGCGGGACGTCACCGAGCCAAACGTGTGCAGATCGCGGAGGTGCCGTACCTTCGGTGCTAGATCGGTCGATCGTGAAGACGTACGACTACATCAACCGCGTTCTCATAACGCTTCCTCTTACGGTCTACGAGGGTACATAGACGATACTCTCCCCTCTCATTGCTATGCATCACCATGATCTTGCCTGTGCGTAGGAATTTTTTTGAAATTACTGTGTTCCCCAACAAAGGACACCGCAAGATTGAACTCAAAACTAAGCACCTCTCCCATTGCAAGAAAACCAATCTAGTTGGCCAAACCAAACCTATAATTCAAAGAGAAATACAAAGACATCAAATCATGCATATAAGAATTCACAGAAGATTCAAATAATATTCATAGATAAACTAATCATAAATCCACAATTCATCGGATCTCGACAAACACACCGCAAAAGAAGATTACATCGGATAGATCTCCAAGAACATCGAGGAAAACATGGTATTGAGGATGAAAGAGAGAGAATAAGCCATCTAGCTACTAGCTATGGACCCATAGGTGTGTGGTAAACTACTCATGTTTCATCGAAAGGGCAATAGTGTTGATGTAGAAGCCCTCCGCGATCGAATCCCCCTCCGACAGGGTGCCGGAAAAGGCCCCTAGATGGGATCTCACGGGTACAGTAGGTTACATCAGCGGAAAAGTATTTTGGTGGAAGCTTCTGGTCGTTTGGGAGTATTTCTGAATTTATTAGGCCGAAGATTAGGGTTGGAGGACTCCCGTGGGGACCACAAGCCAGGGGACGCGCCTTGAGGGCATGTGGAGCCCTCAGGACTCTTCCGACTTCCGCTCCAAGTCCTAAATGTGTCTTCTGGTCCAAGAAAAATGATCGTAAAGTTTTATTCCGTTTGGACTCCGTTTGATATTCCTTTTCTGTAAAACTCAAAAATAAGGAAAAAACAGAAACTGGCACTAGGCTTTGGGTTAATAAGTTAGTCCCCAAAATAATATAAAATAGCATATTAATGCATATAAAACATCCAAAACAGATAATATAATAGCATGGAACAATCAGAAATTATAGATACGTTGGAGACGTATCAAGCATCCCCAAGCTTAATTCCTGCTCGTCCTCGAGTAGGTAAATGATAAAAACAGAATTTTTGATGTTGAATGCTACCTAACATACTTATCCATGTAATTTTCTTTATTGTGGCATGAATATTCAGATCCATAAGATTCAAAACAAAACTTTAATATTGACATAAAAACAATAATACATCAAGCATACTAATAAAATAATCGCTTCTTCTCAAAATAACATGGCCAAAGAAAGTTATACCTACAAAATCATATAGTCTGGCTATGCTCCATCTTCATCACACAAAGTACTAAATCATGCACAACCCCGATGACAAGCCAAGCAATTGTTTCGTACTTTTGATGTTCTCAAAAATTTTCAACTTTCACGTAATACATGAGTGTGAGCCATGGATATATCACTATAGGTGGAATAGAATATGGTGGGTGTGGAGAAGAAAAAAAGAAGGAGATAGTCTCACATCAACTAGGCATATTAACAGGCTATGGAGATGCCCATCAATAGATATCAATGTGAGTGAGTAGGGATTGCCATGCAACGGATGCACTAGAGCTATAAGTTTATGAAAGCTCAAAAAGAAACTAAGTGGGTGTGCATCCAACTCGCTTGCTCACAAAGACCTAGGGCAATTTGAGGAAGCCCATCATTGGAATATACAAGCCAAGTTCTATAATGAAAAATCTCCACTAGTATATGAAAGTGACAACATAGGAGACTCTCTATCATGAAGATCATGGTGCTACTTTGAAGCACAAGTGTGGAAAAAGAATAGTAGCATTGCCCCTTCTCTCTTTTCTCTCCTTTTTTGGTGGGCTTCTTTAGCCTCTTTTATTTTTGTAAAGTCCAGAGACTCATCCCAACTTGTGAGGGAATCATAGCTTCCATCATCCTTTCCTCGCATGGGACAATGCTCTAATAATGATGATCATCACACTTTTATTTACTTACAACTCAAGAATTACAACTTGATACTTAGAACAAAATGTGACTCTATATGAATGCCTCCGGCGGTGTACCGGGATGTGCAATGATCTAGCGTAGAAAATGACATAAAAACGGACAAGCCATGAAAACATCATGGTAGCTATCTTACGATCATGCAAAGCAATATGGCAATGATGGTGCGTGTCATAATAAACGAAACGATGGAAGTTGCATGGCAATATATCTCGGAGTGGCTATGGAAATGCCATAATAGTTAGGTATGGTGACTGTTTTGAGGAAGGGTAAATGGTGGGTTTAATGCATCGGTGAAAGTTGCGTGGTACTAGAGAGACTAGCAATGGTGGAAGGGTGAGAGTGTGTATAATCCATGGACTCAACATTAGTCATAAAGAACTCACATACTTATTGCAAAAATTTATTAGCTATTGAAGCAAAGTACTACACGCATGCTCCTAGGGGGTAGATTGGTAGGAAAAGACCATCGCTCGTCCCCGACCGCCACTTATAAGGAAGACAATCAATAAATACATCATGCTCCGACTTCATCACATAACGGTTCACCATACGTGCATGCTATGGGAATCACAAACTTTAACACAAGTATTTCTACCAATCCACAATTACTCACTAGCATGACTCTAATATCACCATCTTGATATCTCAAAACAATCATAAGGAATCAAACTTCTCATAGTATTCAATGCTCTTTATATGAAAGTTTTTATTATATCCCTCTTGGATTCCCATCATATTATGACTAAATTCACAACCTAAGAAAATTACCATGTTGTTTAAAGAGACTGTCAAAATAATATAAGTGAAGCATGATGTTTCAACAATTTCTATAAAATAAAGCCACCGCCGTGCTCTAAAAAGATATAAGTGAAGCACTACATCAAATTGCCTAGCTCAAAAGATACAAGTGAAGCACATAGAGTATTCTAATAAATTCACGATTCATGTGTGTCCCTCTCAAAAGGTGTGTACAACAAGGATGATTGTGGCAAACTAAAAAGCAAAGACTAATATCATACAAGACGCTCCAAGCAAAACACATATCATGTGGTGAATAAAATATAGCCTCAAGTAAATTTACCGATAGACGAAGACTAAAGAGGGGATGCCATTCGGGGCATCCATAAGCTTAGATTCTTGGTTGTCCTTGAATATTACCTTGGGGTGCCTTGGGAATCCCCAATCTTAGGCTCATGCCACTCCTTATTCCATAGTCCATCAAATCTTTACCCAAAACTTGAAAACTTCACAACACAAAACTCAACACAAAACTCATGAGATCCGTTAGTATAAGAAAATAAATCACCACTTTTTATACTATTGTGAACTCATTCATTATTTTTATTGGTGTAATATCTACTATATTCCAGCTTCTCCATGGTTCATACCCCCCGATACTACCCATAGATTCATCAAAATAAGCAAACACAGATAGAAAATAGAATCTTTCAAAAACAAAATAGTTTGTAGCAATCTAGAAACTCCGAATATTTCTCTAACTCCAAAAGTTCTGAAAAATTAGGACAACCTATGCAATTTTCATATAAATCTTGTGCAGAAAAATCAGGATTTTATCATGCTTATGTGATTAATGAAAATTATTTAGTTGGCACAAAAGTTTCTGTTTTTTAGCAAGATCAAATCTACTATCACCGTAAGCCATCCCGAAGGTCTTACTTGGCTCAAACACTAATTAAAACACCAAAACAGAATTACTACAGAGGTAATATTGTGTATTTCTTGCAAAACAGAACCAAAAACCAAAAACATAAAAATAAAATTGGTTTGCCTCCCAATAATCGCTATTGTTTAACACCCCTAGCTAGGCATAAAACATAGATCTAGGTATTGTCATCTTTGGTATGCAATTTTTCAATTGCACCTTTGGGCCTCATAGGAGGTTTTTTAATCTTATCAATAATCACACTCCTTGGAAGGAAATCAAGAAATTCATTCAAAGAGAAATACAAAGATATCAAATCATGCATATAAGAATTCGGGAAGATTCAAATAATATTCATAGATAAACTGATCATAAATCCACAATTCATCGGATCTCGACGAGCACACCGCAAAAGAAGATTACATTGGATAGATCTCCAAGAACATCGAGGAGAACATGGTATTGAGGATCAAAGAGAGAGAGAGAAGAATCCGTCTAGCTACTAGCTATGGACCCGTAGGTCTATGGTAAACTACTCACGCTTCATCGGAAGGGCAATAGACTTGATGTAGAAGCCCTCTATGATCGAATCCCCCTCCGACAGGGTGCCGGAGAAGGCCCCTAGATGGGATCTCACGAGTATAGAAGGTTACGGCATAGGAAAGTATTTTGGTGGACGCTTCTGGTCGTTTGGGAATATTTCTGAATTTATAGGCCGAAGATTAGGGTTGAAGGGCTCCCATGGGGCCCGCAAGCCAGGCCCCCCTAGGGCGCGCCCTGAGGGCTTGTGGAGCCGTCGAGACTCTTTTGACTTCCTCTCCAAGTCCTACATGTGTCTTCTAGTCCAAGAAAAATGATCATAAAGTTTTATTTCATTTGGACTCCGTTTGATATCCCTTTTCTATAAAACTCAAAAATAAGGAAAAAATAGAAACTGACACTAGGCTCTGGGTTAATAAGTTAGTCCCAAAAATAATATAAAATAGCATATTAATGCATATAAAACATTGAAAATAGATAATATAATAGCATGGGACAATAAAAAATTATACATATGTTGGAGACGTATCAATGGGTAATTGGCATAATTGCACATAGTTATGATTGTTATTCTTCATGACATAATTCATACATAGGCATTACATCTGTGACAAGTACACTGTTAAACTTATTGACGTCTACCACTATTACTCCACCCCAAGATCGCTATCCAGCATGCATCTCAAAAGTATTAAGTTCATGATAAACATAGTAACACATTAAGATAGATGACATAATGTAGTCAAAGTAAGAACAAAAAATATGTTCAAACCCCATCATTTTATGGTTAGTAGAAACTATACAATACGTGTCTCGCAACTCCTCCTGTCATAGAGTAAGGTCACCGCAAGATTGAACCCACTACTATGCACCACTCACTCTGAAGATCTACTCATCCAATTGGCCAAAGAAGACTTATAGATCGTAAAGCATACATAGCTATAAAATTACACGACAAATGAATCTCAAGAGCCTCAAATAGTTTCAATGAATAATCTGATCATAAACCACAATTCACAGGATCCCAACAAACACACCACGAGAATTACATCGAATAGATCTCGGAGGAGATCATTGTATTGAAGATCAGAGAGAGAGAGAGAGAGAGAGAGAGAGAGAGATAGAGAGAGAGAGAGAAAAACCATCTAGCTACTACTATGGACCCATAGGTCCCAAGGAACTACTTACACATCATCATGGAGGCAACAAGGTCGATGAAGATTGCCTCCCCACTGGTTCCCTCCCCCGGCAGAGTACCGGAAAAGGCTTCCAAATGGGATCACGGAAGAGTAGAAGCTTTCGACAGTGGAAGAATTATTTTGGGTCTCACTTCAGGGTTTAGGAATAGAGTAAAATATTAGGGAATTTATAGGCCAGGAATTAGGTCATATGTAGCCGCGTGGGCTCCACAAGTGCTGATGGCGCCCCTCCCGAGGCGCGCCATGTCAGCCTATTGCTCCCTCGTACATCTTCTGATCTCTCCCTAAAGCTTCTAGGGTCTCTCCTAGTTTAAGAAAAGCATCGTAAAGTTTCATCGTGTTTGGACTTCATTTGGTAGGGTTTTTCTACAAAACAAAGAATATGCAAAAAATATGAACTGGTAAAAGGCACTAAGTAAATATGTTAGTCCATAGAATAATATAAAATCTCATATAAAGCATACAAGAATGATAATATAATAGCATGAAACAATAAAAAAAATATAGATACGCTGGAGACGTATCAGTAACTCATCCCGAATTCATTGACTTTAATAGTGATGAGGATGACTTGTTAGGTGAAGATGACTTGCTCAATGATGAAACTAGTCATGTTAGCTATAATTAACTTGCTAGTAAACATGAAAGTAAAGATGGGTTGGTTTTAAATGCAACGAGGGGGATTGAGCGCCTAACTCAAGAACTAAACACTCTTAAGTTAGCTCATGAAAATCAACAAGAAGGTCATAAAGAGCTCCTAAAGATACATGAGAAGCTACACTTCGAGAAGCTAAATTTAGAACAAAAGTATGAGTTCTTAAAAACTATTGACAATGACCTTTGAAAGAAGTTTTCCTCTTATATTTCCAAATAACTTCTCCTGTCTAATTTAATGCCACAACTTAAATCTAAGCAATCACATAACAAATAGCAAGAAAGGTTCTACTTCTAGTGGTAACAATAACAATGCTCAATCCAATATTGGTGTTTCTAGTAGTTCTATTGATTTCACTAACGATTCTCTTAGCCAAGTTGCACTTGAGCAAGAAAACAATTTATTGAAAGGAATCATAAAGAAAGGTGTCTACAAAAGTCTTGTCGGGAGTAGGCAATTTTAAGAAATTGTACGCAAGCAAGGATGGCACCGAAAGAACCAAGGTATTGGTTTTCAACGAAAGTTCAATGCCAATGGAGTTGGGTGGGAAGAACATCAATACCCCAAGATGAAGTTTGTTTGCCAAAAGGATAAGTATGATCCAGCTTCATTCAAGGGAACATAAGCTAAAGATGATCTTCCACCAAAAGGACACAAGCGAAAAGGGAAGGACAAGCAACAAGATGAGCAAGACTCATATGAAGAATCTCCTCAAGGTTTGATCAAGTGGGTTCCCAAGACTACTTCAAGCTCCACTCCATCAAGTGTTACCACAACTCCATAGATTCCCATAAAGTTGATGTGGGTTCCAAAGAAGAAGAACTATAGAGAGTTCTTGAGGGTGTCTCTACCACAAACTTCACTCATATTCATTCTTGGCAAGGAGTTAGTGCAAACCACTTCCACATCATGCACTAATTCAGGAGCCACAAACCCTCTTGTTGGTAAGACAAGGGACAAGGTAATCAATGCTTTCATGGACATCATCACATGTGTACTTCACTATATGTCTTTGGATATCAGTGATGTTCCTTGTGGGACTAACCCATGTAGGTTGAAAGTGCTACAAATCCCATGGAGGACTCCCAACTCATGATGATCATCATCAACATTGAGCTTCCAAAACAACTACAACTACATGAGGTCTTTAACGATAAAACCCAAGGTTAGTTCATCCCTCTTAGGGGGGATCTCACATCTAGGTTGAGCTTTGCTCTAAGACTTGAGCTAAAGCAACTCTAGTGATGTGAACAGGCCAATGCTTTATGTAAAAATGGTAACCCCATTTGTGCTTAAACGATGAATATAACCTATGATCAAATGTTCTGATTTGGCGACTAAGTCAAGATACCCATATATAGGTGACTTTGTTGCCGACCATTGTCCCAATAGTTTTTACGTTGGTTGTGCATGTTTGTCATATTTCATTTGTTATCTTTTTGACTAGGCATGTTGCTAGGCATATTTTCTCATTCGAGGGCATCCAATTGTTGCTTGTATGATTTGGATCTTTTGACCAATTGAATGGACAGGAATGCCTAAGCACCCCCAGGCTACAGGAAACTTTATACAATGGTGGCTTCAAGCGAGACTTCTATTCATTGGCGATTGGGATCGCATGGTCACTCTAGAGGCAATGATGTGCTCGAGTGGAACAAAAAATATTTCTAAGTCACTTGGCTCACCAGATTCTTTGGAGATCGATGGAATGGAAACAAATGGGAGTTGGAGCTAGAGGTTTACAATGTTTTGTGAGAGAGTAGTACAGGTTTTCATCGTGTGTTTGTGGGTGTACATGTCATGATGTTCATGTCCTATGTAGACTTTTGGTACAAATAATTCTGCTTTCATTAAAAAAATATGGTACACCATTAGCGTACTCTCGAAACAAAGAAAAACACCGTAGCATGTGCTAATCAAGCCATAATTATGATTTTTTTATAAAAAAAAGTAATTATGGTTCATCTATTCATAAAAAAACTTTGATGATGTCTTCAATTTCAAAGGGTCACCAAATCGATCGCATACAAGGATTTTTTTGGAATTCAACCAACTCGATTCATTTTCTAAAAAAACACCTAAAATACTCCCTTGTCGGGCGTAGCTCGCAGGGGCAACCAACCCAAAATCTATCCAGTGCCAGGTCGCGTCATCCCTCCCCTCACTCTCACCCTTCCCCAACGGCCTACACCACCACCACGGCCACCGCCTCTCTCTCCCCCTTTCCCTCTGGCCACCACCACCGATACCACATCCCTGGACCCAATGTCGCTTGTGGTGCTTTCCGCTTCTGATTTGGCATGGTGAAAAGCCCAAAAAAACTGAACTGCCTCCGCCCTCGCCCTTGCCGTGGGTGTTCGATGAAAACTTCATCGAGCCCAGGCTGGATCCGGTCCTAGTGGTTACTATGGAGGACATCCGCGTCGTCAGTGGAAACAAATTCTGTCGAGTCTAGCGGATGCAATGGAATAGTGAGGGAGTGCTCTCAGGCTGGGAAGGCATGAACTGGACACATACGCAGAAGGTGTTGCCGTGGTCTTCATAGCTGTTGGGCTCACAACTGGGGCGGTCGTATTTCTGAGGCGGAAGCGTGGGGGTGCATATGATGGTGGTGGCGGCGGTCGGGGCGGGAGCGGGGGATATGGGGAGGAGGTCAGAAGGGACTCGTTGTCATTTTGGGCAGTGGTGGAAACAACGACCGAGAAGGGGGTGCATGCGCAACACACCAGGTACATTGCCAATGGCGGGTGACGCTCCCTGCCTCCATCCACGTCGTATTCGCCAACCCGTTCGCTACGTGCATCCTTCTCGCCTGCCCTGCGTGCCTCCCTGATGGGGTAAGCTCCCACGATTCGAGGTTTGCATTCCTTTCCCTCCACGGTTTTCTATTGCATTTATACCAAAATTTTATATTTCTTTACAATACATTTTCTTATGAATCTAGTATCTTAGCTTATATATTTCAATATTTTAATGAGTTAGTTAGCATCGCATTGCAATGTTGATTACTATTGGTGATGATGTTTTCTTTATATATTTTTTAATATATGTCACTAAAAAATGTTTCTGTCTTGTTAAATTTGAAGTTCAAGACATTGTTCCACTAGAGGATTAATTTTAACCAAATGTGTCGTGGAATTGTCACGACAGATGTCCTAGTATGAGGACTTAGTCGTGAGGCCAACGCATCTATGTGGTAGCTTGAGAGGGGTTGAGCGGAATCGAGAGACGCAACACAAGGCAAGGATTTAGACAGCTTCGGGCCCTGGGAAACATCATCCGGTAATAACTCTACATGCTGTTTGTGGCTAGGTCTCATTATCATCACGAGGGAGTCGCCGTAAACCGGCTCTCCCAGTTATGCCTAACCCTTAAGATTCTTTCTCCCCCCTTTTTTGGGTGCCATGCCCCTCCTTATATAAGTTGAAGGGGCGAGTTACATGTAGAGTCCAACTCGGATTTATACTTAAACAATTCTGACTTCTCTTCATGGGCTTCATAAGGTCTCGGGCTTATTAACCCCAGGCGACACTGTCAGCCGGGTTATGACTGTCTGCCGGGTTATGATTGTCTGTCGGGTTATGACTGTCTGCCGGTTTGTGACCGTCTGCCAGGTTATGATTGTCTGCCCGGTTATGACTATCTGTCGTGTTATGATTTTCTGCCAGGTTATCATCTGACTTAACACCTGTCGGGTTATCATTTGACTTAACTGTATGTCTTAACTCTCTGCCGGTTTACCATCTGCCGGTTTACCAAGTCCCAGCCGGGTTATAACTCCGGTCGGGTCATACCGTGGGGTATATCCCCGACATTAGCCCCCAGTTTAATTTTGGATTTATCCATGTTAAACTGATCCCGAATCATCCTTAAGTCCTTGTCATTTCCTTCTTCTAGAAAATCCGGGTCAATAAGCCAACTTCATAATCAATTTGCTGACATTGGTGTGTCACAGGAAAATATTATGAAGAATAATTCATTTGACTCGACTCCCAATGCTTTAACAAAAATATTGGTCCTTGAAATACTCATCTGATCTTCAGCTAGTTTAAGGATGTAGAACTTGCCGGTTTATCATTGCCAAAATTGCCGGTTTATAAATATTGATGGCACCGGGTTATAATTGTAGTTAACATCAAGCTTGAAAATATACCTCTTAGACGCCTATCACTTGTAGCCCCCAACTCTTAAGAAGGTAGAGTAGCAACAGCTTAAGACTTGCTTCAATATAAATGTCACCACCTTGAAGAAATCCAGGTTGTTCCTCTCAATCACTAGTCATAAACTGAATATTCCATATATGTAGCCCCAAGTGCCGGGTTGTCATGCTTGCAGTAACCTGGGACTTGTAATTGCCTTATTCTCATAAAAACTTCAACCAGTGTAGCCCCCAAGGGTCGGGTCATTATGTAAATAATGAGCAGGGACTTTGAAAAGATGACCATATAGACTTTAACATCAATGTGTAACCTCCAAGGGTCGGCTCAGTAAGATAATACTGAGCTGGGACTTTATATATACTTCATTGAAAATAACATCATATGATGTAACTCCCATCATGGGGCTTGAACCCACGTCCACAAGGTTAAGAGCTTTGTGCTTTACCAACTGAGGAGTGGACCTTTCAATATAATGGATTAAGACTTGTGTACCTTGAATTGTTGACAGGAGCAATTGGTAGCCCCCAAGGGCCGGCTCATTACAATGTGATCAGTCGGGTCTTCAATAAGGTGATCAAAAAATGACTTTGCATTAGCCCCCAAGTGTCATGGTGCATGCTGGCAGTGACATGGGACTTGCATATTTGATGTAATCTCAATTTGAATAATGTAGCCCCCAAGTGCCGGGTCTTAAGCCTGCAGCGACTCGGGACTATTCCCTCCATTGTAGAATAAATCATATCCATTGATAAAATAATAGCCATTGCACTGAAGCGACTTTGAAAACCTCAACCATAATATTGGTTATTGATAACCATAATAAAAAATCCAGCCATGTTGGCCATTAAAAATTTGAATAATATAACCTGGTTTGAAAACCGATTCCTGCCATATAAACCGGTATATCCATGCACATATGATGTATGCTATGATGATGTAATGATGATGCAATGCATGATGCAATATATGATGATGTATATGTATGTGGCATTGATCCGATCAAGAGGGTTGAAGCTATGGTTCGAATACGACCAAGCCCCCAAGTGATTTCGTTGGTGGCCTTACGTCGATCAAGAGGTGTAGCTATGGTTCGAATACGACCAAGCCCCCAAGTGATTTCCCTGGTGGCCTTACGCCGATCAAGAGGTGTAGCTGTGGTTTGAATACAACCAAGCCCCCAAGTGATTTCCCTGGTGGCCTTACGCCAATCAAGAGGTGTAGCTATGGTTCGAATACGACCAAGCCCCCAAGTGATTATGTGGGCTGTGCCCAAGGGGTACCTATGTTTGAGGTGTGCTATGCAACAAACTCTCTTTGGTCCCTTTGATACGGGCATGAAGCCTTAAATAAATCAGAGCCATGCTCATATGAAGTTGTAATATTGGCTTGATAGCCGGATTACCAAGGTAACCAGAGATGTGCTCTTATAAGATGGGATTCATAGCCGGATTACCAAGGTAACAGAGTTATGCTCTTATAATATGGGCTTGATAGCCGGATTACCAAGGTAACAGAGTTGTGCCCTTATAATACGGGCTTGATAGCCAGATTACCAAGGTAACAGAGCTGTGCTCTTATAATATGGGCTTGATAGCCGTATTACCAAGGTAACAGAGTTGTGCTCTTATAATATGGGCTTGATAGCCGGATTTTAAACCGGATATTTGAGAGCTTCAATGCTTTATGGGAGAGAGATGTCTCTTGAACCGGATTTTGAACCGAAATACTTTCTGATGACTCGGAACTTTTTCATTGAGCCAAGGTTTTGTAATTGTCATATACTTTTTAAGCCGGAAATTTTCTGACGGCCTTTAAATTTTCATCAATATAGCAGTAGCCTCCGGGACCGGGTTATCTTTCCCTCCATCGTCCTGGGGTTCTTAAATTTGCTGAAACTGGCAAGATTTGCTGAATCATGTCATCGTAGCCCCCGAGTCTTAAGACTACTCGAGGAATTGGCTTGAGACTCTCCATGCTTGATCATGATATGACCAGTGGATTGCTGGAATATGTTAAACCTCGGTGGGTTATAATTGCCCTTGTCCTTTGACCCGTCTGGTGTAGGCAAGGGCAATAGCTTGATGGTCTCCTTTGTAATGGTGAATTCTGCATCTGAAATTGCACAAACAAGAGTAATTGTTCTCGAAGAAAATAAGAATATATCAATAGAAACTTGATAGGATGGATTTCACCTGATTTGTCTGGACAAGAGATGATCTTCCATGGACAACTTCCAGCATTGGTAATGACAATTATTCACTTTTCTCTGCAAAAGGCATCCACCACCGTAAGTGGGCACACGGTGGTGCAGATCGGACCCTCCGAGTCATGTTGACCCTCCAAAGTACTTGGTTGTGTAGGAAGCAGGGCTGTAGAAACCACCATCCTGTTTCGCTAATGTTTTGGAGTACTATTTTGAGAATCGTTCTGCAGCAGATGCTATAAAATGTGGCAAATCTAAAAAACAATAGTAGAATAGTCGGCTCCAAGAAACAGCTGACAAAGTTAAACAAATCCCCAACTATCCGGGTCATCAGAAAGGCAATAAAAAGGCCTTATGTTGTCTTCAATTGGCAATCTCTTCTGATCCATGGCACCTCGACGATACCCCTACTGAGGACACTGGCCGATCCAAGACCCAGGGCAACACCATCCCTTGTACTGCACAAACAATAATTCAGACATATTTTAATCCATTCTGTTCCTCCCGTTAGTATGTGTGTACCTCGGAGGAGGCATTCCACTGAAGATACTCATTTATAAGTGTTCTCAAACTAGAGTTGCTCATCCCTCGCCCCCGCTTCTTGGCTTTGATATGGGTGGCTCGGGGCGACTTGCGGGACCGCATCAAGATTGCGACTTGGCGCGTCTGTACGACGACGGGGTGGAGAGATGCCAGCCACGGGTGGAGTAAGTGACCCGTCGAGGCAGAAACGGAAAGCGGGCGGCGGCTCGACGCGTCTGCTGCTAAGGCGGCGTGAGGCCGGGGACTCGCCGGAGGTCAGCGGAGACGAGCTGCTCGAAGGCGGCGGTTTGGAAACGACTCAGAGCCGGGGCGGCTCGCGGCAACTGTTCAAGGCGCCGCTAGGGATGGCACGGGAACCGGCCGGCGTACCAGGGACGGCGAGCGTAAGACCCGCGGGCACTCGCGGGTCTCAAAGCACAGAGGCAAGGTGCGGCAGCTTTTGTGGATGTTGTGGCAGAAACAAGTGCGAGGCCATGGCGGTCCGCTGTAGAGCACCAGAGGCAAGGCGACTCTCCGTGAAGTAGCGGAAGCCACGGCTTGGAGGTAACCCGGACGACGGCTTGGACCGCATCAACTCGAGGCGGCCGTGAGACTGTTGTCTTATCCATCAGCTGGAGGCTCAAGAGACGGGTATGTAGGAGCAGTAAGCGGACGACGGGTCGGAGTAACGAGCGTCAGAGCTGAGCAGACCACTGACACATACATACCCAGTAGTGGTTGTGAGCTAGCGGCGCGTCGTGGTGGCGATTGAAGCAAACCGAAGGCAGAAGTAAACCGCAGCAGTTGGAACAGCGCACCAACGGAGATGGCAAAGGCAACCCATGGCGGCGGGTTAGTGGAGGCAGGGCTCAGTCGTAGTGAACCGGCGAGGAGCAGGTGAAGACCGGCGGCCGGCAACCAACCTGTCGCGACACGACACGCAGAAGGAGCAGGATGGCTCGGAAGCGGAATTAAACCAAGAGGCGTTCGGAGGCGAGTCATTGTGGCCCGGGCAACTCATCGCGTGAGATGCCGCGGGGTGGTTTGACGTGAGGCAGAGGAGACATCTGAGGCGAGGCCCGAGCGACGGTTCACAGGCTGTAGGTGGCGCGGGGAGACCCGGTAGCGGCTCAACCAGAACGGCCCAAGGCAGTCGGCGAGGCGATTTAGCGACGACGCGAGGCCGCGATGGGTCGTGGTGCTGCAGGGGCGGCTCGACACAGCAGCCCAAGGTGGCCACTTGAAACGGAGGCAATGACCAAAACGGGGCTAGCAACCCATGTGAACGGGTTGGAGAGGCGCCGACACGGCGGGGCCGCGGCCGAACAACTGTCAGAAGCGCTATGCTTTCAGAGAAAGATCAAAGAGTCTGCTTGACCGGCTTGAAATCCTTTTAGAACATTAAGGCTGTGCTCGGCCAATCTGCGTGGGATTTCTGGCATGTCTGAAGGATGCCAGGCAAATATGTCCCAATTCTCGCGGAGAAACTCCCGTAGTGCAGCGTCTACAACGGGGTTTAACTGTGCCCCGATGGATGCTGTTTTTGTGTGATCCGTTGGATGGACTTGGAATTTGACTATTTTGCCCGCTGGTTTAAAGGAGGTGGACTTGGATCTTTTGTCTAGTATCACGTTATCCCTGTCCACTATGGAGCGCAGCGCGGTTAACTCCTCCGCCACAAGGGCTTCGGATAATGCCTCAAGGGCCAGTGCGGCTGTTTTGTTCTCGGTGCGGAGTGCTATGTCCGGATCACTAGCTAGAGTGATGATTCCATTGGGTCCGTGCATTTTGAGCTTCATGTACCCGTAATGAGGTATGGCTCGGAAAATCGTGAATGCCTCCCGCCCTAGAAGGGCGTGGTATCCGCTACTGAACGGGGCCACTTGGAATGTGATTTCTTCGGACCTACAATTCTCCGGAGTGCCGAATACCACATCTAGTGTGATTTTCCCAGCGCAATGTGCCTCCCGACTAGGGATAATTCCTCGGAAGGTCATGCTGCTTTGCTCTATACGGTTGCTGTCTATTCCCATTTTTTGAAGGGTCTCCTCATAAATGAGATTTAATCCGCTGCTGCCGTTCATGAGCACTTTAGTGAGCCGAAAGCTGTCCACAATTGGACTGAGGACCAAAGCAGCTGGTGCTTGGGTTGTTCGGAATTGAGGTTCGTCACTGGCATTGAAGGTTATAGCCGTGTTGCTTCATGGATTTGTTGCTGCTACATGGCAGACTTCGGCAAGGCTGCAGAGTACTCGCTTACGCCTATTATTTGAGGCGAAGGTCTCGAAGACTGTCAGTACTGTATTGTGATCCCCAGGAAGGTGTTCTGGGGTGTTTTGGATGAGGAGTTCCTCACCGCTTTTGGCCACCTGCCGGAGTACCCAACATGCTCTAAGGCTATGTGTTGGTATGGCATACGTTGTACTATGAATTTTGCAGGGCCCGTTAAGCCATCCCTCCAATACGGTTCCATGCCCTGTAGTGGGATTTTGTTTCTTTATAATTGAGTCGGGCGACTCATGAGAGTGCGCCCTTTTAGTTCGGACTGGGGGTTTTAATAGGGCCGGATTATCCCAGAATTGTGTTTGGGTTTTCCAGGCGCTTTCCATCGCACAGTATTTCCGTACTATGGCCGCCAAGTCGGCGAAGTGTGTAATGTCGCGGCGACTAATGGCGTTGATGATCCCCTTGTCCGTGCAATTGTTACAAAAGAATGAAATTGCATCTTCCTCACGACAGTCCTTGACCTTGTTCATTGCAAGGAGGAATCTGGCCCAATAGTGATGTACTGTTTCTTGGGGCGCTTGCCTAATGTGGGAAAGATTGTTTGTATCTGGGTGGATGGGTGGATTTAAGTCTAGACGTTGACCCAATCTGAGATCCCGGGGCGGGGGAGTCTCTGATCTTGGAAGTTAGGACTCCGGGATATTGCTCCCGTGAGTGAGTATCCGGCTCGGAGAGCTCAGGAATCCGGACATAGTTCATCCTCAGGATAGAGGGAGAAACGCTGCATTGTTCCTCCACCACCGCTATTTTATGGGTGACCGGCGAAGAGTTAATCTCCCTTTGGTCGGGTTTAAGCCCGATCCGATCATAGTCCGTAGCGAATCCCTGAGCGGCGATGCGATCCAAGAGCTCGTTCAAAGAGGAGAGCTCCATTGGATCCATCTGCTCGGTGAATTTTGAACCGATGTGGAGGCTGTTTTCGATGACCCGAGAAGTCATCGTTGGCACAACGGCCGAGCGGGCGGTCATGACGAAGCCGCCTAGTCGGAGAGTTTGGCCTACAGCCAGGGCACCCCCAGAAGTGATGTTGTTATTGACAACGAGATGAGCCATCCCCCTTTATGATGACGACACAGTGGAAATCTCAATGAAAGCACCAATGTCGGTGTCAAAACCGGCGGATCTCGGGTAGGGGGTCCCGAACTGTGCGCCTAAGGCGGATGGTAACAGGAGGCAGGGGACACGATGTTTACCCAGGTCCGGGCCCTCTTGATGGAGGTAATACCCTACGTCCTGCTTGATTGTTCTTGATGATATGAGTATTACAAGAGTTGATCTACCACGAGATTGTAGAGGCTAACCCTAGAAGCTAGGCTATGGTATGATTGTCTGTCGTCCTATGGACTAAACCCTCCAGTTTATATAGACACCGGAGGGGGCTAGGGTTACACAAGGTCGGTTACAAAGGAGGAGATATACATATCCGTATTGCCTAGCTTGCCTTCCACGCCAAGTAGAGTCCCATCCGGACACGGGGCGAAGTCTTCAATCTTGTATCTTCATAGTCCAACAGTCCGACCAAAGGATATAGTTCGGCTGTCCGGAGACCCCCTAATCCAGGACTCCCTCACCTCCCCAAGCTCCATTTTTGCTCAAACCTCCATTTTCGCCCGATCTCTCTCCTGAGCCAATCAAACTTGTTGATTTTCTAGGGATTGGTTGAGAAGGCCCTGATCTACACTTCCACCAAGAAAATTTTGATTCCCCCACTAATCCCTTGTGGATCTTGTTACTATTGGGTGTTTGAGAACCCTAGATGGTTGAGGTCACCGCGCAGCCATATTGCATTGTGGTGAAGCTTCATGGTGTCATTGGGAGCCTCCAATTAAGTTGTGGAGATTGCCCCAACCTTGTTTGTAAGGGTTCGGTCGTCTCCTTCAAGGGAACCAATAGTGGAATCACGACATCTCACATTGTGTTAGGGCGTGAGAAGAATACGGTGGCCCTAGTGGCTTCTTGGGGAGCACTGTGCCTCCACACCGCTCCAACGGAGACATACTTCCTCTCAAAGGGAAGGAACTTCGGTAACACATCCTCGTCTGCACCAGCTCCACTCTTGGTTATCTCTTACCTTTACTTGTGCAAGCTTACCTTGTGTTATATCCCTTGCTTACTTATGTGTTTGTTGTTGTTGCATCATATACGTTGCTCACGTAGTTGCATATCTAGACAACCTATTTTGATGCTAAGTTTAATTTGGTAAAGAAAAGCTAAAAATTGTTAGTTGCATATTCACCCCCTCTAGTCAACCATATTGATCCTTTCAATTGGTATCAGAGCCTCATCTCTTTATTAAGGACTTTGCCGTCCAAAGAGTATGTTTGGCACCATGGACGAGGTGGAGGAGCACTTCGGTGCGAGTCCTACCTTGCCTGCGGCCGATGGGGGATCCTCGGTCTCTCATGAGGAGTTCAATGCGGCTTTGGACACATTGAAAACCTCCATGACGACCGAGGTCAAAGGCATGTTTAAGGATTTTCTTGATGGTCTCAAATTATCCACCGCACCGTTGGAAGTGGTTGACCCCGCTAACAAGGTGATGGATGCTAACTCCAATAAGGGGGAAGCTACTAGTGATCAAGTTCCTTTGCCGAGTGGTAGAAGTGGAAATGGCATATTTTCCCATGTTGAACCTCCACTTACTTATGGAGGACCGGTTCCCTCCACGCATATGAATCATGTTGGTCCTCCTCCCAAGCTTGTGAAAAATGAGGTGTATCACTTTAAACATCATTTAAATCATAGTTCTACTAATCTTTGGAGAATTATTGAGCAAGGTTTCTACCCGCATGACCCAAGCAACTTCATTCCTAGAGAAGCCGCGAATCACCAATTCAACGAGTCCGCTCTCTTCATTCTCCAAGAAGCCATTCCTCCTGAAGATATTGTGCACCTCTGTCCTTGCACCGTGGCCATGGAAGCATGACAACATGTTGTTTCCATTTACAAGGGAAGCGCAAACATTCAACGCTCAAACTTTGAAGTGGTGCAAGATGAAGCCGATGAGTTTGCATTGATTGAAGATGAAGAACCTCGAGAGCTTTACCGAAGATTAACCACTCTCGCGCTCTCACTCCGAGATCATGGGGACAAGGATACAGATGAAAATTGGATCAAGCGCAAGTTTCTCAAGACCATGATGCCTTGCCATAAGGACATGTCCTCCGTCATCTGTCAAAGGCCGGACTTTCATGCCTTGTCCTCAAGTGAAGTGTTGGATGAGTTTGTTGCAATGAGGATCTAGAACAAGACCGCCAACTATTCAGTGTTGCGTTCTCAATGATCAAAGAAGTCCAACTTTGCGTTGAAGGCCAAGGCTAATGTGTAAGAAGAGGGTGAAGATGAAGAAGAGGAGAGTTGCCTCGAAGATACCAATATGCCTATCATGAGCACATGGCTCTCGCTTCACGGAAATTTTGGAGCAAGAAGGACTCAAGGCCCAACTTCAACAAGAACAACTCAAGTGGTGCCAAGGGCAAGCAACGTGTGAGGACATGCTATAATTGTGGCAATGTGAGTCACTTTGTGGCGGATTGCCATAGAGAAAAGGGAAGACAATGGTGGCAAGCTTATTCGAAAAGACAAGGCCAAGTCCTTCCCCAACAAGAACAACTTCACCAAGAAGACTCCTCCCAAGGGGTTGGTGGCACAAGAAGAGTACAATGAGGATGATGAAGATGGTGAGATGGATACCATGGCCTCCACTACCATTGCAACAACTCCACGGGTGTCCCTCTTTGATTCACCCAACGAGAACATAACCGCCAAGTGTTGGAAATATGCCCTAGAGGCAATAATAAAAGCATTATTATTATATTTCCTTGTTCATGATAATTGTCTTTTATTCATGCTATAATTGTGTTATCCGGAAATCGTAATACATGTGTGAATAATATTCACCAACATGTCCCTAGTAAGCCTCTAGTTGACTAGCTCGTTGATCAACAGATAGTCATGGTTTCCTAACTATGGACATTAGATGTCATTGATAACGAGATCACATCATTAGGAGAATGATGTGATGGACAAGACCCAATCCTAAACATAGCATAAGATCGTATAGTTCGTTTGCTAGAGTTTTCCAATGTCAAGTATCCTTTCCTTAGACCATGAGATCGTGTAACTCCCGGATACCGTAGGAGTGCTTTGGGTGTACCAAACATCACAACGTAACTGGGTGACTATAAAGGTATACTACAGGTATCTCCGAAAGTGTCTGTTGGGTTGACACGGATCAAGACTGGGATTTGTCACTCCGTATGATGGAGAGGTATCACTGGGCCCACTCGGTAATGCATCATCATAATGAGCTCAAAGTGACCAAGTGTGTGGTCACGGGATCATGCATTACGGTACGAGTAAAGTGACTTGTCATTAACGAGATTGAACGAGGTATTGGGATACCGACGATCGAATCTCGGGCAAGTAACATACCGATTGACAAAGGGAATTGTATACGGGGTTGCTTGAATCCTCGACATCGTGGTTCATCCGATGAGATCATCGAGGAGCATGTGGGAGACAACATGGGTATCCAGATCCCTCTGTTGGTTATTGACCGGAGAGTCGTCTCGGTCTTGTCTACATGTCTCCCGAACCCGTAGGGTCTACACACTTAAGGTTCGGTGACGCTAGGGTTGTAGGGATATGTATATGCAGTAACCCGAATGTTGTTCGGAGTCCCGGATGAGATCTCGGACGTCACGAGGAGTTCCGGAATGGTCCGGAGGTAAAGAATTATATATAGGAAGTGCTATTTCGGGCATCGGGACAAGTTTCGGGGTCGCCGGTATTGTAACGGGACCACCGGAAGGGTCCCGGGGGTTCACCGGGTGGGGCCACCTGCCCCGGGGGCCACATGGGCTGTAGTGGGTGCGCCTTGGCCTATATGGGCCAAGGGCACCAGCCCCAAGAGGCCCATGCACCTAGGGTTCAAGGAAGGGAAGAGTCCCAAAGGGGGAAGGCACCTCCTAGGTGCCTTGGGGAGGAGGGATTCCTCCCTTGGCCGCACCCCCCTAGGAGATTGGATCTCCTAGGGCCGGCGCCCTCCCCTTGGACTCCCTATATATAGTGGGGAAGGAGGGCCTCTCATAACACATCTTTGGTGCCTCCCTCTCCCTCTCCAACACATTCTCCTCCTCCATAGTGCTTGGCGAAGCCCTGCCGGAGTACTGCAGCTCCATCAACACCACGCCGTCGTGCTGCTGCTAGAGCCATCTTCCTCAACCTCTCCTTCCCCTTGCTGGATCAAGAAGAAGGAGACGTTATGCTGACCGTACGTGTGTTGAACGCGGAGGTGCCGTCCGTTCGGCGCTAGGATCTCTGGTAATTTGGATCACGTCGAGTACGCCTTCCTCATCCCCGTTCTTTGAACGCTTCCGCGCGTGATCTACAAAGGTATGTAGATGCAATCCAATCACTCGTTGCTAGATGAACTCCTAGATGGATCTTGGTGAAACCGTAGGAATATTTTTGTTTTCTGCAACGTTCCCCAACACCAAGTGCCTCATGGCTAAAGCCACCAACAAGGTAACCCCAAACATCAAAACTACCATCACTACTAATCCTTCCTTGACAGATTGCATTGACGAAAGTGAGGGGGCGAAGGAAGAGGAAAATGGATTTGAGTCTTTTATGAGTAAGCTCAAGGGTAAACCTAAGAAGCACTTCATTGCTCTCTTGGAACAACTTGGT
Source organism: Triticum dicoccoides (assembly GCF_002162155.2). Classification (NCBI taxonomy): domain Eukaryota; kingdom Viridiplantae; phylum Streptophyta; class Magnoliopsida; order Poales; family Poaceae; genus Triticum; species Triticum dicoccoides. The sequence continues at coordinate 654,620,791 of NC_041388.1, read as the reverse complement.
GAAGCCAATGACATGATCTAGTCTCACGAAGAAACCATCTCTAAGGTGGAAGGGCATAGTCATGACTATGCCGATGAGATATCGGATCTCTCTAATGTGCTTGAGGAAGAGCGTGGTCATCGTTTGTCTCTTGAGGAGTCACACAACGATGATCATGCTAAGTTAAGGAAAGATCTTGATCATGCTCTTGTTGTCACTCGTGTGCTCAATTCCGATAAGGTCAAACTTGTGGTTGACGATGCTAGACTCAAGGAGGAGTTTGATGTATTTGACAAGGCTCACAAGGCCTTTAAGAGTGCTCATGCTAGCCTCAAATAGTCTCATGATCAACTCCAAGTTAAGCTAACCAAGGAGAAAGCCACATTTCCTCATATGGTTTTAATTGATAATGCAAATGCTACTAACCCACGTTGTGAGCATGTGCATCTTATGGAGGAGAATGCCAAGTTGAAGGAGCAACTTGAGAAAGGCCTTGTGTCTTGCATACAAGGTGAGAAGAACCTCAATGATCTTTTTTGATGAATATGATATTTTTTGTCCCCCAAGTTTTGATGAGCAAATTTATTATGATGAAAGCATGCCTCCTATGGGTGCCCTCGGGAAGCTATGTTTGATGAAGATGATATTTTTTGTCCCCCAAGTTTTGATGAGCAAATTTATTATGATGAAAGCATGCCTCCTATCTATGATGATTATTGTGATGACACGTATGCTTTAAAGAATAATAATAACAATGAAACTTTTCATCTTGATCTTAATTTTCAGTCACATGATAGTTACTTTGTTGAGTTTGCTCCCACTACTATTCATGAGAAGAATTTTGCTTGTGTGGAGAGTAATAAATTTTCTATGCTTGTAGATCATGAAAAGAATGCTCTATGTGATGGTTATATTGTTGAATTCATTCATGATGCTACTGAAAATTATTATGAGGGAGGAATATATGCTTGTAGGAATTGCAATAATATCAAGTTTCCTCTCTATGTGCTTAAAGTTTCGAAGTTATGCTTGTTTTACCTTCCTATGCTAGTTGATTATTGTTCCCACAAGTTGTTTGCTCACAAAATCCCTATGCATAAAAAGTGGGTTAGACTTAAATGTGATAGTCATATTCTTCATGATGCTCTCTTTATGTTTCAATTCTTATCCTTTATGTGAGCATCGTTGAAATCATCACGCCTAGCTAGGGGCGTTAAACGATAGCGCTTGTTGGGAGGCAACCCAACTTTATCTTTGTTCCTTGCTTTTTGTTCCTGTTTAGTAATAAATAATTCATCTAGCCTCTGTTTATATGTGGTTTTATGCTTTTAATTAGTGTTTGTGCCAAGTAGAACCTTTGGGAAGACTTGGGGGAAGTCTTTGCGATCATGCTGTAAAAAACAGAAACTTTAGCGCTCACAAGAATTGCTTCCATTTTTATTTGGTGAGTGATATTTAGTTAATTATTTTTGCAGATGATTAATAGATAAATTCCTCACGTCCAGCAATTTATTTGAGAATTTTATGAGTTCCATAAGTATACGTTTGATCCAGATTACTACAGACTGTTCTGTTTTTGACAGATTCTGCTTTTCATGTGTTGTTTACTTATTTTGATGAATCTATGGCTAGTAAAAGAGTTTATAAACCATAGAGAAGTTGTAATACAGTAGTTTTAACACCAACATAAATAAAGAATGAGTTCATTACAGTACCTTGAACTGGTGATTTATTTTCTTATACTAACGGAGCTTACGAGTTTTCTGTTAAGTTTTGTGTTGTGAAGTTTTCAAGTTTTGGGTAAGGATTCGATGGACTATGGAATAAGGAGTCAAAGGAGCCTAAGCTTTGGGATGCCCAAGGCACCCCAAGGTAATATTCAAGGATAGCCAAGAGCCTAAGCTTGGGGATGCCCCGGAAGGCATCCCCTCTTTCGTCTTTGTTCATCGGTAACTTTACTTGGAGCTATATTTTTATTCACCACATGATATGTGTTTTGTTTGGAGCGTCAACTTATTTTGTTAGGATTTGCTTGCTGTTTGAATAAAGTATCAAGATCTGAAATTCTTAAATGTTAGAGAGTCTTCACATAGTTGCATAATTATTCGACTACTCATTGATCTTCACTTATATCTTTCGAAGTAGTTTGTTTTTGCTCTAGTACTTCACTTATATCTTTTAGAGCATGGTGGTGGTTTTATTTTGTAGAAATAAATGAACTCTCATGCTTCACTTATATTATTTTGAGAGTCTTAAATAGCATGCTAATTTGCTTAAAATCCTAATATGCTAGGTATTCAAGATTAGTAAAATTTTCTTATGAGTGTTTTGAATACTAAGAGAAGTTGGATGCTTGATGATTGTTTTGAGATATGGAGGTAATAATATCAAAGTCATGCTAGTTGAGTAGTTGTGAATTTGAGAAATGCTTGTGTTGAAGTTTGCAAGTCCCGTAGCATGCACGTATGGTAAACGTTGTGTAACAAATTTGAAACATGAGGTTTTATTTGATTGTCTTCCTTATGAGTGGCGGTCGGGGATGAGCGATGGTCAATCTATCCCCCTAGGAGCATGCGCATAGTGCCTAGGTTTTTGATGACTTGTAGATTTTTGCAATAAGTATGTGAGTTCTTTATGACTAATGTTGAGTCCATGGATTATACGCACTCTCACCCTTCCATCATTGCTAGCCTCTTCGGTACCGTGCATTGCCCTTTCTCACATTGAGAGTTGGTGCAAACTTCGCCGGTGCATCCAGACCCCGTGATACGATACGCTCTGTCACACATAAACCTCCTTGTATCTTCCTCAAAACAGCCACCATACCTACCTATTATGGCATTTCCATAGCCATTCCGAGATATATTGCCATGCAACTTTCCACCATTCCGTTTATCATGACACATTCATCATTGTTATATTGCTTAGCATGATCATGTAGTTGACATAGTATTTGTGGCAAAGCCACCTCTCACAATTCTTTCATACATGTCACTCATGCATCATCGCAATCCCGGTACACCGCCGGAGGCATTCATATAGAGTCATATCTTGTTCTAGTATCGAGTAATCATTGAGGTGTAAATAAATAGAAGCGTGATGATCATCATTCTCTAGAGCATTGCCCCAAGTGAGAAAAAAAGAAAAAAAAAGAAAAAAAGAGAAGGCCCAAAAAATGAAAAAAATGAAAAATGAGAGAAAAAGAGAGAAGGGACAATGCTACTATCCTTTGCCACACTTGTGCTTCAAAGTAGCACCATAATATTCATGATAGAGAGTCTCTTGTTTTGTCACTTTCATATACTAGTGGAGTTTTTCATTATAAAACTTGGCTTAAATATTCCAACAATGGGCCTCCTCAAGTGCCCTAGGTCTTCGTGAGCAAGCAAGTTGGATGCACACCCACTTAGTTTCTTTTGTTGAGCTTTCATACATTTATAGATCTAGTGCATCCGTTGCATGGCAATCCCTACTCCTCGCATTAACATCAATCGATGGGCATCTCCATAGCTCATTGATTAGCCTCGTTGATGTGAGACTTTATCCTTTTTGTCTTCTCCACATAACCCCCATCATCATATTCTATTCCACCCATAATGCTATATCCATGGCTCGCGCTGAAATTATGCCAAGTAGCATTCCGCATCAAAAAATTCTATTTTTATCATTTATCTGCTCGAGGACGAGCAGGAATTAAGCTTAGGGATGCTGATACGTCTCCAACGTATCTATAATTTTTGATTGCTCCATGCTATATTATCTACCGTTTTGGATGTTTATGGGCTTTATTATACACTTTTATATCATTTTTGGGACTAACCTATTAACCCAGAGCCTAGTGCCAGTTTCTGTTTTTACCTTGTTTTAGAGTATCGCAGAAAAGGAAAATCAAACGGAGTCCAATTGACCTGAAACTTCATGGAACTTATTTTTGGATCAGAATAAGCCCAGAAGACTTGGAGTGCACGTCAGGGGACCTTCGAGGAGGCCACGAGGTAGGGGGCGAGCCCACCCCCTAGGACACGCCCTCCACCCTCGTGGGCCCCTCGTTCCCCCCTGACGTACTTCTTCCGCCTATATATCTCCATATACCCTAAAAACATTGGAGAGCACAATAGATCGGGAGTTCCGCCGCCAGAAGCCTCCGTAGCCACTGAAAGCCAATCTAGACCCGTTCCGGCACCCTGTCAGAGGGGGAATCCCTCTCCGGTGGCCATCTTCATCATCCCGGTGCTCTCCATGACGAGGAGGGAGTAGTTCTCCCTCGGGGCTGAGGGTATGTACCAGTAGCTATGTGTTTGATCTCTCTCTCGTGTTCTTGAGGTGATACGATCTTGATGTATCGCGAGCTTTGCTATTATATTTGGATCCTATGATGTTTCTTCCCCCCTTTACTCTCTTGTAATGGATTGAGTTTCCCCTTTGAAGTTATCTTATAGGATCGAGTCTTTAAAGATTTGAGAACACTTGATGTATGTCTTGCCGTGGATATCTGTGGTGACAATGGGATATCACGTGATTCACTTGATGTATGTTTTGGTGATCAACTTGCGGGTTCCGCCCATGAACCTATGCATAGGGGTTGGCACACGTTTTCGTCATGATTCTCCGGTAGAAACTTTGGGGCACTCTTTGAGGTTCTATGTGTTGGTTGAATAGATGAATATGAGATTGTGTGATGCATATCGTATAATCATACGCACGGATACTTGAGGTGACATTGGAGTATCTAGGTGACATTAGGGTTTTGGTTGATTTGTGTCTTAAGGTGTTATTCTAGTACGAACTCTAGGGCTGTTTGTGACACTTATAGGAATAGCCCAACGGATTGATTGGAAAGAATAACTTTGAGGTGGTTTCGTACCCTACCATAATCTCTTCGTTTGTTCTCCGCTATTAGTGACTTTGGAGTGACTCTTTGTTGCATGTTGAGGGATAGTTATGTGATCCAATTATGTTATTATTGTTGAGGGAACTTGCACTAGTGAAAGTATGAACCCTAGGCCTTATTTCCTAGCATTGCAATACCGTTTACGCTCACTTTTATCATTAGTTACCTTGCTATTTTTATATTTTCAGATTACAAATACCTTTATCTACCATCCATATACCACTTGTATTACCATCTCTTCGCCGAACTAGTGCACCTATACAATTTACCATTGTATTGGGTGTGTTGGGGACACAAGAGACTCTTTGTTATTTGGTTGCAGGGTTGTTTGAGAGAGACCAGCTTCATCCTACGCCTCCTACGGATTGATAAACCTTAGGTCATCCACTTGAGGGAAATTTGCTACTGTCCTACAAACCTCTGCATTTGGAGGCCCAACAACATCTACAAGAAGAAGGTTGTGTAGTAGACATCAAATCCCAGCCGTGACATGAGCTCCAAGTGTCTTCGCAACCAAGAAGCTCCTGAGGGCTCCAGTTCCCCACAACACAACGTCAAATCAAGACCACAACTACCAAGATCAAGGAGCCAACTATCGTCATGGATGAAATGCCTCAAGCGGAGTTTCTAATTCAAAGAAAGCTCGACCCCTACGTCAAGCCTAGGGAACTCAACAGGGGAAATGACTTGTTTTGGACCAAGCAACAAAATCTCATCTTCATAGATGTGATCAAGGCCAAGCAAAACATCTATGTACCTGTTCGATGGATTGACATGGACCATCTGAAGAAGAACGAGGCATATTTTGGTGAGCCTCTAGATTTAGTGGAGCAGTTTGGTATTGAGGGGATCCTCACGTTCCACCTTGACTTTGACCCAGAGATTGTGGCTCGGTTCTTTGCTTCTGTCCACTTCCACACGGATGAGAAGCGGACCATGACTTGGATGACAAATGGGAAGAGGATGACTGCTGAGTGGAAGGAGTTCATGGATATGTTGCATGTTTGTGATGAGGGGCTAGATGTGCCCGTTGGTGTCCACCCACATGCCAACCCCGAGTCTGCTTCCAAGAACAAGCTTCAACCCTACCTTGTTGAGAAGAAGTTACCCAATGACAAGAAGACTTTTGTGCTGAACCTATTTCTTGACATCATGCACTGGATCTTCCACAACTCCCTTTTTCCTCGCTTAGGCGACAAGGACAAGGTGCATTCCTATCTTGTGGAAATGATGCTCATTTGTGAGGAAGCGCGTCTCCAACAACCCGAGCCGCTTGATGTCTCTCATATCATGTGGTGTGAGCTTCAGTTTGCTGTGTTCCATCGTAAGGTGCCCATCTATGGACCTTATTTGCACCTCTTGATCTCGAATACTTGGGAGAAGCTCTTTCCGGGAGAAGAGTTTCTTGCTCCCAACTGGATTCGCCATGAGCCCATCAAGCTGCGCCAGAAGAACAAGTGGGCTAACACCAGGCTGAGGCCGGGGCCGAGGCTGCATGCATGGATGTTGATGATGATGAGTTCGAGGAGGAGGAGGCCGATGACAGTTCTGAGGGGTATGCTCCTCCCTCTACTGAGCCATCTTGGGGTAAGAAGCTCAAGGCCAAGGTGAAGACTCTATTCTGCATGCAGGCCAAGGGGCAGTACCAGACTCACGTTGCTCAGAAAGAGATTCACCGGCGCGACAAGCGGATCTTGAGGAAGCTTGGCGAGCATGTCTTGAGCGGGTCAGAGAAGAAAGGCTATCTGGATGACGAAGCAAGGCTATCAGTGAGATGAGTCAGATGAGGAGTCCATTCCTGCTGCAGAGACAGATGAGGAGCTTGATGGGTGATCACTTCAGTGGGAGCTGTCGGCATTCTGGGAACGGGGGTCCCCAGACTTGCCTGCCTGCAGCCCACGACGTGGCTTGGCTAGCAGGCCTGTACGACCCATCTTCATCAACAAGGCATTCAAGACCCTCGCGAGGCGGACGACGCAAGACTTCCTCAGGAGTGGCCTCGCCAGGCTGGCTCGTGAGGGGTGGAGAGTTCAAGGCCATGCAAACCTCGCGAGGTTCTCGTGATGTGAGCCATGACGATCGAGACCAGGCGGGCGCCAGCGCATGCAGCGTCCTTGTTTCCTCTTTGGTGCTAAGGGCGCAAGTGCAGGTGCGGAGTACCGAGGCATCAAGCAAAGGTTTCCATATTGGTGCAACGAGACCAAGACCAGAAGGACGGCAAGACGGAGGTCACCGTGGAGCCCAAGACGGCATCACCACCAGAGCTTTTGGCAGGCGAAGACCACTTTTGTCAGGATAAGCTATACTAGCTGTCCCCTTTCAAATTGGTCGTTGTTGTCTCCCTTCCCGCTCAATATTTGGGGAGAGGACCAGGGCCTCTATAAATAGGACTAGCCACCACCGCAGAGGGGGAGATCTCATCTTAGACCGGAGACGGGATCTTAGATTGGAGGCACACACAAGTTCACCAAGCACAAGAACACCTCAACCTCAGGAGGCTGTTCTTCCCCTTTGTACCGTTCATCCTCAGCCCAAGAGGCAATCCACCACCACCACACTAGAGTAGGGTATTACACCACAACGGTGGCCCGACCCAGTATAAATCTTGTGTCCTTTGTGTTGCGAGTTCGTCGAGTTAGTTCGTAAGATCTTAGCTAAGTTAGGACGTGGATCAGCAGGGGGGAAATCTTTGCGCGCACCTAAGTGTTCGAACCCTAAGGGTCTTGCCGGAACCCGTGTTCCGACATTTGGTGCACCAGGTAGGGGTGCGCCGAAGCTTCCCTTCCATCGCTCCATGTCATGCCGCTTCATCGTCTCCATGGCGGATGCACGTCGCGCCCGCGCCGAGCGCCGGGCTGCCCTCGCCACCCGCGTTGCTCAGACGGCCCCTGTCGGTGGGCCACCCCGTCGCTCTTCGTCGCCTGCCGCCAACGCCGCCACCGGCCCGGCGGGGAACGAACAACAAGCATCCTCGCTGCACCCTTCAGTGCGACAGGACGGCCGCACCACCACTCCATCGCTGACTCCCGCTGGTTCGTTGTCCCACGCTCGTCGCGTTCCCATGGACGCACGGGCCGCGCTCCTCATGGCGCACGAGCTCCTGCGCTACCGCCCAGTCGACGACCTCTACAAGGACTGGCTTGACCGCATCGCCAAGCTTGTCCGCGCTGCAGGAGGCTCCCCTGCGTCGTCCCACTCTCTGCCTCGCCCTTCGCCGGCCACGGGCGACATAGCTCACGAAGCACCTCCGCCACCCCTGCACCAAGACGGCACCCTAGCGCCAAGGCGCGCGGCTCCACGACGCGACCCACCACGTCCGGCACCCGCGTGTGAGGAAAGAAGCTACCAAGAAATCCCTCGACCGCAAGCGAACGCTCCGCCACTCCTCGCACCGCCGCACCAGGATCGTTTGCTACGGCAAGGCCCCGCGCCGCTTGCCCTAGCGGTGCGCGGGCGCCAAGAACAAGCTCCACCTCCAAGGCGGGCCCCAGTGACCACAGCCGGCTACCGCGCCTTCACCGCCGAGCCATGTAGCATTGCCTGGTCGGGCAAGTTCAAGCCAGATTTGCCTCCTCGCTACGATGGCACTCGTGACCCCGCGGAGTTCCTGCAGCTCTACGAGCTGAGCATCGAGGCGGCCAATGGTGACGAGAAAGTCATGGCGAACTGGTTTCCCATGGCACTCAAGGATGGCCCTCGCTCCTGGCTCCTGAACCTGCCTCCAGGCTCGATTTCCTCCTGAGACGAGATGTGCAACCACTTCATCGCCAACTTTCAGGGCACCCACGACCGCCCCCCGGTCGCAGGAGACCTGCGCCGCATCAAGCAACAACCAGGAGAGACCGTGCAGAAGTACATCTAGTGCTTCAATAGCGCGCGTATCAAGATCCCCAAGGTGACCGACGAGGCCATCATCTCAGTGTTCTCCGACGGCGTTCACGACGTCAAGATGAAGGAGGAGCTCGCCATCCATGAGGAGCTGTGCACGACCTTGGAGCTGTTCAACATCGTGACCAAGTGTGCAAGAGCTGAGGAGGGGCGCCTCTCCCTCCTCGAGCTCCCTACTTCGGACCCAAAGGAGAAGAAGACCAAGGCCAAGGACGTGAAGCGCAAGGGAGCAGCCGTGCTCGCGGCGGAACCAGACACCAAGTGCGGCAGACACCAGCCCGAGTCATCCAAGAGCAGCCGGCCATTCTGCACCTTCCACAACCTGCATACCCACAACACCAGCGACTGTCAAGAGCTCAGAGCCATTCGAGAAGGACGCTTCGATTGACGCCCCGAGCGCAGTGACCGGGGCTACGACCGAGGAGGAGGACGTGGCGGCGGACGCTGGGACGACCGTGGCCCGCGCCAGGAGCGGAACGACCGGCCTCGTGAGGACCGCTGGCAAGATCAGCCTCGCAAGGGCGCCTGGAGGGACCAGCCTCGTGAGGCTCGTCCTGAAGGCAACGCTGGGCTTCCTCCATTACCGCCACCACCCAGAAGGAATGACGACCACCATCAAGACAAGGGGACTGGGGGCTTCTAGGAGCCGCGCGCTATCACCTGCATCTTGGGAGGAGCTCAAGCCCCAGCCTCACATCATATCTTCAAACAGTTTGCTCGCGAAGTGAATGCAATTCTCCCCAAGCTCGAGGCCACACGCCCGATCAGATGGTCCAGGTGCCCCATCATGTTCAGTTCGGCAGATCAGCTCAAGTGCGCGGCTACTGCAGGCGTCCTCCAAATGCTTTGTTCACCAGTCATCAGCAACGTGCAAGTTACCAAGACCCTCATCGACGGCGGCGCAGGGCTCAACGTCCTGTCTGTCGACAAGTTCGACAACCTCCAAGTGCCATACGACCAGCTTCAGCCTACCAAGCCTTTCTCAGGAGTGACCGACGGCTCTACTACCCCGATCGGGCAGGTCCGCCGCCCCGTTACCTTCGGAGAACGCAACAACTACTGCACCGAACTCATCGACTTCGACGTCGCCTACATCCACCTGCCATACAACGCCATCCTCGGGTATCCAGCCCTGGCCAAGTTCATGGCGGTGACCCATCACGGCTACAATGTCCTTAAGATGCCGGGAAGTGACGGAATCATCACAGTCCCGTGCGAGGAAAGAGACGCGGTGTGTGATACGTCTCAAACGTATCTATAATTTTTGATTGCTCCATGCTATATAATCTACTGTTTTGGACATTATTGGGCTTTATTATCCACTTTTATATTATTTTTGGGACTAACCTATTAACCGGAGGCCTAGCCCAGAATTGTAGTTTTTTGCCTGTTTTAGGGTTTCGAAGAAAAGGAATATCAAATGGAGTCCAAATGGAATGAAACCTTCAGGAACGTGATTTTCTCATCGAATACAACTCAGGAGACTTGGACCCTACGTCAAGACACGTAACAGGAGGCCACGAGGTAGGGGGTGCGCCTACCCCCCCAGGCGCGCCCTCCACCCTCGTGGGCTTCCTATTGCTCCACCGACGTACTTCTTCCTCCTATATATACCCACGTACCCCAAACGATCAGATACGAAGCCAAAACCCTAATTCCACCGCCGTAACTTTCTGTATCCACGAGATCCCATCTTGGGGCCAGTTCCGGAGCTCCGCTGGAGGGGGCATCGATCACGGAGGGCTTCTTCATCAACACCATAGCCCCTCCGATGAAGTGTGAGTACTTTACCTCAGACCTACCGGTCCATAGTTAGTAGCTAGATGGCTTCTTCTCTCTTTTTGGATCTCAATACAATGTTCTCCCCCTCTCTTGTGGAGATCTATTTGATGTAATCTTCTTTTTGCGGTGTGGTTGTTGAGACTGATGAATTGTGGGTTTATGATCAAGTCTATCTATGAATAATATTTGAATCTTTTCTGAATTCTTTTATGTATGATTGGTTATCTTTGCAAGTCTCTTCGAATTATCAGTTTGGTTTGGCCTACTAGATTGATCTTTCTTGCAATGGGAGAAGTGCTTAGCTTTGGGTTCAATCTTGCAGTGTCCTTTCCCGGTGACAGTAAGGGCAGCAAGGCACGTATTGTATTGTTGCCATCGAGGATAACAAGATGGGGTTTTCTTCATATTGCATGAGTCTATCCCTCTACATCATGTCATCTTGCTTAATGCGTTACTCTGTTTTTAACTTAATACTCTAGATGCATGCTGGTAGCGGTCGATGAGTGGAGTAATAGTAGTAGATGCTGGCAGGAGTCGGTCTACTTGTCTCGAACGTGACGCCTATATACATGATCATACCTAGATATTCTCATAACTATGCTCAATTCTATCAATTGCTCAACAGTAATTTGTTCACCCATCATAGAATACTTATGCTCTCGAGAGAAGCCAGTAGTGAAACCTATGGCCCCCGGGTCTATCTTTATCATACCAATCTCCTACTACTTAGTTATTTACTTTGCCATTTACTTTGCCTTTATTTTACTTTGCATCTTTATCATAAAAATACCAGAAATATTATCTTGTCATATCTATCAGATCTCACTCTCGTAAGTGGCCCTATAGGGATTAACAACCCCTATTTGCGTTGGTTGCGAGGATTTATTTGTTTTGTGCAGGTGCGAGGGACTCGCGCGTAGCCTCCTACTGGATTGATACCTTGGTTCTCAAAAACTGAGGGAAATACTATGCTACTTTGCTGCATCATCCCTTCCTCTTCGGGGAAAACCAACGCAGTGCTAAAAGAGGTAGCAAGAAGGATTTCTGGCGCCATTGCCGGGGAGGTCTACGCAAAAGTCAAGATACCAAGTACCCATCACATACCCTTATCTCCAGCATTACATTATTTGCCATTTGCCTCTCGTTTTCCTCTCCCCCACTTCACCCTTGCCATTTTATTTGCCCTCTCTTTCTCTATCCTCCCTCTATTTGCCTCTTTTTGCCCGCTTGCTTTTTGTTTGCTTGTGTGTTAGTTTGTTTGCTTGTCGTTATGGCTAGTCCCTTATATTCTCCATTGTCTCCCGAGAATGAAATTCTAAATTTTAAGCAAAGGGAGGGTGAAAATCTAAAAGATGCTTGGTATAGAATTTGCAATGCTCAAAATAAATCTACTAGGAAGCAATCTACTACCATTCTCCTTCGCAATTTTTATGTAGGCATTACTCCTTGGCACCGTTATGTTCTTGATACTATTACCGGAGGGAACTTTTTGGGTAGCCATACTTTTGATTCTTATAATGCTATGTTAGATTTATTTGGCTCCCCCCTCTCTTGGTTAATGGAACTATATTAACTTTGGAGCATGTAATGCAAAGGCTTGAGATTATTGAAAATAAGGTTGCTACCATAGAGTTAATTGAAAATTTGGATAAAAAGATCCACAGCCGAATCTCTCAATATGGATCTAAAGTAGGAGTTACTTTGAAAGATATTAAATAAAAGGAACCCATAGTTAATGAGAAAATAAATCACGATTCCGTTAGGATCGATAAACTTGAGAATATTATTACCAACTTGGGAACCGCTTTTCTTCCGTCAAGAATACTCCGAGTCCTTCCACTAAAGTTGCCAAACTTATGCACGTTCCTAAAAATAAGGGTGAATCATCTAGTAAGGAAAATGCGGATCTCAAATCTATAAGTGTTCATCCCAATCTTTTTGCTATCGTTAAGGAACCATTGGTTACAAATGAATTTTTCGATCTTGTGCCTAAAAGTTTGATAATTAATAAAAAGAAATAAATTCCTAAAGATGGTAGATGCCTCATTGAAGAATTGCCTACCAAAGATGGCAATACCTAGATCTATTCTTGCTTGTTATGCCTAGCTAGGGGCATTAAACGATAGCGCTTGTTGGGAGGCAACCCAATTTTATTTTTATTCCTTGCTTTTTGCTCCTATTTAGTAATAAATAAATTATCTAGCCTCTGTTTTGGTTGTGTTTTTTGTGTTTAATTAGTGTTTGTGCCAAGTAGAACCGTTGGGAAGACTTGGGGAAAGTCTTGTTGAACTTGCTGTAAAAAACAGAAACTTTAGCGCTCACGAGAACTGCTGTCATTTTTAGTTGGAAAGTGCTATTGTAACACCCCGGATGTAACTTTCCCAATTTGTACTCCAACTTTTGCCGTTTTCGGCTTTAAGTTATTTTATTTTCTTGGGTTCGGGTCTTTGTCTCCGTGTGTTGTTATCGTTGTCATGCATCTCATATCATGTCATCATGTGCATTGCATTTGCATACGTGTTCTTCTCATGCATTCGAGCATTTTCCCCGTTGTCCGTTTTGCATCCCGGCGCTTCGTTCTCCTCCGGTGGTCATTTCTATCTTTCTTTCGTGTGTGGGGATTAAACATTTCCGGACTGGACCGAGACTTGCCAAGCAGCCTTGGTTTACTACCGGTAGACCGCCTGTCAAGTTTCGTATCATTTGGACTTCGTTTGATACTCCAACGGTTAACCGAGGGACCAAAAAGGCTCGTGTGTGTTGCAGCCCAACACCCTTCCAATTTGGCCCAAAACCCACCTAAGCCTTCTCCATCATCTAAATCGTTCGATCACGATCGCGTGGCCGAAAACCGCACCTCATTTGGACTCTCCTAGCTCCCTCTATGCCTATATAAAGGCCTCTCCCCGAAAATCCGGATCTTCCCCCTCCTAACCCTAAAAATTCCGTCTCCGCTGCCGCCGGACGTGTCCAGACGGAGCCGGACACTGTCCGACCAAGCCGCCATCGCCACATGTCGCCCCGGGATTCGCCCGCGCGCCGCACCCACATCCCCGCGCCGCCACCCGCGCTCCGGCCCGCCGGGCCCAGGCGGGGCCCTCCTGGCCCGCGCGTCCGAGCCCCCGCCATCGCGACCCCGCCGCCATCCTTCTCCCGTCCGGCGCCACCGCAACCATCTCCGGCTGCCCGGAAGCTCCGCCGCCCCGCCGCATTCTCGCCCGAGTCCGACGAGCTTCCTCCGTCGCCTCGCCGCTCCACTTCGCCGCCCCGCAAGCCGACGCCGCCCCGGCCTCTTCCTCCCCTCGCCCCGGCCTCTTCCTCCCTCTACTCCGGCCACCACCATCCCTCGTCGCCGACTAGTCCTCCGACGAGCTCGGATCCAACCTCGGGCCGCGTGCCGCCGAAACCCTAGATCTGGGAGGTTGATTTTTCCTCTAAGTCCCAAAAATTCCAGATCCAAGTGCTCATGTTCATGGCCTCGTAACTTTGCATCCGTAGCTCCGATTCATGCATATAGCATATCAAAATGTTCATCTCAGAGAGCACATCATTTCATTCCATTGCATCATTTTCATTTGAGTTCATCTTGGTGCCCGAAATGCTGTTAGAAGAGGGCTACTTGAGATAATTGTCAGATCTGTTACTCTATTTAGTTTTTTGTCATTTTTGTCATGATTATTGTGTGCATGATATGCCCTGGTGCTCTACATATGTTTTGTTAAGGGTTTTGTCATCTTTCCAGAGGTGCAACCCATGTATTTTTGTGATATGTGTGGTGACTAGCACAAGCTTGCCAAGTCAGGCACTTGCTAATTCTGTTTTCAGGGACTTAGCATTTCCACAAAGTCCTTGATCTGTTTATCTCATATGGCCATATGTTCATGTTGTTTCCTAGTGATCCGTGCCTCTTTTGAGGATGATCAGTAAGGATGTTTTGTTAATCTTGTAGTGTTGTATCCATCCATGTCTTTGTTTGCAATTATGGAGCACCCTAGCTTGAGTCAATCGAACTCTACTTTTGCTACTTTGTGAATCTGGGCAGATTGTCAACTTGTTTGCAATTTTGCCGATGATGTTGTAGTTGATCCGTGCATGCTATGCTATTGTTCTTGCCATGTCTAGCTTGCATTTTGTGTATTCTTCATGGGTGTATACTTAGCTTGCCATGACTTGCTCCGTAGTGAGTGCATCGAGCTCGTAAACATGCCTACTTGAGTTATGTTTCAGCATGCTCCAGTTTTCACTAAGTCTGAAAACTGATTATGTTTTTGCTATGTTCACATGCTTGCAATTGTATTTTCTGATCCCTTTTGGCTCAAGGTCACTAAGGGACTTTTGTTAAGCTCTTTGAGTAGCTCCATGCCATGCTTTACTTTGCCATGTTCAGGTACTATAGCATATAGTTTTGTTGCTCCGAAGAGTGCTACCTGATCTGAAATTTCAGACAAGTGTTAATTTCACTAAGTCTGAGATCTGTTTGCCATATGCATTTTTGCCATGCTTGTTTGAACCTGTTAGTGGATGAATTGGCCGTAGCTCAGTGCTAGACTTTTGTTAAGAATCTTGAATGCATCCGTGCCATGTATTTTTTGTCATGTTTGGGTGCTGTAGCATGTTTGCCTCATTGCATTTAGATGGCTACTTGCTGTAAATCGCAGACCGGTGTCATATTTGAATCGCTTGCCATTTCCAAACGGTAACTCCGATTCCGGCGATCTTTATATCGTTTTCAAGCGATTTCAACTCATCTTTCCGGTGGCACACTTGGATTCCCAAGTTGAAGCCAGGTTCATGCATCCCTTGTCAAATCTTGCATTTTGCATCCCACATCGCATCCCGCATAGTATATTATCTTTGCATCATATTGTTTGCTCCTTGCACGTGGTTGATTGTGTCCTTGTTGCTTGTTTGTCTTGTTTGGGTAGAGCCGGGAGACGAGTTCGCTAACGAGGAGCCCGTTGAGTTTGCTTTCGAGGATCCAGTCAACTCTGACAACTGTGCAGGCAAGATGATCATACCCTCGAAATCACTACTATCTTTGCTATGCTAGTTTGCACGCTCTTTTGCCATGCCAATGCTACGATTCCTACCACTTGCTTTCAAGCCTCCCAAATTGCCATGTCAAACCTCTAACCCACCATGTCCTAGAAAACCGTTGATTGGCTATGTTACCGCTTTGCTCAGCCCCTCTTATAGCGTTGCTAGTTGCAGGTGAAGATTGAAGGTCGTTCCTTGTTGGAACGTTTATTTACTTGTTGGGATATCATTATATTATCTTGTTATCTTAATGCATCTATATACTTGGTGAAGGGTGGAAGGCTCGGCCTCTCGCCTAGTGTTTTGTTCCACTCTTGCCGCCCTAGTTTCCGTCATATCGGTGTTATGTTTCCGGATTTTGCGTTCCTTATGCGGTTGGGTTATAATGGGAACCCCTTGATAGTTCGCCTTGATTAAAGCTTTTCCAGCAATGCCCAACCTTGGTTTTACCATTTGCCACCTAGCCTCTTTTCCCTTGGGTTTTCGGAGCCCGAGGGTCATCTTATTTTAACCCCCCCCCCCCCGGGCCAGTGCTCCTCTGAGTGTTGGTCCAACCGAGCGATGTCCGGGGCTACCAGGGGCAACTCTGGGCTGGCCTAACCGACGTCTGGCTCATCTGAGTGTGCCCTGAGAACGAGATATGTGCAGCTCCTATCGGGATTTGTCGGCACATTCGGGCGGTGTTGCTGGTCTTGTTTTAACCTGTCGAAGTGTCTTGAAGAACCGAAATACCGAGTCTGATCGGAACGTCTTGGGAGGAGGTTGAAAGTGCAACTATCCCTAGGTGGTTTTGGTAATTCATAACAACATATAGCTCATTGAGCTAATGCTATTCCAAGATGACTATTTCAGGAAAGCTCAATGATTGGCATGGCATGGATGTGAAAGCGGAACCCTCAAAATGCTAAGGACAAAGGATTGGCTCAAGCTCAAAAGCTCAAGACTCTTCATTTTATATTTTAGTGATCCAAGATCACATTGAGTCTTTAGGAAAAGCCAATACTATCAAGGAGGGATGAGGTGTTGCTTAATGAGCCTCTTGCTTCATGTGCTTAGTGATATGCTCCAAAACCCTCAACTGCTTTCCCATATCCACATATGACCTAAACCCTAAGCCAAACTCGGTCCTACCGATTCTTTCTATCCGGCGCCACCGAGTTTCACTTGTCATAAGCCACTGCCAAACCCTAGCAATTCGGTTCTACCGATAGGGATCTCGGTGTCACCGAGATGGGATTGCAAACTCTCTGTTTCCCTTTCGTAACTTTTCGGTCTCACCGAAAGAGCGGATCGGTCCCACCGAGATTGCAATGTAAATTCAGTGTTTCCTTTTTGTAACTTTTCGGTCTCACCGAAAGAGCAAATCGGTCCCACCGAGTTTGCCTGACCAACTCTCTGGTTAGCCAATTACCAAAATCGGTCTCACCGAGATTACGTTATGCCCAAACCCTAACCATATCGGTCCTACCGAGTTGCATGTCAGTCCCACCGAAAATCTCTAACGATCACTAGGTTTACCTTTTCGGTCCGACCGAGTTTGTTGATTCGGTCCCACCGAGATTGGAAAATTGTGTGTAACGGTTGGATTTTGTGTGGAGGCTATATATACCCCTCCACCTCCTCTTCATTTGTGGAGAGAGCCATCAGAACACATACACAATTCCAACTCATATGTTCTAAGAGAGAACCACCTACTCATGTGTTGAGACCAAGATATTCCATTCCTACCATATGAATCTTGATCTCTAGCCTTCCCCAAGTTGCTTTCCACTCAAATCTTATTTCCACAAAATCCAAATCCTATGAGAGAGAGTTGAGTGTTGGGGAGACTATCATTTGAAGCACAAGAGCACGGAGTTCATCATCAACACACCATTTGTTACTTCTTGGAGAGTGGTGTCTCCTAGATTGGCTAGGTGTTACTTGGGAGCCTCCGACAAGATTGTGGAGTTGAACCAAGGAGTTTGTAAGGGCAAGGAGATCGCCTACTTCGTGAAGATCTACCGCTAGTGAGGCAAGTCCTTCGTGGGCGATGGCCATGGTGGGATAGACAAGGTTGCTTCTTCGTGGACCCTTCGTGGGTGGTTGCTTCTTCGTGGACCCTTCGTGGGTGGAGCCCTCCGTGGACTCGCGCAACCATTACCCTTCGTGGGTGGAGCCCTCCGTGGACTCGCGCAACCGTTACCCTTCGTGGGTTGAAGTCTCCATCAACGTGGATGTAGGATAGCACCACCTATCCGAACCACAGGAAAAACATCCGTCTCTCCAATTGCGTTTGAATTCTCCAAAGCCTTCCCTTTACATTCTTGCAAGTTGCATGCTTTACTTTCCGCTGCCAATATACTCTTTGCATGCTTGCTTGAATTGTGTGATGATTGCTTGACTTGTCCTACAATAGCTAAAATCTGCCAAGAACTAAAATTGGGAAAAGGTTAAGTTTTTATTTGGTCAAGTAGTCTAATCACCCCCCCTCTAGACATACTTTCGATCCTACAAGTGGTATCAGAGCTTTGGTTTCCATTTGCTTTGATCTCCATAGCTTTTGGTGGTTATAGCCTTGGTTTCACAACCTAGGAGAGTATGGCGTCTAGCGAGGGAAATTATCACCGTAGAGGTCCTTACTTTGATGGTACTAATTTTGCTAGTTGGAAGCATAAAATGAAAATGCATATCCTTGGACATAACCCCACCGTTTGGGCTATTGTGTGTGTTGGTTTGCAAGGTGACTTCTTTGATGGGAAAGAACCAAACCGTGAAGCTACCGCGGATGAGTTGAAGATGTTGCAATACAATGCTCAAGCTTGTGATATTCTCTTCAACGGATTGTGCCCCGAAGAATTAAACAAAATCAGTCGTCTTGAGAATGCAAAGGAAATTTGGGACACTTTGATTGATATGCACGAAGGTACCGACTCCGTCAAGGAATCCAAGTTGGATGTGCTTCAAAGTCAACTTGACAAGTTCAAAATGAAGGATGGTGAAGGTGTCACTGGAATGTACTCTAGGCTTGCTCTCATCACAAATGAGATTGCCGGCTTAGGAAGTGAAGAGATGACCGATAGATTCATCATCAAGAAGATTCTAAGAGCCTTGGATGGAAAATATGATACCGTGTGCACATTGATCCAAACGATGCCCAATTACAAAGATCTCAAGCCAACGGAGGTGATTGGAAGAATTGTTGCTCATGAGATGTCACTTAAGGATAAAGAGGAACTTCACAACAAATCAAGTGGTGCCTACAAAGCCTCATGTGAAGCCCCTACATCATCAAGTGAGAAACAAAACTTCAATGAAGAATTGAGCTTAATGGTGAAGAACTTCAACAAGTTCTACAAGAGTAGAAGCAAAGATAGAAGCTTCAAGTCAAGGTCCTACAATGACAAAAGATCTTCTAGTCGAGAGCGAAACTGCTACAGTTGTGGAAGACCCGGACACTATTCCAATGAGTGTACGGCTCCCTACAAGAGAGGAGAAGATTCTCCAAAAAGAAGAAGCAAAGAATCACCACCAAGAGAGAGAAGGAGTAGAGATGATCGTTATGAACGAAGATACTCATGGAGAAGCAAGGATTCGAAAAGGAAGGAAAAATCATCAAGGAGCTACACAAAACGAAGACATCAAGCTCATGTTGGTGAATGGGTATCCGGCTCCGACTCCGACAGCCACCTCGAGAGAAGTTATCACTCCGATTCCGAAGATACTCAAGATGAAGGTGCCGGTCTAGCACTTGTGTCAACCAACTCCTACGACATATTTGACTCACCAAATGAAGGAATTGGAAGATGCTTCATGGCCAAAGGTCCTAAGGTAACACACCCCGAGTATGTTGATTTCAATAGTGATGAAGATGACTTGTTAGGTGATGATTTGCTTGTTGACAACTCTAGTGATGAATACTATGATGAAACATCAATTAATCATGCTAATCAAGATAAAACGAATGACAATGATAAGGAGAAGATTGAGGCTCTAACTAAATAACTAAACACTCTTAAGTTAGCTCATGAAACTATCTTCGAAGATCATCGAGAACTTTTAAGAGCTCATGAGAAATTACGCTTTGAAAAGCTCAACCTTGAGCAAGAGCATGAGTTCTTAAAAGCAATAAATGATGATCTCCGCAAGAAAAGTTCTTCTTACATTGCCAAGCGTTTACTCTTATCCACTTACATGCCTCAAGTCAAGTCTAGTAACAAGAACAAGAAAGATTCTTCCTCTAGCAGTAACAATGATCATGCTAAATCCAATATTGTTGCTTCTAGTAGTTCTCTTGATTCCACTAATGATTCTCTTAGCCAAGTTACACTTGAGCAAGAAAATAGCTTATTGAAGGGAATTATAGAGAAAGGAGTGTACAAAAGCCTTGCCGGGAGTAAGCAATTCGAGCAAAATTGTGCGCAAGCAAGGAATGCACCGGAAGAATCAAGGTGTTGGTTTTGAACGAAAGTTCAATGCCAATGGAGTTGAGTGGGAAGAAGATCAATACCCCAAGACAAATTTTGTTCCTCAACAAGAGAAGTATGATACTTCTTTCAAGGGGACACAAGCTCAAGATGATCTTTCACCACAAGACTACAAGAAAAAAGGCAAGGACAAGCTTCAAGAGGAAATTGATGCATTTGAAGAAGCTCCTAAGACCTTAGTCAAGTGGATTCCCAAGACCACTTCAAGTTCCACTTCATCAAGTACGACTACAACTCCAAGGATTCCCATCAAGATGGTGTGGATCCAAAAGAAGAAGAACTAGAGAGTTCTTGAGGGTGACTCCGCCAACATACTTCACTCTTATCATTTTGGCAAGAACAAGTGCAATCAACTTCCACATCTTGCACTAGTTCAAGGAGTCACAAACCCTCTTGTTGGTAAGACAAGGGACAAGGTAACCTAAAAGTTTTCATGGACATCATCTTGTGTGTGCATCACTCTATGTCTATGGATATCCTTGCTTGTTCCTTGTGGGACTAACCCATATAGGTATTGAAAGTGCAATTCACTCAAATGGATAGCTCCAAGTGATCTACATCAACATTGAGCATCCACATCTTCAACATCTACATGAAGTCATCATCGACAAAACCCGAGGTTAGTTCATCCCTCTAAGGGGGGATATCACATCTAGGGGGAGCTTTACTCTAAGACTTGAGCTAAAGCAACTCTAAAGATGTGAACACAGCAATGCTTTATGTAAAAGTGGTAACCCCACTTAAGCTTAAACGATGAGTATGACCTATGATCAAGTGTTCTCACTTGACTCCTAAGTCAATATACTCATATATAGATGACCTTGTCATCGCAAATTGCTTGATAGATGCTAGAATTGGTTGTGCATGCCTTGTCACATATTTCATTTGCCATCTTATTGTGTGAGCATGCTGGTTGCATATTTTACTCATTCGAGGACATCCACTTGTTGTTTTGATTGTTTGGTTTTATTTCCTTTTGCTAAGTGGATGGACAAGAATGCCTAAGAACCTCCTCTAGCTATCTATGCTTTTCTCGTCTCAAACTCTATTCATGCTACATCACAAAATTTGATCAAGTCAGATTCGAACCACTCTGTGTGAGGAGCACTCGGAGTCCCCGATTCGTCATAGACTTAAACTTCCAAAACCTCTTTATGATTCTCGGTCTGACCGATACCCTACTTTCGGTCCTACCGAGATCATTAAGTTGATCTAGGTTTTCGATCTTGGTGCAACCGATTTGAACCATTCGGTCACACCGAGTTGCAACAACTGTATACAGTTTTGCATCTCGGTGCCACCGAGTTGTTCCACTCGGTCACACCGACAGGGTCGGGCTATATATAGTCACGGGCAAAAATTTGGAAATTTCTCCGAACCCCTTCGCCCGCGCGATAGCCTGCTCTGCCAACTTGGTCTCCGGATCGTCTCCTCGCCGCCAGCCGCCTCCAGTCGCTGGTCTCCATCGCCGTCAACAGAATTCAACCCTACCGTTGCCGTCGTAGCGAGTCTCCGCCGAACTAGGGTATGGACTCGATCATAGTGCTATTCCCCGTCCGATTCCTAGCACATTGTGTTCTTAATGGTTCTTGCCACGATTGAAACACTCCTATCCAGTCAATGCGTTCGTAGATTAGTTTTGATTCAAAAATTTTAGGGTTAGGTTTCCGCCGAAACCATCTCGGACCCATCGAGTTGAAAAACTCGGTCCCACCGATTTGGCTCATGCCATTGCACAAGTGAGACTCGGTCTGACCGAGAATTACTTATCGGTGTGACCGGTTTTGGGACTTTGTGAAACCCTAGCACTCTCGGTGCCACCGAACTGTGACTCGGTCTGACCGAGTTCACTAGTTTAGGTTCCAAAACTGCTTCGGTATCACCGAGTTTAAAAATCGGTAGATCTGAGATGATTTCAGTGGGAAACTAAAACTAAGTTTTTGAATTATTCTTTTGCAAAAATCTCTGCATTTTTTGATGCTTATCCACTCTATCTCATCTATAACCTATTCACAGGGTCAGCAGTCAGAGTTTGCAACATGTCTGATCAGAGTGACAGCCAGAACATGTCAGAACAGCAAGTGCAGATGAGTGAGGGCACTAGTCCCTCAAGTTCTTCAGATGATGGCAGCAGAAGTACTCCTAGCAATTTGCCTAAAGCTGCCACCAGACAGAGAAAGAAGAGAACCTCAGAATTAGAGGATGAGGACTATGTGGCAGAAGAGGAAGCAACTTCAAAGAGAGTAGTGCTCGAGAAGGAACATGGCTCAGCTCAAGGCACAAAGCCAGGATTGAAAATCAAAAGGCCAGCAGGTAGGCAGCCTATGCCAAAGGCCAGAGCCTCAATTCAGATTCCTGAAAAGCCTGCAACCATAGAGACAGTTGCTGCTGAAGGAAAGAAAAGGAAGGAAAGGGTCAAGAAGACCGTAGCCAGAGTGCTTGGAAAGGCTTCCATCATGGAAGAAGAGGAAAAAGAAGAGGTTGCTGCACCAGCACCTAAGGCACCCAAGCTAATGGGTGATGCTATCAAATCAGGGGCAGCTGCTTCCAAGGCCAAGCCAGCTCCAAAGCCAAAGCCAAAGAGGAACACAAGAAGCATCCCAGCTACTGAGAAGAACAAGGCCCCAGTTCCTGAAGCTGCAGAAGAAGAAGAAGAGAATGTTCTTAGAAAGCTCAACCCAAGATCCCAGACCACAACGATGCTCATCCTGTGGCTGAGGATATGAAACTCAGGAGAGATTCAGGGCTCCGGAAGTGGAGAGAAGCAGACCTGTATGCTTCAAGGAGAAGGACTGCAGTTGACTACAGGTTTCACACCAAGGAGCAGCAAGACGTTTATGAGACAGTGCTCTAGACAAGAAGCCAATTGTCTGTGATATGAGATGGGTTGATTGGCAATACATCAAGGACAACGAAGAGTACTATCCTGGAGTGCAAGATAGCTTCAATGCTTGTGGAGTAGCAGACTTTGTTGGGCAGAAGCTCACAAAGTGGAACGAGGAACTTATTATGCAATTCTACTCCACGGCACACTTCTATCCAGATGGTAGGATAACTTGGATGTCTGAAGGTACGAGGTACCAATCTACAGTTGCTGAATGGGCTCAGCTGATAAATGCCCCAGAAGAGCAGGAAGATGACTTGGATGTATATGCCAAGAAGAAGATGGACCACAACTCAATGTCAAACATGTACAAGGAGATTCCAAATGAAGCACTTGATACGTTCAAGTTTGGCTCAGTACACTATCTTCTGTCAGGGCTGCCAACCATCAACTGGATTCTTAGGCACACCCTATTGCCCAAGTCTGGAGATCACAAGATGATCAGGGGCCACGCGATCAACTTGCTTCATATCTTTGACGTGCCACAGAAATTCAAAGTCATGAGCCTTATGATTGAAACAATCAAGAGGACAGCAGCAGACCAGAAGAGGAGCTGTGGATATGCCCCACAAATTCAGGAGTTAATCAACTCCAAGATGGGCACAGGCATATACTTATTGGACAAGGAACACCTGCCCATCCATCCAGATTTTGAAGATAATCAAGTTGTCATGAATGAGAATGAACCATCATCTGCACAAGCACAAGCAAAGAAGGAGAAGGCAAGGAAGGAGAAAGCTGCCAAGATGCCAACTCAAGAGGAGGCATCTGAGTATTTCTTGAAAACCAAACAAGAGCAGCTTGGTTACTTGATTGCATCCACACTGAGGATTGAGCAAGGACTAGCCACCCTAACTCAGAACCAGGCAAGCTTAGAGAGGATCATGGAACAAAAGTTCTATGACTTGGATGTCAAAGTGACAGAGATTCAGACTGCAGTGGAGCAGCTCCAGGATGACATGCAGGGGAGGAGAGGCAAGACTACAACTGATGCCTTTGCCAGAGTGCCACGAGGTCCGAGGTCGTCTACAGTGCTAGTTACTGACCCCAGAGCCACCACGTCTGCACCAGCTACAGCCTCAGTTCCACCAGCTCCAGCATCTACTTCAGCCTCAACTCCAACCACGTCTACAGAAGGCTTCGTCCTTGGAGTGCTCCGGACACCAGCACCACCTGAAGATCAAGCCTGAGTGTCGACTTAGCACTATGCATTTTCTAGGAACTTTTTGGTAACTTGTTGCCAAAGGGGGAGAAAATGTATAGATCATAGGCTTCGAGAGAGAGTGTTGCTTTTATTCTCTCTTGTTTTATTTGGTGGTTTTTCGAACTTTGTTTGCTTTTGTGTGAGATACTATGTCATTGCTCGTGAGACATTGATGATCATGTGTTTGATCATAAGCTACACTTAATGTTTGCTTAATATTATCATCTTATCTATCTTATGTGATCATTCACTATTCTTGGTGATGAGTGCATGTATTTCATTCTTATCATTTTAAGCGCTCCACCAAGATGTATGTGACATGGAAGAGTAACCCATGACTCTAACTCTTTGTGCATTTGCAGTCCAAAGCAAATTTTAAATATGCACAAATTTAGGGGGAGCTCTTACTTGTCACATACTTCTCAAAGCGACGATATATTTCATGCTTATTATCATTTGTCGAAGCTTTGATCTATATATTTTCATCAATTACCAAAAAGGGGGAGATTAAAAGTGCAACTATCCCTAGGTGGTTTTGGTAATTCATAACAACATATAGCTCATTGAGCTAATGCTATTCCAAGATGACTATTTCAGGAAAGCTCAATGATTGGCATGGCATGGTTGTGAAAGTGGAACCCTCAAAATGCTAAGGACAAAGGATTGGCTCAAGCTCAAAAGCTCAAGACTCTTCATTTTATATTTTAGTGATCCAAGATCACATTGAGTCTTTAGGAAAAGCCAATACTATCAAGGAGGGATGAGGTGTTGCTTAATGAGCCTCTTGCTTCATGTGCTTAGTGATATGCTCCAAAACCCTCAACTACTTTCCCATATCCACATATGACCTAAACCCTAAGCCAAACTCGGTCCTACCAATTCTTTCTATCTGGCGCCACCGAGTTTCACTTGTCATAAGCCACTTCCAAACCCTAGCAATTCGGTTCTACCGATAGGAATCTCAGTCTCACCGAGATGGGATTGCAAACTCTCTGTTTCCCTTTCGTAACTTTTTGGTCTCACCGAAAGAGCGGATCGGTCCCACCGAGATTGCAATGTAAATTCAGTGTTTCCTTTTTGTAACTTTTCAGTCTCACCGGAAGAGCAAATCGGTCCCACCGAGTTTGCTTGACCAACTCTCTGGTTAGCTAATTACCAAAATCGGTCTCACCGAGTTTGTGTAATCGGTCTCACCGAGATTACGTTATGCCCAAAGCCTAACCATATCGGTCCTACCGAGTTGCATGTCAGTCCCACCGAAAATCTCTAACGGTCACTAGGTTTACCTTTTCGGTCCGACCGAGTTTGTTGATTCGGTCCCACCGAGATTGGAAAATTGTGTGTAACGGTTGGATTTTGTGTGGAGGCTATATATACCCCTCCACCTCCTCTTCATTTGTGGAGAGAGCCATCAGAACACATACACAATTCCAACTCATATGTTCTGAGAGAGAACCACCTACTCATGTGTTGAGACCAAGATATTCCATTCCTACCATATGAATCTTGATCTCTAGCCTTCCCCAAGTTGCTTTCCACTCAAATCTTCTTTCCACAAAATCCAAATCCTATGAGAGAGAGTTGAGTGTTGGGGAGACTATCATTTGAAGCACAAGAGCAAGGAGTTCATCATCAACACACCATTTGTTACTTCTTGGAGAGTGGTGTCTCCTAGATTGGCTAGGTGTTACTTGGGAGCCTCCGACAAGATTGTGGAGTTGAACCAAGGAGTTTGTAAGGGCAAGGAGATCGCCTACTTCGTGAAGATCTACCGGTAGTGAGGCAAGTTCTTCGTGGGCGATGGCCATGGTGGGATAGACAAGGTTGCTTCTTCGTGGACCCTTCGTGGGTGGTTGCTTCTTCGTGGACCCTTCGTGGGTGGTGATGGGGTCATGTACCTAGGGTAGGGTCATGGACCTGATCTAAGTACCTTACCCAAGGACACCCTTAGAAGAGGTCGCCTTCCAGTCGACCAACGAAGGACTCACTCGACTGCATCGAAGGACTCGACCACGAAGACTCACTCGACCACCAGGAGGTCAAGAGGCACTCTGCACTGCAACGGCCTGTAATTAAGTAGGCTTTATGATAGTAAAGACACTTTATGTGAGGCGTTTCCAGTAACGCCCCAGACTTAACTCACCTTAAACCCCCTCCTACGTGGGCTGGCTGGGTTCCTGGCGCACTCTATATAAGCCACCCCCCCTCCACAGGTAGAGGGGTTCGGCACCTTGTAACTCATATACTCATAATCCACTCGACCGCCTCCGGGCTCCGAGACGTAGGGCTATTACTTCTTCCGAGAAGGGCCTGAACTCGTACATCCCTTGTGTTTACAACCTCTCCATAGCTAGGACCTTGCCTCTCCATACCTACCCCCACTCTACTGTCAGGCTTAGAACCACGACAGTTGGCGCCCACTGTGGGGCCGGTGTTTTAGCGATTTTTGTGGAGAAGTTGCGATTCTTCCGAGTACTTTCATCATGGTGTCTGCTGGAGTTTTGGTCGGGGGTCAAGAGATCCGTCTCGGCACTCTCACCTTCATCACCGACGACTCCGCGTGGCTCCATGAGGCTCCACTCGACGTTGATGCGCTCCCCGTCCGCGGTGCGACGCATTTTCGCGCATGTGTCCACGGCGTTCTGCTGCGGCAACCGTCGACCCAGTATCGGTCGGCTCCTCCATCGTCCACCCTCCCGGTCTCCCGCCAGCGCAAGCGCTCGGGCCGGTCAAGGCTTCAGCGATGGGTGAGGCATGCGGTGGCTCGCCAATCGGCCACCACCCAAGTTGCGGCAATCGAGCCCGACGAATCTCTCTACGGCTTGTTCGATCTGTCGACTGGCTCCGTAGAGACTGCATCCGAGTGCGGTAGCAGTGATCCAGCGGCGGAAATCTTGATGGTCGACGGGCCCCGCAGTCCCCCTGGCTTCGCCCGTGATGGTGGAGCAGGTGACGGAGGCGACCCCGCACGAGGCCACGAAGAGTACCAGCCCAAGCCACTTGACTCTCTGCAAAGAGAGGAACTTCGCCGCAGGAACGTGGATGCCCTGCATACTCCCATCGCAGGAGAAACCCCCGAGGCTCGTGCCTTGGAGGAGGCACGTCTGGCCAATTTGGCCGAACGCACTCGACTGGAGAATCTTCAGCGAGCACTCGACGAGCGCGCGCGGCAACGAGTTCCCGACACCAGTCGACGTCAACTCTTCCCGCCGACTCAGGTATATCGAACCCCAATCCAGAATTTAGCAGCTGCGACCCGTATAGCAGAGTCCATCCAGCCTTCGCAGTCGGAAGCTGGCAGAGGTTTGCTGCAGATCAGGGATCTACTCCGGGCAGCAGGAGATCAGAATTCAGCCGTGTCTCAGTCGCGCAACAGAATTCACAGTCGATCCGTCACTGCGAATACGGTTCAGTCGGCTTATAGCCCCAGATCGCCTCCACGGCGTGAAGGGCGCGAGAATCGGCGAGATCAATATGGTGACCGACTCGACCGAGATGATAGGCGTCGAGTGCCCAATTCCCCTCCGAGGGGTGGGTCTTACGCTCCTCAGCAGCAAGATGACAGGCGTCAGTACAGTATAGCGCGAAGGGTTCCAGTCGACCCCAGAGAACCAGGCTTCGACGCGCGATCCATTATCGTGCAAGGTTTGGTCGACCGGAACAGAGCCCATCGAGGCGGACTCGACAGAGATGCACCCACAAGCAGTCGAGTGCATGTTTCTGGTCCTGAATGTTTCAGCAGAGCTATCAGAGCCGCAGTTATCCCTCCCAATTTCAGGTTGGCAACAGGAGTCAGCAAGTTCACTGGTGAGTCTAAGCCTGAAACTTGGCTTGAAGACTACCGAGTGGCAGTTCAGATTGGCGGTGGGAACGACGAGGTGGCCATGAAGCATTTGCCCCTCATGCTGGAAGGTTCTGCCAGGGCATGGTTGACTCAATTACCTCCTAGCAGCATTTACACTTGGGAAGATCTGTCCCGAGTGTTCATCAGAACGTTTGAAGGAACTTGCAAGCGATCAGCTGGATTGACAGAGTTGCAAGTCTGCGTGCAGAAGGCTAATGAGACTCTCAGAGAGTATATTCAGAGGTGGATCACTTTGCACCACACTGTGGAGAATGTGTCTGATCATCAGGCAGTCTGCGCCTTCAAAGATGGCGTCAAGAACAGAGAACTGAGTTTGAAGTTTGGTCGAACCGGTGACATGACCTTGAGTCGGATGATGGAGATTGCTACCAAGTACGCCAACGGCGAAGAAGAAGACCGACTCCGATGCGGCAAGCACAAGCCGAGTCAGTCGGAAAAAGGAAACACCAGTCGGAAACAGAAGCGGAAGGCAGAACCGGCAGCTCCTGGAGAGGCTCTGGCCGTGACTCAGGGAAAGTTTAAGGGGAAACCAAAAGGATCCTGGAACCCCAAGAAGGTAAAGGATAAAGAAGGGAACGACGTAATGGATATG
Source organism: Triticum dicoccoides (assembly GCF_002162155.2). NCBI lineage: Eukaryota > Viridiplantae > Streptophyta > Magnoliopsida > Poales > Poaceae > Triticum > Triticum dicoccoides. Next base: position 654,592,203 of record NC_041388.1, on the reverse strand, counting down.
CCATGTCACATCCACACGAAGAAAGACGAAGAGGGGAATATCATCTACCCGAAGCACACCACTCGCCAATGTCGACTCCTGATCCAGCAGTTTCAGGGAAAACAGTCTAAGGACAAGGAGAAGGAGTCGGACAAGGCCGAAGACAAGGAGGACAGTGAGGAAGGATATCCGCATATCAACTCCACTCTGATGATCTTTGCAGATGTGGAAAGTAGGAGTCGACTGAAAGTCATTAACCGAGAGGTGAACATGGTTGCCCAGCAAAAGCAAATTATCTGAAATGGTCTCAAATACCCATCACATTCGACCAATCTGATCACCCGACTCATATTGCCACCCCTGGGAGGCAAGCTTTGGTGGTCGATCCAGTTGTCGAAGGCACTCGACTGACAAAAGTGCTGATGGACGGTGGAAGCAGGCTGAATTTGTTGTATGCAGACACACTGAAAGGAATGGGCATTCCGATGTCCCGACTGAGCACTAGTAACATGAGCTTTCATGGAGTTATACCAGGGAAGAAAGCCGAGTCACTCGGCCAAATAGCTCTGGACGTGGTATTTGGGGATTCGAAACATTTTCACAAAGAAAAGTTGACGTTTGAGGTCGTGGATTTTCAGAGTGCATATCATGCCATTTTGGGGAGACCATCTTACGCACGGTTCATGGCTCGACCATGTTACGTGTACCTCAAATTGAAGATGCCCGGCCCCAAAGGAGTGATCACTGTCACCGGTGATTGGAAAAAGGCAGAAGAGTGCTTTCAGAAGGGCTCAAAGATTGCCGATTCCCAGGTGACAGCGGTCGAGTTCGAGGAATACAAGCAAAACGCAGATCCGAGTGACTTGCTGCGATCAAAGAAACCCGCCACAGAATCTGCATTTCAGTCGTCCGGTGAGACGAAGCCTGTTCACATTCACCCGACCGACCCCGATGCAGCTCCGACCCGCATCTCCACAACACTCGACCCAAAATAGGAAGAAGCACTCATCCAGTTCCTCCGTGAGAACTGGGACATTTTTGCATGGAAGCCCGCTGACATGCCAGGTGTTCCCAGGGGACTGGCTGAGCATCGCCTAAGAGTCGACTCGTCTGCAAAACCAGTCAAAGAGCATCTTCGGCGGTCCGCCGTCCAGAAGAGAAAAGCCATTGGTGAAGAAGTGGCTCGACTGTTGGCGGCAGGATTTATCCGAGAGATATACCACTCCGAGTGGCTCGCTAATGTCGTCATGGTTCCTAAAAAGGACAAGTCGCTCCGAATGTGCATTGATTTCAAGCACATCAACCGGGCCTGCCCGAAAGATCATTTTTCTCTCCCTCGCATAGATCAAATTGTTGACTCGACCGCGGGATGCGAGAGGCTATCTTTTTTAGATGCCTACTCCGGGTACCACCAGATCCGTCTGTACGGACCCGACGAGGTAAAAACAGCTTTCATCACTCCATTCGGGTGCTTCTGCTATATCACCATGCCATTCGGCCTCAAGAATGCCGGAGCCACATTTATGCAAATGATTCAGAAGTGTCTACTCACTCAAATCAGTCGGAATGTGGAAGCATATATGGATGATATCGTTGTCAAGTCACGAAAAGGTTCCGACCTGCTCGCTGATCTCGCCGAAACATTTGCCAACCTCAGAAGATATGATATCAAGCTCAATCCATCAAAGTGCACATTTGGAGTTCCTGGTGGCAAGTTACTCGGTTTTCTCGTTTCCGAACGGGGAATCGACGCTAACCTAGAGAAGATTGGCACTATTCTCCGAATGAAACGCCCTGTGCGAGTGCACGATATCCAGAAGCTTACTGGATGCTTGGCCGCATTAAGTCGATTCATCTCACGACTCGGTGAAAAGGCATTGCCTCTTTACCGACTGATGAAGAAGACAGACAAGTTCGAGTGGACTCCAGAAGCTGATGCAGCGTTTGCCGAGCTAAAAGCTCTGCTCTCCACCCAGCCGGTGCTTGCTGCTCCAATCAGCAAAGAGCCTCTGTTGCTCTATATCGCAGCCACAGGACAAGTTGTCAGTACTGTGCTTACGGTCGAGCGGGAAGAAGAAGGAAAAGCTCTCAAAGTTCAGCGCCCAGTGTATTATTTGTCTGAAGTCTTGACTCCATCCAAGCAGAGATATCCTCATTATCAGAAGCTTGTGTATGGAATATACATGACCACAAAGAAGGTTGCTCATTATTTTTCTGATCATTCCATCACAGTCGTCAGCGACGCTCCACTATCAGAGATTTTGCACAACAGAGATGCAACTGGTCGAGTGGCCAAATGGGCGATTGAACTTCTTCCCCTTGATATCAAGTTTGAGGCAAAGAAAGCCATTAAGTCCCAGGCAATAGCAGATTTCCTCGCCGAGTGGATTGAACAACAGCAGCCGACTGAAGTTCACTCGGAGCATTGGACCATGTTCTTTGATGGCTCTAAGATGTTGAATGGTTCCGGTGCTGGGGTTGTCCTAGTTTCCCCCAGAGGAGATAAGCTCAGATATGTGCTCCAGATTCACTTTGATTCCTCCAACAATGAAGCAGAATATGAGGCCCTCTTATACGGGTTGCGCATGGCCATTTCACTCGGCGTCCGTCGCCTGATGGTCTATGGCGACTCGGATTTAGTGGTCAACCAGGTGATGAAAGAGTGGGACGTAAGAAGTCCAGCCATGACTGGATACTGCAATGCAGTGAGGAAGCTGGAAAAGAAGTTCGAGGGGTTGGAGCTCCATCATATACCCCGACTGAAAAATCAAGCAGCTGATGATCTAGCAAAGATAGGTTCCAAGAGAGAAGCCATTCCGAGTGGTGTGTTCTTGGAGCATATACACGCTCCGTCAGTCAAAGAAGATCCTTTCACCGAAGAAACTCCACAGCCCAAGAGTGCCACAGATCCGACTGAGATTGAGGTCCCAGCGGTGGTCGACTTGATCATGGAGGTTTTGGTGGTCATTCCCGACTGGACAGTTCCGTATGTCGCATATATCCTGAGAAAAGAGCTTCCGGAGGATGAGGAAGAGGCTCGATAGATTGTCCGTCGGTCTAAGGCCTTTACCGTAATCAAAGGACAATTATACAGAGAAAGCGCAACTGGAGTCGGTCAGAAGTGCATAACACCAGAAGAAGGTCGACTCATCCTCAATGATATTCACTCGGGGACCTGTGGTCATCATGCGTCCTCTCGGACCATCGTGGCCAAAGCATACCGAGCCGGATTTTACTGGCCAAAGGCGAATGAGATGGCAAAAGAGATAGTGCATAAGTGCGAGGGATGTCAGTTCTACTCGAATATGTCGCACAAGCCTGCGTCGGCCCTGAAGACCATCCCACTCGTCTGGCCTTTCGCAGTATGGGGACTGGACATGGTCGGTCCTTTGAGAACAGGACGAAGTGGCTTCACGCATGTACTGGTGGCAGTCGACAAGTTCACCAAGTGGATCGTGGCTAAACCAATCAAGAGCCTTGACACCGGTACTGCTGTTAGCTTCATCAGGGAACTAATATTCAGATATGGAGTCCCGCACAGCATCATTACGGATAATGGGTCAAACTTTGACTCAGAGGAATTCAGAGATTTCTGCAACTCCCAAGGCACACGGGTCGACTACGCTTCAGTCGCCCATCCGCAGTCGAATGGACAAGCAGAGCGAGCTAACGGACTGATTCTTAAGGGATTGAAGCCTCGACTGATGCGTGATCTCAAACACGCGGCTGGAGCTTGGGTCGACGAACTTCCCTCAGTGCTTTGGGGGCTGCGGACCACACCTAATCGGTCGACCGGAAGAACTCCATTCTTCTTGGTCTACGGAGCTGAAGCAGTCTTGCCGAGTGATCTTCTCCACAATGCTCCTCGAGTTGAAATCTACAACGAAGCAGAGGCTGAACAAGCGCGGCAGGACGCAGTCGACCTTTTAGAGGAAGAAAGGGAGATGGCTCTGATCCGGTCGACCATCTACCAACAAGATTTGCATCGTTTCCACGCCAGAAATGTGAGAGGTCGAGCCTTCCAGGAAGGAGATTTAGTTCTCCGAGTGGATCAGCACAAACCACACAAGCTTGCTCCTTCTTGGGAAGGCCCCTTCATCGTCACCAAGGTTCTCCACAACAGGGCGTACCGTCTTTACAACGTCGAGCATAATATCGACGAGCCCCGAGCTTGGAACGCGGAGCTACTCCGCCCATTTTATACTTAAGTTTTATCACTCGGATGAGTTGCAATAAAGTACTTCTGTAGTTCATGGACCTCAAAATAATAGTGTCATAGTTCCTCCATAATTTCTGTCACTTTTTATTTTTGTCCAATAAAATTCCCCCTCAGTGGGTGACTTAGCCGCGAATCCGTTTCGCCTAAGTTTGTAAAAATCCTACCGAGTGGTGAGCCAGACTCCCACTCGGAGGCTTAGCTGCGAATCCGTTTCGCCTAAGTTATCAAAATCCTACCGAGTGGTAAGCCAGACTTTCACTCGGAGGCTTAGCTGCAGCCCTGTGCTCGCCTAAGTTGTAAAAAATCCTACCGAGTGAAGAGCGACCCTCTCACTCGGAGGCTTAGCTGCAGTCCAAGCACTCGCCTAAGTTATAAAAATCCTACCGAGTGGAGAGCAACCCTCTCACTCGGGGGCTTAGCTGCAGTCCAAGCACTCGCCTAAGTTACAAAAATCCTACCGAGTGGTAAGCCAGACTTTCACTCGGAGGCTTAGCTGCAGCCCTGGGCTCGCCTAAGTTACAAAAATCCTACCGAGTGAAGAGCGACCCTCTCACTCGGAGGCTTAGCTGCAGTCCAAGCACTCGCCTACGTTACAAAAATCCTACCGAGTGAAGAGCGACCCTCTCACTCGGAGGCTTAGCTGCAGTCCAAGCACTCGCCTAAGTTATAAAAATCCTACCGAGTGAAGAGCAAACCTCTCACTCGGAGGCTTAGCTGCAGCCCAGTGCTAGCCTAAGTTATCAAAATCCTACCGAGTGAAGAGTAAACCTCTCACTCGGGGGCTTAGCTGCAGCCCAGTGCTCGCCTAAGTTATAGAAATCCTACCGAGTGGTAAGCCGGGATTCCACTCGGAGGCTTAGCCGCAGCCCAGTGCTCGCCTAAGTGGACTAAAGAATAAGTCGATTGTAGTAAAGGCGCCTTGCTTTGAACCTGCAAAAGACATTTCGAGCCAAAGGCAATTGTATTCAAGCACCAAATTCAAGTTTGAATCGATATCTAAAGGAACCGAAAGTGCTCAGGCGTTAAGCCTGTTAAGGTTTATCGGTTACAATTCCACTCGGCATACCGAGGCAAATTTAAAGCGTCGAGCCAGAAGAAGTTTTTTACCCCTCCTGTGGAGGGCTGGAAGGTGCAACGAATTCATCAAGGTCGATTCCGTCGGCGATCCGAGTGGCAGCTGCAAGGAAAGTTTCCATAAAGGACCTGAAGTCGTGTTTCTTGGTGTTGGCCACCCGAAGAGCCGCCAGCTTCTCTTCTCGCGCATCTTTACAGTGGACTCGGGCCAGACACAGAGCAACATCTGCACCACACCGAGCCGAGGACTTCTTCCATTCCTGCACTCGACCAGGGATCGTGTTCAAGCGGGCCATCAGCGACTCAAGGTCATTCTGAAGTGTCTCCTCAGGCCAGAGCGTAGAGTCGATGCAAGATGTGGCGGCCTTCAGCCTTGCGAGATAGTCCACGACAGCTGCAACACGAGACTCCAGTCGGAAAACATCCATGGCAACTTCGTCGTTCACCGGAGAATTGACGGGGTCGAGGTTTGGCTCCAGCCGGCTAGTTTCTTCTTCAAAGTTTTGACAAAATTCTGCAAGGATGATCACTAAGTCAAGGGGATGGTCGAATGGAAAAACCACAATTGGAAATGTTTGCCAAGCGTAGAGGTTTACCTTCAAGCATAAGAAACATCTTCTTGGCAAGACCACTCAGGAAGGCCTCCAGATCAGTTTTCTTCCCAGTCAATTTGCTGACTTGGTCGGTCAGGGCAGCTTTATCAGTTTTTAGTCGACTAACCTCCTTGTTGGCGATCCCAAGAGCAGCTTTCAGATTGGTATTGTCTTGTTCAAGCTTGGTGACTGAAGCTAACTTCTCGTCAGCAAGCTTGATCTTCTCAGCTAGTTCGAGGTCTTTCTTCTGTTGGGCCTCCCTTACCTTATCTGCAAGTTACAGCAAGGTCAGATTTTGAAACAAGCAAGGGGAAAAGCAGTCGTCAGGGTCTCACCAAACATACCTTCGGTCTCCTCCTTTGCCTTCGTCAGCTTCTCCTGAACCAGCTTCAAGCTCAGCTCGAGTTGAGTGTGCTTGTTTTCCAGCTCAGAGTAACGAGCCACAAGATCACAGGAGTTCTGCGAAGAACCAATCGACTAAATGTCAAATATAATTCACTTCCGAGTGAAAAAGGAAAAAACACACGTTTCTAAGACTACAGCCGAATACAAGCATTCGATCATAGTCTCGGGGACTACACCCAGTGGGTGCACTCAGCGTGCCCCCACTAATCCTGTTGAAGATAAAGTCGACCAGTCGACCTCAAAAAAAAAGAGAGATGTATTCTTTAAGACTGTGATCAACTGCAAGCAGTCGACCACAGTCTCGGGGACTACACCCAGTGGGTGCACTCAGCGTGCCCCCACCGGTTTGTGAAATCCAGTCGACATAGTCGACTGACAGAAAGATTGACATCATAAAGCCTAAGGCCGACTGCCAGCAGTCGACCTTAGCCTTGGGGACTACACCCAGCGGGTGCACTCAGCGTGCCCCCGCTAACATGAAGTTTAATCGACACACCCAGTGGGTGACTACTATAAATTCCGGAAAGGAAAAGTTTTTGGTAGCATATCCAACAGAACAAACGGTGGTCGACTGACCTGAACATTGCTTTGGAGGGCAGAACTGGCGTCATAAGCTGCCTGTCTCGCATCCCGGATGGTCTTCAACTGCTCCGTCATGATTCCCGCCTGGCGTATCGCTTCCTTCGTCGCGCCAGCTTGGTCCTCTGGGACGTGGTGCGTCGTGAAGAGGGAGGGCTGCTGAGCACTCGTCAATGGATCTGCGAAGGACACCGTGTGTCGAGTGGTGTTTTCTTCCTCCGCAGTCAGAATCTCAGGCGCCGTCACATCCTGGGGCACCTTACTGGCGGACGCTTTCCTACTCCTCCTGTGCTTCAGTGGTTCTTCATCCTCATCATCATCAGGGAGATTGATAACAACATTGGGTGGAGCTACGGAGAAGAATCAGGATCAGAGATCGCGAGTCAGTCGACTAAGAACGGCGTTAAGGATACAGTACCTGGTTTCGAAGTTGCTGCGTCCTCCATCTCATGGTCATCAGCCCGGGCTGAGGTTTCAGAAGTAGCAGCACTGCAACTCCAAAGGATCAGTCGACTAACTTCAGCGTCGACCAGAGACAAAGTTCACACAAAATAAGAAGACTTAAGCAGCACGATTACCCTGATATGGTGGGGATGGACACCTTCATCTTCGGCAGGAGCTTGATCGGCTTCGACGAGGCCGCCCTGGGCTGCGTCGGCGCCTTTTCAGTCGGCACCGGAGAGGTGGTCCGAGGGCGCTTGGTCGACTGAACAACGGTCGCAACCCCCTTGCCACGTTCAGTCGAAGGGTCGTGGACAAGCTTCGACCGCCTTTCTGAGCACGGTGGTACGACCTCCTCCTCCTCTTCTTCCTCGTCCTCAACGTCATCTTCATCACCGTCATCATCATCATCGTCGTCATCATCCTCTGCAACGTCCGAGTCCCATTCCTCCTCTTCCTGGCTCTCGCCCCCACTCGCCTCACCCTCCTCAGTCAGAGCTTGTGCCCCATTGGGCATCGAGTACAGCTCGGTGAGAGCCTAGCAGATATCAAGACAAGGATCAGTCGACCAGTCGGCAAGATAAACAGAAATGAATGCGACAAGAACACAGTGGAGAGCAGAGCAAACGTACCTTGTTTGGATCGCTGTTGTGGTCGAGTGGAGGAATCCTTCTGGCTCCGCGTGGGTTGTCCTTGTTTCCGGTAACGGCTACCATCCATCTTTCCAGAGTGACATCGTCGACTGCTTCTGGATGGACTCGAGTCTCGTCTTCAGTCCCACAGTACAACCACATGCAGTGGCTCCGGAACTGAAGGGGCTGGATGCGACGCCTAAGGAAGACCTCCAGGAGGTCCATGCCCGTCACTCCCTCCCGAACCAACTGCACCACGCGCTCCATCAACATCTTCACGTCAGCTTTCTCCTCCGGAATCAACTTCAGAGAGGAGGGCTTGTTCACTCGGTCCATGGTAAACAGAGGGAGTCCACTCGACTACCCCGGCGTCGACTGGTCCTGGCAGTAGAACCAGGTCGACTGCCAACCTCTGACTGACTCGGGAAAGGTCATGGGCGGGAAGGTGCTCTTATTCCTCACCTGGATCCCCAGACCCCCACACATTTGGACGACTCGGGTTCTTTCATCGCCTGGGCTCGCCTTCTTCACGGTCTGAGAGCGACACGTGAATATATGCTTGAACAAACCCCAGTGCGGTCGACAGCCCAGGAAACCCTCGCACATGGACACGAATGCGGCAAGATAGGCGATAGAATTTGGGGTAAAGTGGTGGAGCTGCGCTCCAAAGAAGTTCAAGAAGCCACGGAAGAAAATACTCGGCGGCAAAGAAAATCCACGATCAACATGGGTGGCCAAGAGCACACACTCACCCTCTTCTGGCTGGGGCTGCCACTCCTTCCCCGGAAGCCTCGCAGCTCCATGAGGGATCAAGCCCTCGTTGGCCATGTCGAGGAGGTCTTTCTCTGTGATGGTCGACTGGATCCAGTCTCCTTGGACCCAACCCTTCGGCAGGCGGGATCTGGACGAAGACCCGCCGCGGCTGGTAGATCTCCCCTTTGCCTTCTCCGACGCCGACGCCTTCTTCGCACGTTCCAGCGCCGCCGTCTTCTCCTTGGCCATGGTTGCCGGCGAGATGCGCGAGGGGAAGTTGTGCGGGGGAGAGAGCGAGCGCGCTGGACGGAGACGAAGGGAGCAGAGAGAGAGAGAATGCTGAGGCACAGTACAGAAATCCTCGCCGGGCGCATTTATAAGGTCCCTTCCGAGTGGATGACAGGTGGGCCCGATCGATCTAATCATATCCAGGAACAGTTATGCCGATGGGATACGTGGCGAAGAAAGCGGCGCGGGGATCGAGGCGTCTATGTCCCGTCCCATCCGAACGCCGCGGTCCGCTCCGCTTCACGCGCGTCCCCAAATTTCGCATCCCGCGGAATCCGCGAACAGCAGATCAGTCTGTCAGACGCGGGGTTTCCCGCGATCCGTCGCTTAGAGATCGTCGAAGCCCGAAAGATCACTCGACGAAAGAAGAGAATGGATCGAGTCGACTGAAGACAAGTTGCTCACTGTCGACGAAGAGATTCTTTGGTCCAGAACAACGCACGACCAGAGCGCAAAAGTTAATCGGAAACGACATCAACTCCTTCCTCACTCGAAGCCTCAATCCATTCGGGGGCTAATGATGGGGTCATGTACCTAGGGTAGGGTCATGGACCTGATCTAAGTACCTTACCCAAGGACACCCTTAGAAGAGGTCGCCTTCCAGTCGACCAACGAAGGACTCACTCGACTGCATCGAAGGACTCGACCACGAAGACTCACTCGACCACCAGGAGGTCAAGAGGCACTCTGCACTGCAACGGCCTGTAATTAAGTAGGCTTTATGATAGTAAAGACACTTTATGTGAGGCGTTTCCAGTAACGCCCCAGACTTAACTCACCTTAAACCCTCTCCTACGTGGGCGGGCTGGGGTCCTGGCGCACTCTATATAAGCCACCCCCCTCCACAGGTAGAGGGGTTCGGCACCTTGTAACTCATATACTCATAATCCACTCGACCGCCTCCGGGCTTCGAGATGTAGGGCTATTACTTCTTCCGAGAAGGGCCTGAACTCGTACATCCCTTGTGTTTACAACCTCTCCATAGCTAGGACCTTGCCTCTCCATACCTACCCCCCACTCTACTGTCAGGCTTAGAACCACGACAGGTGGAGCCCTCCATGGACTCGCGCAACCATTACCCTTCGTGGGTGGAGCCCTCCATGGACTCGCGCAACTGTTACCCTTCATGGGTTGAAGTCTCCATCAACGTGGATGTAGGATAGCACCACCTATCCGAACCACGGGAAAAACATCCGTGTCTCCAATTGCGTTTGAATTCTCCAAACCCTTCCCTTTACATTCTTGCAAGTTGCATGCTTTACTTTCCGCTGCCAATATACTCTTTGCATGCTTGCTTGAATTGTGTGATGATTGCTTGACTTGTCCTACAATAGCTAAAATCTTCCAAGAACTAAAATTGGGAAAAGGTTAAGTTTTTATTTGGTCAAGTAGTCTAATCACCCCCCCCCCTCTAGACATACTTTCGATCCTAGAGAGGTCTATTCCTTCGTTGACCGTGAGAGCTTGTCATGGGCTAAGTTGGGACTCCCCTACAGGGATTTGAACTTTCGAAAGCCGTGCCCGCGGTTATGGGCACATGTGAATTTGTTAATGTCTGGTTGTAGATAACTTGAACCTTAACTTAACTAAAATGAATCAACTGAGTGTGTTGCCGTGATGGCCTCTTCTCGGCGGAGTCCGGGAAGCGGACACGGTGTTGGAGTAATGTTTGCGCAGGTTGCTCTCTAGTTCTCGCTCGCACTTTGCCTCCTCTTCTCGCTCTCTTTTGCGAATAAGTTAGCCACCATTTTTGCTAGTCGCTTGCTGCAGCTCCACATATACTTTACCTTGCCTTACATATAAGCTTAAATAGTCTTGATCGCGAGGGTGCGAGATTGCTGAGTCCCTGTGGCTCACAGATTACTATTACACCAGATGCAGGGCCTGATGATTCCGCTCCAGGAGACGCGCTTGAGCTCAAGTGGGAGTTCGACGAGGACTCTCAACGTTACTATGTTTCCTTTCCTGATGATCAGTAATGGCGCCCAGTTGGGGGTGAACGGGACCGTGTCGCTTGTTGGGTTCTCTTTTATTTTGGCGCCATAGTCGGGCCATGAGTGTTTGGATGATGTAATGTTATTTATGTACTTGATTGACGTGGCAAGTGTAAGGCAACTATGTTATCCACCCTTTATGATTTATATTACATGGGATGTTGTGAAGATTGCCTAACTTGCGACATATGCCTTCAATGCGATTATGTCTCTAAGTCGTGCCTCGACACGTGGGAGCTATAGTCGCATCGAGGGTGTTACAGCTATTTAGTTAATTCTTTTTTCAGATGATTAACAGATAAATTCCTCACGTCTAGCAATTTATTTTAGAATTTTTGGGGTTCTAGATATTGCGATAGCTACAGATTACTACACACTGTTCTGTTTTTGACAGATTCTGTTTTTCGTGTGTTGTTTGCTTATTTTGATGAATCTATGGCTAGTAAAATAGTTTATGAACCATAGAGAAGTTGGAATACAGTAGGTATAACACCCATATAAATAAAGAATGAGTTCATTACAGTACCTTGAAGTGGTCTTTTGTTTTCTTTCGCTAACGGAGCTCACGAGATTTTCTACTTTAAGTTTTGTGTTGTGAAGTTTTCAAGTTTTGGGTAAAGATTTGATGGATTATGGAAAAAGGAGTGGAAAGAGCTTAATCTTGGGGATGCCCATGGCACCCCCAAGATAATCTAAGGACACCTAAAAGCAAAAGCTTGGGGATGCCCCGGAAGGCATCCCCTCTTTCGTCTACTTCTATCGGTAACTTTACTTGGAGCTATATTTTTATTCGCCACATGATATGTGTTTTGCTTGGAGCGTCTTGTATGATTTGAGTCTTTTCTTGTTAGTTTACCACAATCATCCTTGCTGTACACACCTTTTAATAGAGCCATACATGATTTGGAATTTGTTAGAATACTCTATGTGCTTCGCTTATATCTTTTGAGTTATATAATTTTGCTCTAGTGCTTCACTTATATCTTTTAGAGCACGGTGGTGGATTTGTTTTATAGAAACTATTGATCTCTCATTCTTCACTTAGATTATTTTGAGAGTCTTAATAGCATGGTAATTTTCTTAAAATTCTAATATGCTTGGTCTGCAAGATTAATAATAAAACTTTCTTATGAGTGTGTTGAATACTAAGAGAAGTTTGATGCTTGATGATTGTTTTGAGACGTGGAGGTAATAATATCAAAGTCGTGCTAGTTGAGTAGTTGTGAAATTGAGAAATACTTGTGTTGAGATTTGCAAGTCCTGTAGCATGCACGTATGGTAAACTTTATGCAACAAATTTGAAACATGAGGTGTTATTTGATTTTCTTCCTTATGAGTGACGGTCGGGGACGAGCGATGGTCTTTTACTACCAATCTATCCCCCTAGGAGCATGCGCGTAGTACCGAGGTTTTTGATGACTTGTAGATTTTTGCAATAAGTATGTGAGTTCTTTATGACTAATGTTGAGTCCATGGATTATACGCACTCTCACCCTTCCATCCTTGCTAGCCTCTTCGGTACCGTGCATTGCCTTTTCTCACATTGAGAGTTGGCGCAAACTTCGCCGATGCATCCAAACCCCGTGATATGATACGCTCTTTCACACATAAACCTCCTTATGTCTTCCTCAAAACAGCCACCATACCTACCTATTATGGCATTTCCATAGCCATTCCGAGATATATTGCCATGCAACTTTCCATCATTCCGTTCATCATGACACATTCATCATTGTCATATTGCTTATCATGGTCATGTAGTTGACATAGTATTTGTGGCAAAGCCACCGTTCATAATTCTTTCATACATGTCACTCTTGGTCCATTGCATATCCCGGTACACCGCCGGAGGCATTCATATAGAGTCATCTTTGTTCTAGTATCGAGTTGTAATCATTGAGTTGTAAATAAATAGAAGTGTGATGATCATCATTTTCTAGAGCATTGTCCCAAGTGAGAAATATAAAAAAAGAAGAAAGGCCATAAAAAAGAGAAGGCCCAAAAAAAGAGAAAGGCCATAAAAATGAGAGAAAAAGAGAGAAGGGACAATGTTACTATCCTTTGCCACACTTGTGCTTCAAAGTAGCACCATGATCTTCATAGTAGAGAGTCTCTCATGTTATCACTTTCATATACTAGTGGGAATTTTTCATTATAGAACTTGGCTTGTATATTCCAACAATGGGCTTCCTCAAGTGCCCTAGGTCTTCGTGAGCAAGCAAGTTGGATTCACACCCACTTAGTTTCTTTTGTTGAGCTTTCATACATTTATAGCTCTAGTGCATCCGTTGCATGGCAATCCCTACTCCTTGCATTAACATCAATCGGTGGGCATCTCCATAGCCCATTGATTAGCCTCGTTGATGTGAGTCTTCCTCCTTTTTTGTCTTCTCCACATAACCCCCTCATTATATTCTATTCCACCTATAGTGCTATGTCCATGGCTCGCGCTCATATATTGCGTGAAATTTTATAGGTTTGAGATTACTAAAGTTTGAAACAATTGCTTGGCTTGTCATCAGGGTTGTGCATGATGATAGCATTCTTGTGTGACGAAAATGAAACATGACTAAACCATATGATTTTGTAGGGATGAACCTTCTTTGGCCATGTTATTTTGAGAAGACATAATTGCTTAGTTAGTATGCTTGAAGTATTATCATTTTTATGTCAATATGAACTTTTGTCTTGAATCTTTCGGATCTGAATATTCATACCACAATTAAGAAGAATTACATTAAAATTATGCCAAGTAGCACTCCGCATCAAAAATTCTGTTTTTATCATTTACCTACTCGAGGACGAGCAGGAATTAAGCTTGGGGATGCTTGATACGTCTCCAACGTATCTATAATTTTTGATTGCTCCATGCTATATTATCTACTGTTTTGGACATTATTGGGCTTTGTTATCCACTTTTATATTATTTTTGGGACTAACCTATTAACCGTAGGCCCAACCTAGAATTGTTGTTTTTTGCCTGTTTAGGGTTTCGAAGAAAAGGAATATCAAACGGAGTCCAAACGGAATGAAACCTTCGGTAACGTGATTTTCTCATCGAATACAACTCGGGAGACTTGGACCCCCATCAAGACACATAACAGGAGGCCACGAGGTAGGGGGCGCACCTACCCCCCCCCCCAGGCGCGCCCTCCACCCTCGTGGGCCCCCTGTTGCTCCACCGACATACTTCTTCCTCCTATATATACCCACGTACCCCCAAACGATCAGATATGGAGCCAAAACCCTAATTCCACCACCGTAACTTTCTGTATCCACGAGATCCCATCTTGGGGCCTGTTCCGGAGCTCCGCCGGAGGGGGCATCGATCACGGAGGGCATCTTCATCAACACCATAGCCCCTCCGATGAAGTGTGAGTAGTTTACCTCAAACCTACGGGTCCATAGTTAGTAGCTATATGGCTTATTCTCTCTTTTTGGATCTCAATACAATGTTCTCCCCCTCTCTTGTGGAGATCTATTCGATGTAATCTTCTTTTTGTGGTGTGTTTGTTGAAACCGATGAATTGTGGGTTTATGATCAAGTCTATCTATGAATAATATTTGAATCTTCTATGAATTCTTTTATGTGTGATTGGTTATCTTTGCAAGTCTCTTCGAATTATCAGTTTGGTTTGGCCTACTAGATTGATCTTTCTTGCAATGGAAGAAGTGCTTAGCTTTGGGTTCAATCTTGCGGTGTCCTTTCCCGGTGACAGTAAGGGCAGCAAGGCACGTATTGTATTGTTGCCATTGAGGATAACAAGATGGGGTTTTCTTCATATTGCATGAGTCTATCCCTCTACATCATGTCATCTTGCTTAAGGCATTACTCTGTTTTTAACTTAATACTCTAGATGCATGCTGGATAGCGGTCGATGAGTGGAGTAATAGTAGTAGATGCAGGCAGGAGTCGGTCTACTTGTCTCGGACGTGATACCTATATACATGATCGTACCTAGATATTCTCATAAATATGCTCAATTCTATCAATTGCTCAACAGTAATTTGTTCACCCACCATAGAATACTTATGCTCTCGAGAGAAGCCACTAGTGAAACCTATGGCCCCGGGGTCTATCTTTATCATATCAATCTCCTACTACTTAGTTATTTACTTTACCTTTATTTTACTTTGCATCTTTATCATAAAAATACCAAAAATATTGTCTTATCATATCTATCAGATCTCACTCTCGTAAGTGGCCCTATAGGGATTGACAACCCCTATTTGCGTTGGTTGCGAGGATTTATTTGTTTTGTGCAGGTGCGAGGGACTCACGCGTAGCCTCCTACTGGATTGATACCTTGGTTCTCAAAAACTGAGGGAAATACTTACGCTACTTTGCTGCATCATCCCTTCCTCTTCGGGGAAAACCAACGCAGTGCTAAAAGAGGTAGCAGTGTGCTCCCTCGAGCGTGCCTTCCAAGCTGCAGCAATCGACGACCGTGACAGCCAGGTCGAGCGCCCTCCTGAGGCCACCCTCAAGAATAAGAAGCAGTTGTGCCATGCAGAGCCTCAGGCAAGCAGCACCTCGTCAGGATCGGCGCCAGTGCCTGGGGCACCTCCCTCCATCGCATAGGAAAGCGTGCCCAGCGCCCCTGTCGGGCAGGGCTCGGGGGCTCTCTTCTGGTGGGCCTCAGACTTTGCCAGCATCTCAAGGGAGGCGCTTGGGCACCACTTGGAGGCATGCCTCGGGGCACGCTTCCCTCAGGAGAACACAGGGCAAGGAGTGCCCACCTCTCATGAGTTCATCACCGAGACCACTCAGGAACTGCAAGATGCAAGGGCCATGCGCGGTGGCCGCCGCTCACTAGGTGCAGCTCCCCATCCAGGCGAGGATGACGGGCTACACGTCTGCACCGACGTCCCAGGGCTCAACTGGCCCGCCTCTCAGGAGCTTTTCTGGCCTTCGCGCGTGGGACGCTGCAAGGGCCCACCACACAGCTATGTTCGCATGCCTTTTGGCCTGCCAAGCATGGCGACCGCCTACCAGCACAACCTGCAAAGTGTCCTGGCGGCTCAAGAGGCCAGGCACCTTGCTGTGCTCATGAAGATGAAGACGGTCCTCAAGGAACCCCCTGGACCCTCGGAGCCTCCCGAGGCTCAGGGCCTCGGTGACTCATGAGGAGCAGCCCCTTCGCCGCACGCCTTAAGCTACCCCAACTCTCCTTCATCAACAGAACCAGGTGACATTTTCCAAGTTCATTCAGCTGGGAGCGCCCCCAGGGCTGCATCATTCCCAGGCCGCGTGGGTCCATCCCTGTGGCATGTATCCCTTTTTCATGCCTTCAGCTTACCTTGTTGGGGGCGCCCCTCTGGCTGCATCATCCCCAAGCCGCTCGGGCTGGACCCAGTGGCATGCATCTTCCCTGCATTTTCTTAAGCCAGTATGCTTTCCATGCTTAATCTATCCATGACTATCACCTGCTTGATTGTCACCCACCATGGGAGCCGCGCGCCGGCCGTCTTTCTTCAGGACCCTTCGCGTGAGTAAGTTAAGCACGACGTCTATGCTCGGGCCCGTCCCTGCAACGTTGATAAATCCAACGGCTGAGATCTCTCTGGCGGGCCGACCCCGTTCACGTCACCTCCTGGGGCCGTTAGTGCTTGGCTTTTTCACGCGATGACCTCAAGAGATTCGTTTGGTGCAGGTTGTCTAACCACCTCGCAGGACCAACACAGTAAACAAGAATCAACACCAGACGCAACTCGCCTTGGGGTAGGGCCTCGTGAGTCCCGTGCTGGCTCAGGAGTGCCCAGATACACCTCGTCTAGCCCTGCCGTGCAAGCCACGTGTCAGGGCGGGGTTGTACATGGCCCGGGGGCTCTCCGCAGTAGGGTGTAACATCCCAAATTTTCAATTTGGAATGTTATATATTAGGTCATCATGCATATCATATTTTATTTTGCCTTTGGTTTTGATCCTAGAAAATCCTAAGCAACTCAAGGACCCACGGAGAGAGTTGGGGATTTCGTTATTTACATATTTGAGTTTTCTCAAATTATGTAAACAGGATCATTTGATTTTATTTATTTTATCATCAATTATTTCTATTACAAAAATATGAGAGAGGGAATAAAATGACTTTCCAAAAATATAGAAATATTGAGGATTTAATAAAAAAATCAAATAAGATTTATTTCGGAGTTTTTCGATATTTTTATTTGAATTTAGGAAAAATGCACGTTTTTCAAAGTTGTAGTTTGGGCCCAGATAAATGTTCACTTTATCGGGCTTGATTTTAGGAACCCGGCAAAATTTATTTCGTGATTTTTGGAGTCCGTTTAGTATTTCTTCATATTTTTCTTCCGAGCGGAATTATTGAAAAAAAACGCGCGGAACCGACTTTGGGCCGTACTCGGCCTGGACTCCGCCGGCCGAGGCTATATAAGCCGCCGCCCCGGCCCGAGAGGAGAGCCCAGCCATGCCTGACCTAACCCTAGCCGCCGCCGCCGCCAGCCGCCGCCGCAGCCGCCCGCCGCTGCCGACTCGCCGGAGCAGCACGCCGCCCGAGGTTCGCCCCCGCCCCGTTTTCCGTGCTGTTTAAAAAAAATTCTGTTCGTCGTTTTTCTTTTTCGTCGGATTTTCCGCGGTTATTTTCTGATCACGATTTCTGATCCGATTTTCGTTTTACTATAACTTTTCGCTCGTTTATCGGAATCAGACGATTCAAGCGCCTGGAGTTTCATCTCAAAACCCTCTTTCCGAATAATCAACTTAAACAAGTTTTTGCTACTGTAAAATTTGCCCTAGATCTAGATTACTAGAACGAAGTTGTTTTCTTTCGCCGTTTGATTTCTTTCGCTTCGTTCGATTTGATTCTTTTGCAAACCAGGGTTCTTAAGTTGAACTTTCTGGTTAGATATTCTATTTGAGTTTTACCTATGCATTAGATGGGTACTTATTGTATGCTTGTTGTTTGTCTGCGATAGAATACCCGGAGTGCGCCGCCTGTTACTTCGAATCTCTAGGTTACGCGGATCATCAGCAAGGCAAGTAACACTTTGATCATACCTTTTCTACAACCCAGTTTTATTGCATTAGATCAATCCTCACACATTGCATGATTAGGATCTAATTAAATTGTGGGATGGGATGTAGATGAGGTAGTACCTATTACCTTTTTATTTTCAAACCTTTGGGAGTTACTTCTACGTTTGCTTATTATGCCATGCTATGCTAGTAGACGTGGATTGGGTGAGTGAAATCCATGACAGATGTGAGATTGTTAATTAAGGGTTTATCTAAGGTGGCAACCTAACACACATCTGGGTGGATTGAGGCACCTGGGGTTACCAGGACTTGCCTGTTTTTTTCTGGACCGCCACCCAGGCTCAAAGGGATCATGAGATTTTTCATACTAGAAACTTCCGTGTGCAGCCACAAGCCATTATGGGCTCTGGCATAGTTGACTAAGTTGTGCGAACTCTTATAGTGGTAGACTAGCAGATGTAGGGGTTGTAGGTGGTACGGTCTACCCGATCGTAAGGTGCTAGCGCTTCTGAAAGACTATGTCTCGGTCATCCGTTTCTCAAACACCCTGTAGTGCGAGAAACCAAACGGAGGCGATCGAGTCTTGTGGGGAAAAGTGCGCAAACCTCTGCAGAGTGTATAAACTAATCATGATTAGCCATGTCCCCGGTTATGGACGTTTTGAGTATCTAGTACCTGGATTATCATGTGAATCTCAACATGTTACTCTAAAATTAATATTGTTGGGTTTTAATGATGTTACTTAATTGGGATTGAGGATGCTGTCAACCATTCTCAATGTTTAACAACCACCATGATAGTAATTAAATTTATTCCTTTGGAGTAGGGAAAAATTGGCTTTACGCAAAAACTGTAACCATAGAGCTTTCCACCAGCCAAATATGCATATAGTATAGCTGTTGCATTCCATTACTCTCTATGTGTTATCTTGCCAGCATATTCCATGTGCTGACCCGTTTTCGGGCTGCAACGTTAATGTTGCAGACTTTTCAGACGACGATTGAGGAGTTTTAGGTCGTGGTTCTATACTCAGTGATGCTGTTGGAGTTGATGGACTCACTTATCTTCCAAGCCTTCCGCTGTTATCGTTATTAGATGGCCTTAAGCCATATTTATTGTAATAAGTTCTCTTTTGAGACACTCGATGTAATAAGTGTGTGATTGCTACTCTGCTATAAATCCTCCGAGTACTGTGTGGTGTCAGCATTACTGATCCAGGGATGACACCGGAGCATAGAGATCAGACTGTTTGAGGTCTGGTCACTATAGAGATGGTATCAGAGCACATGCTGACTGTAGGACACGACCACTAAGCTAAAGACCTAGATCACTACTCACTCTCTTCTCTTCTGACCTCTCATCTTTTCTACTCTTTAGGATGGCGGATGCAAGGAACAAGTTCACCCAACCGGATGAAGATACACCCTTTGGACGCCACTTGAAGGAAGTCACTAGATACCTGAACATAGGGATACCAAGCTTCACGGGAACATACAATGCCACTTTACCTGAAGAAGAGCGCTGGATGATTCAAGTTCAAGTTCCAGGAAGGACGTTCATGCCAGTCACTGAGCCCATAGAGTTTTCTTTTGATGCACCAACTTGGAGTCTAGGAAAGAGTATGGCAGCTCACATCGCCATGGGACGCATTGGAGAAGTATACCGCAAGGATCTTAAGGATACTATCTACCAGATTTGTGGGCGCCGAGATGAACACTGGGAGATGATCAGCACCAGGAAAGATAGATCAATTGCAGCTTTTATTCAGGAGTTAAACCAGCACATTCGACGACAGGAGAATCAGATGTGCGCCGACATGATAGATCTGAAGAAGGCTAGGACTAGAATTAAGGAACTGGAGGAAGAACTCAAGGCTACACGTGAAGATTATGAAGAAGAATTGAAGTATTGGTGGAGAAGAATGACGATCTGATCAAGAAGATTGGAATATTTATGGGAGGCCCGACACCAGTAGATGAAGACGAAGAACCCAAGGAGATTAGCCCGGAGGACTACATCATCATTGACGGCACCGACTCGAAACAAGATAGTAGCGATGATGACTATGTTGATGAAGCAGGAGCTGATATCATGGAGTCTACAACCGTAGAATATTTCTAGTAGACCACCTCATATGTAGTAGTAGCCCACCATGTAAATATAGTAGTCCGAGCACTTTTGCGATAGCTAGATCGATTGTATGCCTTTGTTTGATTGATTGAAGTGAATTGTGTGCTTTTGCCTCATGTGCATATGGGTAGTGTTTTCCCTTTAGACCCCCTCTATTCTCATATCTCATCTTTTCTAAACCCTCAGATGCCTCCGAGACGTGACCCCGGATTTGCCTTTCCGCCGGAGCTCACCCAGTTGATCCAGCAGCAGAACACCCTGATGCAGTTGCTAGTTCAGAATCAGAATCAGGGGAACACCAACAACAACCCACCACCACCACCACCACCTGTTGACCACTTAGCCTGTTTTCTTAGGCTGAATTCGCCGGTGTTTTCTAGTAGCACTGAGCCGATAGTAGCAGATGATTGGCTCCGCAAGATAGCTAGAGAGTTAACCACCGCAGGATGCGCAGATGCGGAGAAGGTGAAGTTTGCCGCACATCAGTTAGAAGGACCCGCCGCCTCTTGGTGGGAGAATTTCACAGCCACCTTCCCAGTCGACACTGTCACATGGGACCAGTTCCAGCAGGCTTTTCGTACTGCCCATGTTTTAGTAGGAGCTATGGCCATGAAGAAGCGTGAGTTTCGTAACTTGCGCCAAGGAGGACGGACAGTTGGCCAATATGTGGAGGAGTTTAGTAAGTTAGCACGTTATGCCCCAGATGACGTTGCTACAGATGCAGCTAAGCAGGAGAAATTCCTAGAAGGACTGAATGATGAGTTGAGTATGCAGCTGATGGTAGCCACCTTCAACAACTACTAGGAGTTGGTAGATCGTGCTCTTATGATTGAAGGGAAGCAGCAGCAAATTGAGAACCGCAAGAGGAAGGATGGACATGGAAAGTATAATTCAGGAGCTCAGCAGAAGCCTCATTTACCTCTAGACCGGGAGGACATTTTCAGCATACCCATGGAGTAGGTATCTCGCACAATCACAATGGCATCAAGAATGGTAATGGGAATGGAGGAAGCAATGGCTAGAACCGCAGCACCCCATCAACCCCAGCCAAGAAGGATTTGAGCCACGTCACTTGCTATAAGTGTTCGAAGCCAGGACATTATGCAAATGACTGTCCTGAAGGACAAAATGGCAATGGAAGTTCTGGGAAGAAGCCAAACCCTTTCAACAGGGGACAGGTGAACCACGTTAATGTGGAGGAGGTTGAAGCTCAGCCCGATGCAGTAATAGATAAGTTTTTGGTTAAGTCATTTACTGCACTCGTTCTTTTTGATACTGGTGCATCTCATTCATACATATCAAGGGGATTTGTGGATAAGTATAACCTACCAACCCAAGCCCTTAGGTCACCCATGTTAGTAACCTCGCCAGGAGCAGAGTATGTGGCAAGTCTATGGTGTGATCGGTTACCATTAAGGATTGGTAACTATGTTTTTCCCTCAGACCTAATAGTATTGGAATCACAAGGATTGGATGTGATATTAGGCATGGATTGGTTATCAAAGTATAAAGGGAATATTGAGTGTGCTAGTAAGTCAATTTTGCTTACCACACCAGAAGGGAGAAGGATCAAGTATGTATCCCGGCATGTACCAAAGAGGACCCAAGTAAATTGCCTAAAAGGAGTTGTGCAGGAGGAAGTACCAGTGGTAAAGGATTTTCCTGATGTATTTCCCGAAGAGTTGCCAGGCATGCCACCGGATAGAGACATTGAGTTTTTGATTGAGCTTTTGCCAGGCACTGGGCCAATATCAAAGAGACCATATAGGATGCCAGCAAAAGATTTGGTGGAAATTAAGAAGCAGATTAAGGAGTTACTGGATAAGGGATATATTCGCCCAAGTTCTTCGCCTTGGGGATCACCAGTACTTCTAGTGGAGAAGAAGGATGGATCGTTAAGAATGGTTGTTGATTATCGGGGATTGAACGAAGTAACAATCAAGAACAAATACCCGCTACCAATGATCAATGATCTGTTTGATCGGTTGCAAGGAGCTAAAGTGTTTTCCAAGATCGATTTGCAATCAGGATACCACCAGTTGAAGATTCGAGAGCAGGATATTCCGAAGACAGCTTTCACCACAAGATATGGACTGTATGAGTATACCGTTATGTCATTTGGACTGACTAACGCGCCTGCCTATTTTATGAACATGATGAACAAAGTGTTTATGGAGTTTTTGGATAAGTTCGTCGTAGTGTTCATTGATGATATCCTGGTATATTCGAAGACTGAAGAGGAGCATAAGGAGCATTTGCGTTTGGTACTTGGAAAGCTCAGAGAACATCAATTATACGCCAAGTTCAGCAAATGTGAATTTTGGTTGAAGGAAGTAGGATTCCTCGGACATGTTATATCTGGAGAAGGTATAGCAGTAGATCCCGCTAAAGTCGAAACCGTGACCAAGTGGGAAGCCCCAACAACAGTTGGAGAGATCCGGAGTTTTCTTGGACTCGCAGGATACTACCGGAGATTTATTGAGAATTTCTCAAAGATTGCGAAACCTATGACGGAGTTGTTGAAGAAGGATACTAAGTTCAAATGGACTGAGGAGTGTGAGGCAAGTTTCCAGGAGTTGAAGAAACGTTTGGTTACCTCACCAGTGTTGATTTTGCCAGATCAGACCAAGGATTATGAGGTGTATTGCGACGCATCACGTCGAGGACTTGGAGCAGTGCTTATGCAGGAAGGAAGAGTTGTTTCGTACGCTTCATGACAACTGAAGCCCCACGAATTGAATTATGCCACGCATGATTTGGAGTTAGCAGCCGTAGTGCATGCATTGAAGACATGGAGACATTTCCTCATTGGAAATCATTGTGAGGTGTACACGGATCATAAGAGTTTGAAGTATATTTTCACGCGGAAGGAGTTGAATCTCAGACAAAGGAGATGGTTGGAGCTCATCAAGGATTATGATATGAAATTGCATTATCATCTCGGGAAGGCTAATGTAGTAGCTGACGCATTGAGCCGTAAGAGTCATGTCAATACACTAATGATGGGAGAAATACCCAAGGAGTTAGCAGGAAATCTTTGTGAACTATGTGTGGAAATAGTTCCGAGAGGCTATATAGCCGCATTGGAAATTCAGTCAACCTTGATGGATAGAATCAGAGAAGCTCAGAAAACTGACAAGGAGATTGCCGCTATAAAGGAGAAACTGAGCAAAGAAAAAGCTAAAGGATTTCGTGAGGATGAGCACGACACCCTATGGTTTGAAGACCGTGTTTATGTGCAAAATGACCCGGAGATCAGGAAGTTGATTTTGCAAGAGGCCCATGATTCACCGTATTCGATTCACCCAGGAAATACCAAGATGTATTTGGATTTGAAGGATATTTTCTGGTGGACCGGAATGAAGAAGGATATTGCGGAGTATGTAGCAGTTTGTGACGTATGTCAGAGAGTAAAGGCAGAACATCAGAAGCCAGCAGGGTTGTTGCAACCATTGCCGATACCCGAATGGAAGTGGGATAAGTTAGGCATGGATTTTATCACGGGATTACCAAGGACTCGTTCAGGCTATGACTCGATTTAGGTTGTAGTTGATCGATTGACGAAGGTAGCTCATTTCATCCCAGTAAAGACCACTTACACCAGTGCTAAGTTGGCAAAGATATACATGACTAGGATCGTATGTTTGCATGGAGTTCCGAGGAGCATCGTATCAGATAGAGGAACCCAGTTTACCTCAAAGTTCTGGAAGCAGTTGCATGAGACTTTGGGTACCAGGTTAGAATTTAGTACAGCTTTTCATCCGCAGACAGATGGACAGACTGAGAGAGTCAATCAGATTTTGGAGGATATGCTGAGAGCTTGTGCGCTAGATTATGGATCTAGTTGGGACGATAATTTGCCATATGCAGAGTTTTCTTACAATAATAGCTATCAGACTAGTTTGAAGATGGCACCTTTCGAAGCTTTGTACGGAAGGAGGTGCAGGACACCATTGTCATGGGACGAAGTTGGAGACCGCCAGTTGTTTGGACCAGATCTGATTAAGGAGTCTGAATAGAAGGTGAAGTTGATTCGCGATAGGCTCAAGGTAGCCCAGTCCAGGCAGAAGAGCTACGCAGATTCTAAACGCAAGGAGACAGTTTATGAAGTCAGAGACAGAGCTTATCTTTGAGTATCCCCACTTCGAGGGATTAAGCGTTTTGGAGTTAAGGGGAAGTTAGCGCCACGATTTGTAGGGCCATATCGAGTTTTGGAGCGTATGGGAGAAGTGGCCTACAAGTTCGAATTGCCAGAAGGATTGGCAGGAGTGCATGATGTGTTCCACGTTTCCCAGTTGAAGAAGTGTCATGCGGAGATGGCTGACATACCTTTCAGAGACACAGTTCCATTGGAAGCAATCCAGTTGGACAACAATTTGACCTATGAGGAGAAACCGGTCAAGATCCTCGAGTTTGCCAGTTGAGTCACTCGCAGCAAGGTTATCAAGTTTTGGAAAGTTCAGTGGAGCCATCACACAGAAGATGAAGCCACCTGGGAGCGAGAGGAAGATTTGCTCAAAGACCACCCTCACCTATTTTCTAGCCAACCCGAATCTCGAGGGCGAGATTCATCTTAAGGGGGTAGGTTTGTAACATCCCAAATTTTCAATTTGGTATGTTATACATTAGGTCATCATGCATATCATATATTATTTTGCCTTTGGTTTTGATCCTAGAAAATCCTAAGCAACTCAAGGACCCACGGAGAGAGTTGGGGATTTCGTTATTTACATATTTGAGTTTTCTCAAATTATGTAAACAGGATCATTTGATTTTATTTATTTTATCATCAATTATTTCTATTACAAAAATATGAGAGAGGGAATAAAATGCCTTTCCCAAAATAAAGAAATATTGAGGATTTAATAAAAAAATCAAATAAGATTTATTTCGGAGTTTTTCGGTATTTTTATTTGAATTTAGGAAAAATGCGCATTTTTCAAAGTTGTATTTTGGGCCCAGATAAATGTTCACTTTATCGGGCTTGATTTTAGGAACCCGGCAAAATTTATTTCGTGATTTTTGGAGTCCGTTTAGTATTTCTTTATATTTTTCTTCCGAGCGGAATTATTTAAAAAAACGCGCGGAACCGACTTTGGGCCGTACTCGGCCTGGACTCCGCCGGCCGAGGCTATATAAGCCGTCGCCCCGGCCCGAGAGGAGAGCCCAGCCGCCCCTGACCTAACCCTAGCCGCTCGCCGCCGCCGACTCGCCGGAGCAGCGCGCCGCCCGAGGTTCGCCGCCGCCCCGTTTTCCGTGTTGTTTAAAAAAAATTCTGTTCGTCGTTTTTCTTTTTCGTCGGATTTTCCGCGGTTATTTTCTGATCGTGATTTCTGATCCGATTTTCGTTTTACTATAACTTTTCGCTCGTTTATCGGAATCAGGCGATTCAAGCGCCTGGAGTTTTGTCTCGAAACCCTCTTTCCGAATAATCAACTTAAACAAGTTTTTGCTACTGTAAAATTTGCCCTAGATCTAGATTACTAGAACGAAGTTGTTTTCTTTTGCCGTTTGATTTCTTTCGCTTCGTTCGATTTGATTCTTTTGCAAACCAGGGTTCTTAAGTTGAAATTTTTGGTTAGATCTTCTATTTGAGTTTTACCTGTGCATTAGATGAGTACTTATTGTATGCTTGTTGTTTGTCTGCGATAGAATACCCGGAGTGCGCCGCCTGTTACTTCGAATCTCTAGGTTACGCGGATCATCAGCAAGGCAAGTAACACTTTGATCATACCTTTTCTACAACCCAGTTTTATTGCATTAGATCAATCCTCACACATTGCATGATTAGGATCTAATTAAATTATGGGATGGGATGTAGATGAGGTAGTACCTATTACCTTTTTATTTTCAAACCTTTGGGAGTTACTTCTACGTTTGCTTATTATGCCATGCTATGCTAGTAGACGTGGATTGGGTGAGTGAAATCCATGACAGATGTGAGATTGTTAATTAAGGGTTTATCTAAGGTGGCAACCTAACACACATCTGGGTGGATTGAGGCACCTGGGGTTACCAGGACTTGCCTATTTTTTTCTGGACCGCCACCCAGGCTCAAAGGGATCATGAGATTTTTCATACTAGAAACTTCCGTGTGCAGCCACAAGCCATTATGGGCTCTGGCATAGTTGACTAAGTTGTGCGAACTCTTACAGTGGTAGACTAGCAGATGTAGGGGTTGTAGGTGGTACGGTCTACCCGATCGTAAGGTGCTAGCGCTTCTGAAAGACTATGTCTCGGTCATCCGTTTCTCAAACACCCTGTAGTGCGAGAAACCAAACGGAGGCGATCGAGTCTTGTGGGGAAAAGTGCGCAAACCTCTGCAGAGTGTATAAACTAATCATGATTAGCCGTGTCCCCGGTTATGGACGTTTTGAGTATCTAGTACCTGGATTATCATGTGAATCTCAACATGTTACTCTAAAATTAATATTGTTGGGTTTTAATGATGTTACTTAATTGGGATTGAGGATGCTGTCAACCATTCTCAATGTTTAACAACCACCATGATAGTAACTAAATTTATTCCTTTGAAGTAGGGAAAATTGGCTTTACGCAAAAACTGTAACCATAGAGCTTTCCACCAGCCAAATATGCATATAGTATAGCTGTTGCATTCCATTACTCTCTATGTGTTATCTTGCCAGCATATTCCATGTGCTGACCCGTTTTCGGGCTGCAACGTTAATTTTGCAGACTTTTCAGACGACGATTGAGGAGTTTTAGGTCGTGGTTCTATACTCAGTGATGCCGTTGGAGTTGATGGA
Organism: Triticum dicoccoides; assembly: GCF_002162155.2. Lineage (NCBI taxonomy): Eukaryota > Viridiplantae > Streptophyta > Magnoliopsida > Poales > Poaceae > Triticum > Triticum dicoccoides. The sequence goes on along the minus strand of NC_041388.1, from coordinate 654,565,352 downwards.
CTCACTTATCTTCCAAGCCTTCCGCTGTTATCGTTATTAGATGGCCTTAAGCCATATTTATTGTAATAAGTTCTCTTTTGAGACACTCGATGTAATAAGTGTGTGATTGCTACTCTGCTATAAATCCTCCGATTACTGTGTGGTGTCAGCATTACTGATCCAGGGATGACATCGGAGCATAGAGATCAGACTGTTTGAGGTCTGGTCGCTACATAGGGAGTCCCCCTCCCACGCCCCAGCGAAAGCACCATGCTCCGCACTGGCCGTCAACACTGTCGAGGAGCGGCTATGCCCATGCACAAGCGGAAGCACTATGCTCCGCGCTGGTGATAAACAATTGAGGGCGGCCCCATGGCCGTACCAACCTCAGGGAGCCCTAGAGCTCAGTGTCCGGCCTCACCGCAATGCCTCCCCTCGGGAGAGCCGCGCGAGGGGGCTGGGCATGGGGGCTGCGCTCGGGTCACGCCCGAGCGTACGCAACCCAACCAGGTCCCCTGGACCTGGTCATCGCAAAGGTATGGAGAATGTTTGCATGTTAAGGGGGACTCTTGAGAATCGTGACTCAGGAGCCTAACTGGTCACGTAGCCCCTCACTCCTTGGTCCGTCCTGGTCTCCGGTCAGCCCAACGGCGGTTGAGGTATGCGCGGGGCCGGGTTCTGCCGACGTAGAACATTAACCTATCCTCACGTATCCTTTCTATAGGCTGTTTGCGCGTCAAGGGGAACTCCTGAGCATCGCGACTCAGGAGCCTAACTGGTCACGTAGCCCCTCACTCCTTGGTCCGTCCTGGTTTCCGGTCGGCCCAACGGCGGTTGAGGTATGCGCGGGGCCGGGCTCTACCGACGCAGAACACAAAGCAAATAGGAATAAAATCGCAAAATCTCAAAGCAAATATTACAAGACATATTGTTATCACAATATCAAACACGAGTTTAATGCCTCCATGAGGCATGGTGCATGTTGCAGGAAAGGATGGGAGCAGATCTGAAGATTTCGGAAGCGGGGAGTAAGAAAGGGGATCTGAGCAAGGCGGAGGGAAACAGTGAAGGCGAACACTGTCTACGCTAGCCTTTTGACAGTCGGGCAGTTACCGAGGCGGCATGGGGAAGCGGAGATGCCCACGTCCAATCAACCACCACGCGCCGACCGAGGTCGCAAGCTATTGGGGCTCGCGGTGCTCCTCACTTGACCATTGGCTTCGCCTCGAAGCCAAGCCCGAGCGCGCCTTGGGCCCGGGGGCTACTGTCGGCATTCTGGGAACGGGGGTCCCTAGACTTGCCTGCCTGCGGCCCATGGCGTGGCTTTGCTAGCAGGCCTGTACGGCCCATCTTCATCAACAAGGCATTCAAGACCCTCGCGAGGGGCCAAGCCTCACGAGGCGGACGATGCAAGACCTCCTCAGGAGTGGCCTCGCCAGGCTGGCTCGTGAGGGGAGGAGAGTTCAAGGCCAGGCAAACCTTGCAAGCTTCTCGTGACATGAGCCATGACGATCGAGACCAGGCGGGCGCCAGCGCGCGCAGCGTCCTTGTTTCCTCTTTGGTGCTAAGGGGGCAAGCGCATGCGCGGAGTATCGAGGCATCAAGCAAAGGTTTCCATATTGGTGCAATGAGACCAAGACCAGAGGGACGGCAAGACGGAGGTCACCGTGGATCCCAAGACGGCGTCACCACCAGAGCTTTTGGCAGGCGAAGACCACTTTTGTCAGGATAAGCTGTACTAGTTGTCCCCTTTCAAATTGGCCGTTGTTGGCTCCCTTCTCGCTCAATATTTGGGGAGAGGACCAGGGCCTCTGTAAATAGGACTAGCCACCACCGTAGAGGGGGAGGTCTCATCTTAGACCGGAGACGGGATCTTAGATTGGAGGCACACACAAGTTCACCAAGCACAAGAACACCTCAACCTCAGGAGGCTGTTCTTCCCCTTTGTATTGTTCATCCTCAGCCCAAGAGGCAATCCACCACCACCACACTGGAGTAGGGTATTACACCACAATGGTGGCCCGAACCAGTATAAATCTTGTGTCCTTTGTGTTGCGAGTTCGTCAAGTTAGTTTGTAAGATCTTAGCTAAGTTAGGACGTGGATCGGCAGAGGGGGAATCTTCGCGCGCACCCCTGTGTTCAAACCCTAAGGGTCTTGCCAGAACCCGTGATCTGGCAGGAGCTACCACCTATGTCTTAGGTGTCCTATCTACCTTTTTGGTGTCTCGATGCCAAAGGGGGAGAGAGTGTAGGATTTTCGAGTCTTTCTCTCCTTGCTTTCGTTTCGTTGAACTTTCGTTGCTTCGTTGCCTTTGTTTGTGTTATGTGCGTGTGAGACCAAGAGACTTATTCTATCATATGGTGTGAGACATATGCCCTCAAGCTTATCCTTTATTGTCTACTATGTTTAGTAGACTGTGAGATTTTTTTTCTTGTGCCCTTTACTTCATGCTCACTGACTATACCTTGCTTCCATGATTAGTGTCACTTATATTGTTGCAAGGTTTGCCTTGTCTATAAAATATAGGGGGAGTGTTGATCCTAGTGAGTGTGTTGTGCAGTCCAAAGCATATCTCTAGAATGAACACATCTAGGGGGAGCATGTCTATATTTTATAGAGGTTGGGTTTGCTTATGTTCATTTTATATCCCTATGTGCAAATCCCTTATTGTCATCAATCCACCAAAAAGGGGAAGATTGTAAGGGCAAATTTCTCCCTATGTGGTTTTGGTGATTGATGACAGTGCATTTGCAGACTAATCGTGTGCGTTGATCATTTCAGATATCTCATGTCTAGGCACAAGACGATTCGGTGCCCCTCGGATCCTATCGAAGATGGCGGTTCTCTATGTTTCTTTTGGTGGATTTGAGTTGTAGGAAAGCCATACTATTAAGAGGGGGTCTGCTTCGGAAAGTTTAGGGTGGAATCAACACATACACATTTGTTCCTTTGCACTACCTTTCCTTCGCTTCGATGGAGCACCATCCGTTTATTCTTGTCTCTGCAATATGAAGGCTGCCAAGTGCTATAGTCTCCGTGGCGTGCGGTAGTACTACTCAAGGGAGCAGTAGTACCGCAGGGGTTCGCGGTAGTACCGCTCTTCACAAGCGGTAGTACTGTTGCCTCTAGCCAGACACTGGCGCATGCGGAAGTAGGCGCGGAAGTAATTTTTTACTTCTGCCCCCACGTGGTAGTACCGCTCCCTGTGAGCGGTAGTACCATGCTGGATTTTTGCACAACCCTAAACTCTAGGGAAGTAGCTACAAAAGTAGTTTATTAATTCCATGCATTTTCCAGTGCTAGTAGAGCCCTGCCCTGCGGTAGTACCGTAGGGGCATGCGGTAGTACCGCTCAGGCGGTTCTACCGCTCATTGGCCTGTACAACAGGGCCTCGTCTGGTCATACCGCACCGTCCAACGGTAGTACCACGACCCTTTGCAGTAGTACCGCGGTTGTGTGCCGTAGTACCGCACTGCGCGAGCTGAGTGAGGGGTAACGGTTGGATCTTTTCCTCACTATATAAAGGGGATCTTTTTCCCCAAGAAGACTACCTCTTCCCTCCCCAAGCTCCATTGTTGCCCAAACCTCCATTTTCGCCCGATCTATCTCCCTAGCCAATGAAACTTGTTGATTTTCTAGGGATTGGTTGAGAAGGCCCCGATGTACACTTCCACCAAGAGAAATTTGATTCCCCCCACTAATCCCTTGTGGATCTTGTTACTCTTGGCTGTTTGAGCACCCTAGACGGTTGAGGTCACCGCGGAGCCATATTCCATTGTGGTGAAGCTTCATGGTGTCGTTGGGAGCCTCCAATTAAGTTGTGGAGATTGCCCCAACCTTGTTTGTAAAGGTTCGGTCGCCGCCTTCAAGGGCACCAATAGTGGAATCACGGCATCTCGCATTGTGTGAAGGCGTGAGGAGAATACAGTGGCCCTAGTGGCTTCTTGGGGAGCATTGTGCCTCCACACGCTCCAATGGAGACGTACTTCCTCTCAAAGGGAAGGAACTTCGGTAACACATCCTCGTCTCCACCGCCTCCACTCTTGGTTATCTCTTACCTTTACTTGTGCAAGCTTACATTGTGTTATGTCCCTTGCTTGCTTGTGTGTTTGTTGTTGTTGCATCATATAGGTTGCTCACCTAGTTGCATATCTAGACAACCTATTTTGATGCTAAGTTTAATTTGGTAAAGAAAAGCTAAAAATTGTTAGTTGCCTATTCACCCCCCCCCCTCTAGTCAACCATATCGATCCTTTCAGGGGGGTGGTTGTGGAGTCCGACTGTAGATGCTCTTAGGGAATCTCTGCCGATCCCCAAAATTAGAGGAGTAAACCTCTGAGTAAAGTTAGTGGACTAAAATTTTACTCCACTATAGGTGGACAGACCTAGTCGATCTCCTAAACTTAGTGGAGTAAAAAAATTTATTTAGAAATATGCACTAAAGGTCATAATATTGTATTGTTATATTTCAATATTTATAATTAAGAGTTTATATTATATATTATAACTGCTATGATCCTGGAATATGCAATTCAGTGAAAAACTCATATGGACGTGTAGAATGATAAATGGTAAAACCTGATTCATAGTCTCACCTCTAAGACTAGCTCAAGTGTTTTTAGTGATTGTATTTTCCGAATATTAGGATATCATTAAGTGTAATGATAATCCTAAAACAACTTTGAGAATATGACGTTGGAAGAACAATCATATTGAATCGACCCAAACTTGTTTGTTATACATTGACATACCATCATGACAAGTCAATTGTTATAACACAGAAATTTAACATGTGATTTAGTTCCTTAAACCATGAGAGTATTGTAGTCACTTCTTACCGTACGATGGACTTTGGGGTTGCTCAAACGTCATATATAACACAATGATCATAACGACAACTTACAGGTTCATCAGAAAGTATCATGAACGATGAGCATGAGAATGACTCAAGAGGATATCGATAGGTCTCACCTCGGGCTTTATAAAGTATCATGAAGGAAAGGGAATAACACATGATAACCAAAAGGTTCACTCAAATTTCATTCATCTACTCATAGGGATCGATATGGATGTCCACGGTTCCGCTAACGGTCATTGATTGAAAGGGGTTTTGTTCACGTCTATGTTTTACCGAACCTATAGGGTCACAGGCTTAAGGGAATCACGATGTGTTGAGTGTTAGTGGAGCAACAGTTTGATACATCTCCAACGTATCTATAATTTCTTAGTTCCATGCTATTATATTATCCATCTTGGATGTTTTATATGCATTATTATGCTATTTTATATCATTTTTTGGGACTAACCTATTAACCTAGTGCCCGGTACCATTTGATGTTTTTCCTTGTTTTTGTCTTTTACAGAAAATCAATACGAAACGGAACAAAAATTTTGATGATTTTTCTTGGACAAGGAGACACCCATGAACCTTCAGGAGGGGGTCAAAGGGGCCACCAGTTGGCGAGAAGCTCGGGAGGCACGCCCTAGTGGGGTGCCCCTAGGCTTGTAGGCCCCCTGATGCCTCTCTGATAATCCCCAAGTTCGAGGAATCATCATAGAAATTTCCAAAGATGGGAATGATAAGTATAGAGTGTCGAACCCACAAGGAGCTAAAGGTAAGATCAATATTCTCTCAAGTCATATATGCCACTGATACGACTCTACGTACACCGAACGTTTGCTTCCATCTAGAAACGGGAAATAAAACTACGTTGTGGGGTATGAAGAGGATAACTTTGCATGATATCAAAGAACTAAAATATAGAAATAGGTGCGGTTAACATAAGGTTAGAATATATTACTATATATTATGAATAGCGAGTGTGGAATAATGATGGATCGGTGTGTGGAGTTATCCTAGGCAATTCTTAATAAGATCAGTAATCATTATTGCAATTTTATATGAGGGAGAGGCATAAGCTAACATAATTTCTCTACTTGGATCATATGCACTTATGATTGGAACTCTAGCAAGCATCCGCAGCAACTAAAGATCATTAAGGTAAAACCCAACCATAGCATTAAAGTATCAAGTCCCCTTTATCCCATACGCAACAACCCCCTTACTCGGGTTTAAGCTTTTGTCACTCTATCAACCCGCTATAAGAGAATCATGAACGTATTGCAACACCCTACAGCGGGAATCCTTCACGTGTGCATGTCACGGAAGGCACCATAGGATAGCACCAAAATAAAACATACAAATCAAACCAATCTAGATCATCAATCAACCCAAAAGACAAAAGAAATCTACTCAAAACATCATAGGATGGCAACACAACATTGGATCATAATATGTGGCATAAAGCACCATGTTCAAGTAGGGGATTACAGCGGGGTGCGAGAGATTGGACCACTTAAAAGAGATGAGGAAGGTGATGAAGATGGTGATGTTGATGAAGACTGAGGGAGTCCTAGACTAAGGGGTCCTCGGGCGTCCGGCCTATTAGCCATGGGCCGGACTAATGGGCTGCGAAGATACGAAGACCGAAGACTATACCCGTGTCCGGATGGGACTCTCCTTGGCGTGGAAGGCAAGCTTGGCGACCGGATATGTGGATTCCCTTCTTTGTAACCAACCTTGTGTAACCCTAGATCCTCCCAGTGTCTATATAAGCCGGAGGACTTAGTCCGGAGGGAGAGATATCCATTATCATAGCCATACAAGCTAGACCTCTAGGGTTTAGCCATTACGATCTCGAGGTAGATCAACTCTCGTAATACTCGTATTCATCAATATCAATCAAGCAGGACGTAGTGTATTACCTCCATAGAGAGGGGCCGAACCTGGGTAAACATCGTGTCCCTTGTCTCCTGTTACCATCGACCTTGGACGCACAGTTCAGGACCCCCTACCTGAGATCTGCCGGTTTTGACACCGACATTGGTGCTTTCATTGAGAGTTCCACTGTGCCATCGACGAAAGGTTTGATGGCCCCTTCAATCGTCGATAGTGACGCTGTCCAAGGAGAAACTTTCCTCCCTGGACAGATCTTCGTGTTCGGCGGCTTCGCACTGCGGGCCAACTCGTTTGGCCACATGGAGCAGATCGATAGCTACGCCCTTGGCCATCAGGTCAGATTTGGGAGTTTGAACTACGTTGTGGACATACGTTGAGATTTAATCTTTGTCGGATTTGAGACAACGGTCCACGGCGACCGCTACCGGTCACCTTGATGAATGTGACTTGAATCTATCATCAGACCGCATCCAGGAGATAGCATGACCACTCCGGCCTTAGATCCAGAGCACACTGCGACATTCGAGGATTGGAAGCTCAGCCCCGCCATAGAGGCCACAAATTCCCTGGTGTTGGAGCCACGCATAGGCTTGATCTCACACGATACCCGTGCCACCGGAACTCAGGGCTCGTCTTCGGCCATAAGTTCCGAACCATGTGGGCCCGCGTATGCCGAACCTGATCATTCATCGATCTTCAAATTCAGCGCCGCAGACATTTCCAGCACTCGTCTTTGGGCGACATGCTAAACTCATTAAAAACCTGTCCTTGCCGGAGAACTCGCAGCCGAACTATATCCGGCCCGAACTAGGGGCTGATGTTGTAGAATTTTGCTTCCCACCCGCCACCCACTTCATAGCCACGGTCGAGGATCTGACCAACACACTTGATTACGACTCCGAGGACATCAAGGGTATGGACGACGATGCCGGAGAAGAAGAGGCCCAGAACCCGCCGTTCACCGGACGCTGGACGGCCACTTGCTCGTATGATGTATACATGGTGGATGCACCAAAGGAGAACAGCGGCGATGACAAGGAAGATCCAGCTGAGGATAAACCTCCGGAAATACAATCCAAGCACCGACGTCAGCGGTGCTGCTCTAAGTCACACCGCAGCAAAGACAGCAACACCGGCACAGGAGAAGATAACACTCCAGAAGGTGCCGAAGACAACGAAGACCCCGTTGAAACAGCAAATGAACAAGATGAACGGGAAGATGGGCAGGCTAGCTGTAACACCCTCGATGCGGCTATATCTCCCACGTGTCGAAGCACGACTTAGAGGCATAACCGCATTGAAAGCAATGTCGCAAGTGAGGTAATCTTCGCAAACAACCCATGTAATACAATAAGGGAAAAGATACATAGTTGGCTTACAATCGCCACTTCACACAATTACATGAATAAAGCATTACATCAACCAGATACAATCAAGGTCCGACTACGGAACCAAAATGAAAGAAGACTACTCCAAAAGCTACACAGATCCCCGATCGACCCCAACTGGGCTCCACTACTGATCAACTAGAACGAAACAACACAAAGGACAAGATCTTCATCGAGCTCCTCCTGAGCTTGGTTGCGTCACCTGCTCGGTCTCATCGGCACCTGCAAGCTGGTTTTGGAAGTATCTGTGAGTCACGGGGACTCATCAATCTCACACCCTCACGGTCAAGACTATTTAAGCTTATAGGTAGGGAAAAGGTACGAGGTGGAGCTGCAGCAAGCGACTAGCATATATGGTGCCTAACATACGCAAATGAGAGCGAGAAGAGAAGGCAAAAGCATGGTCGAACAACTATGATCAAGAAGTGATCCTAGAACAACCTACGTCAAGCATTACTCAAACACCGTGTTCACTTCCCGGACCCCGCCAAGAAGAGACCATCATGGTAACACATGCGGTTGATGTATTTTAATTAAGATCAACTTCAGGTTTTCTACAACCGGACATTAACAAATTCCCATCTGCCCATAACCGCGCGCACAGCTTTCGAAAGTTCAAATCCCTACAGGGGTGTCCCAACTTAGCCCATCACAAGCTCTCACGGTCAACGAAGGATATTCCTTCTAGCGGGAAGACCCGATTAGGCTCGGAATCCCGGTTACAAGACATCCTCGACAATGGTCAAACAAGTCCAGCAACACCACTCGAATGTGCCGACAAATCCCGATAGGAGCTGCACATATCTCGTTCTCAGGGCACACTCAGATAGGTCAAGCTACGAGTAAAACCAGCCCTCGAGTTTCCCCTAGGTGGTCCCGCAGGCTGCCCGTTTCGGACCAACACTCAGAGGAGCACTGGCCTGGGGGGTTAAAATAAAGATGACCCTTGAGTCTACAGAACCCAAGGGAAAGAAAAGGCTAGGTGGCAAATGGTAAAACCAAGGTTGGGCATTGCTGAAGGAGTTTTATTCAAGGCGAACTGTCAAGGGGTTCCCATTATAACCCAACCGCGTAAGGAACGCAAAATCCGGGAACATAACACCGATATAAGGGAAACTAGGGCGGCAAGAGTGGAACAAAACACCAGGCATAAGGCCGAGCCTTCCACCATTTACCAAGTATATAGATGCATTAATTAAATAAGAGATATTGTGATATCCCAACAAATATCCATGTTCCAACAAGGAACAACATAGCCATGTTCCAACAAGGAACAAACTTCAATCTTCACCTGCAACTAACAACGCTATAAGAGGGGCTGAGCAAAGCAGTAACATAGCCAAACAACGGTTTGCTAGGACAAGGTGGGTTAGAGGCTTGGTTTAACAACATGGGAGGCATGATAAGCAAGTGGTAGGTATCGCAGCATAGGCATAGCAAAAGAGCGAGCATCTAGCAAGCAAAGATAGAAGTGATTTCGAGGGTATGGTCATCTTGCCTGAAATCCCGCAAGGAAGAAGAACGAGTCCATGAAGAAGACAAACGGACGTAGTCGAACGGTTCCTCACCAATGCGACGTAATCGGAACCAACCCGAAGAAGCAACACCGGAAAGAAGCACACAACATAGTAAACATCCATCACATAAACATGGCATGATGCACAACCAAGTATGGTGCATGTCCGGTTTAAACATGCATGGCATGGCAAAGTGCACAAACAAAACTACAAATTAAGTGGAGATCAATATGCAACGAGTTGCATATTGACAAAACACCACATGACTTATTTAGTTCTCTCTCGGTTATGTACCCAACAATATTAAATGTTGTTAAGCATGTCAAGAGGTGAAACATAAAGGGATTATCTATCTAAACAATTTAAATGGGGCCGGATATAGCAAACAACAAATCCGGTAAATCCCCATATGCAATTATCAATTTGGTGCAACAACAATTTTAAACACTTAAATGTTATTATCATGATGCGAATGACATGTGCAAGTTTTATGCAAGTTTTAAAGAAAATGTTGCCAAGCATATTATGAAGCATTTGTCACCGTGGCAGAAACGGAAGGGGTGCCACGGCAACGAATCCGAAAATGATGCCACGACAACATATCGGTTCTAGTAACTCATGGAGATACCGGTGCAAAAGGAAATGTGATGTGAGCGTGTCATGCAAGATGGTGGGGTGATCCCGGTACCCGGGTTTCCACGGGTTAGCGGCAAACGAGGAGGACCGAGCAAGTGACAACTCGGACATGGTGCAAACATAGGGTGCAACTCATACAACACATCACAGGCATGCGGTCCACGGGCGCGTTCCGGCGGTTATACCTTCAAAGCGAGCATTTTGGAACGGATCAAGTTCATAGAGGGAAGTAGGCGTTCTCGCGACGGCGGTAGTGGAAGTAGTTGCTCACGCGACGGTAGTCGGACTTGACGATACCGTTACACTGGTCTTCGGCAACGGTAGTGGTACCCATTTTGTAGTCGTGCACATTCCGTAGATGTTCGAGGTCACGGCGAGGATCTTGACGTCCATGGAGTCTTCGAGGGTCGACAGTAGTGGTACTTGGGTCGTCGGCGACGCTAGTTGTTCTATGCATCGGGCGTCAAGGTACTTGCCGAGGTACTTGCCATTCTTAGCGATTCCGAAAATGGCGGTAGATGAACAAGATGCGTCGTCATGGTACTTGGCAAAAATCTCAAAGAAAATGCCTGACGGTCCACGTACGGGTCTTGGCGACATTCTTGCCCATTCAAAACGAAACAAGACATAAGGGCCTCTGCTGGGCAGCGGGCGAGCAGCGGCAGAAGATGTCGAGACATAGCTGCTCATGCCCAACAATGAAACAACAAAATCGGCCATGACTTGGTGCTGGTGCAGAGCATTAGGAGGCAGGGCGTTGCAGGAGAACGGGGCTGGAGATGGGGGCGGTAGCAGCGGAACGAAGCAGAAATGACAGAGCTCGGGGTTCGTGGTGCAGGGGAGCATGAGAGGCACCAAGGACGCAGAGGAGACAAGGTGCACGACGGCAAGGCGAAACAGGCCCGAGGTCGAGGTCGCCAAGGGAGGGAGGCAGCAGGGGTGCAGCGACACTGATGGCCTCGCGGGCCATGGCGGGCGAGGCGGCGACACGGGGGCCTGCTGGACGGGCGCGAGGAGGGAGACGCGCAGGGGAGTTCCTTACCCTGGAGTGAGATGGGGTGCGAGCACCATGGAGGTTCGGGCACTTGGGGCGCGGTGCAGAGGAGGTGAACAGGGACGAGGGCAGCAGAGGGAGGAAGAGATCGAGAGGAGAGGTGGCGCGGCGTACGGGAGAGATGGGATCGAGGGAAGGGACTGCTGCGAGCGAGAAAGAGAGATCGAGGGGAGATGGGGATCGGGATGCGTGCACGTGCAATGCTCTCCTGGCGGCGCTATGAAGCACAAAGGAGGAGGAGGGGATCAGGCCTAGGTGGCTCGGGCGCCTAGGGTTGGAGGAGTTAGATGGGCCGGCTGGGCCTAGCAGGCCGGCCTAGGCTGGGCTTTTCTCTCTCTCTCTTCTATTATATCCTTTAACAGAAAAGAAAAATCGAGAGAGGGAAAAGAAGGAGAGGGTTACGGAAGGATTTTGCACATAGGGATAATTTCCCCGGACTTGCAAAAATGAGCTTGATCCCACAAAATAGAAGTGGGCACACGGTTGAAGTTGAATTCAAACTCATTTGAAATTAATTCAAATGATTTGAATAGGAAGTGAGTTTTGGGAAGGTCCAAAAATGTTGAGACTCTTGGAGGAGCCTCAAAAAAAGAAGAAAGATTTTTCGGCAAGGTTTGGAGATCAACTCGAAGCAGAAAGACATGGGATTATCTGCACGTGTGTTATGGGTAATTCCAAATTATTGGAATATAATTTATATAACTCCCTAAAATATTGGGAGAATAAGTTTTAAAGAGTAATCACCATAGTGAATATCCCTCGATTTAAATGGAGCGAAGATCCATGCAATTTATTTAGTTGAGTTAATAAAAGAAATGACATGATGGCATGATGACATGATGCAATGCACATGATGCAAAGATGAAAGCGATGAACCAAACAAATCACACGACGAAACCCGGAAACCGTGGAAGGCATCTGAAGCTCCGGTCTTGGGGCGTCACACTAGCCCTGGTAAGCAGGCCACGCACGAAGACTCGGAGGACGGAAGTTATCATCCGCTCTCTGAGGATGAGGTGAGCCTCGGCACCGACGATTTCATCGTGCCTGAGGAACCTCTTGAGCAGGAGCGCTTCAAGCGCCAGCTAATCGCCACTGCAAGGAGCCTGAAAAAGAAGCAGCAGCAGCTTCAAGCTGACCAAGATCTGCTCAATGATAAATGGACCGATGTCCTAGTAGCCGAAGAATACAGCCTCAAGCGCCCAACCAAAAGCTACCCAAAGCGCAAATTTCTACCTCAGTTTGACGAGGAGGCGCCGGAATACGTACCTCCATCATACAATGCGGCTGACCGGCCACCACATGGTCGGGACAAAATGACAACTCACACCGAACGCCAGCCAGCCCCGCTCATCGCACGGGTAGAGGTAAATTAGCCCATGGTCATACATATGACCTCCGGCAAAACCTGAACAATAAAGCAGGACATACCAGATCAATCTAGGGATCACGAGGACGTGCCTCGACGCGTGATGACGGCCACCTATTCGGGCGTGAAAAACTTAGTCATGCGCGGGCTGAGAACCGCAGATGGACTCCATCAGAGCCACGTCGCGATACGGCCCGATATAGAGGCGCCGCACACTCTCATTGCTTCACTGATGAGGTCCTGGATCATGAATTCCTAGAAGGGTTCAAACCCGTGAATATAGAATCATACGATGGAACCACGGACCCCACGGTGTGGATCGAAGACTTCATTCTCCACATTCATATGGCCCGCGGCGATGACCTCCACGCCATCAAATACCTCCCTTTAAAACTCAAGGGGCCAGCTCGGCACTGGCTCAACAGCCTGCCTGCAAATTCTATTGGCAGCTAAGAGGACTTGGAAGAGGCCTTCCTCGATAACTTCCCAGGTACATATGTTCGGCCACCAGACGCCGATGACTTAAGCCACATAGTTCAACAACCTGGAGAGTCCGCCAGGAAATTGTGGACTAGGTTCTTAACTAAAAAGAACCAAATCGTCGATTGTCCAGATGCCGAAGCCCTAGCAGCCTTCAAACACAACATCTGCGACGAATGGTTGGCTCGCCACCTCGGCCAAGAAAAGCCAAAATCCATGGCGGCCCTCATGACACTCATGACCCGCTTTTGTGCGGGCAAGGACAATTGGTTGGCCCGTAGCAAAAACAATGCAAGCGACGCCGGCACCCCTGAAGATAAAACTAGCAAAGACAAGTCTCGACGCAATAGATACAAGCGTCGAAACAACAGTGATAACACCGAGGACACGACAGTCAATGCCGGATTTAGGGGCTCTAAGTCCGGTCAGTGGAAGAAGCCGTTCCAAAAGAACAATTCAGGCCCATCCAGCTTGGACCACATACTTGATCGTCCGTGCCAGATTCATGGCACCCCAGACAAACCAACCAATCATTCAAATAGAGATTGCTGGGTTTTTAAACAGGCCGGCAAATTAAACGCTGAGAACCGGGAAAAGGGATTGCAAAGCAAGGACGATGATGAAGAGCCCCAGCAACTGAACACAGGGGGGGCAGAAGAAGTATCCCCCTCAGGTCAAAATGGTGAACATGATATACACTACCCACATCCCCAAGAGGGAGCGCAAGCGTGCGCTCAGGGACGTCTACGCGATAGAGCCAGTCGCCCCAAAATTTAATCCATGGTCATCATGCCCGATCACTTTTGATCATCGAGATCATCCGACCAGTATCCGTCACTGTGGCTCATCCGCACTGGTCCTAGACCCAATAATTGATGGGTTCCACCTGACTCGCGTCCTTATGGACGGAGGTAGCAGCCTCAATCTGCTCTATCAGGATACAGCACAAAAAATGGGCATTAACCCATCTCAGATCAAGCCCACCAGGACTACCTTCAAAGGAGTCATACCAGGTGTAGAGGCTCCCTGTACGGGCTCAATCACACTAGAGGTTGTCTTCGGATCTCCGGACAACTTCCGAAGCGAGGAGCTAATCTTCGATATCGTCCCCTTCCGCAGCGGCTATCACGCACTGCTCGGACGAACTACGTTTGCTCGATTCAATGCAGTACCACACTATGCTTATCTCAAGCTCAAGATGCCCGATCCATGTGGCGTCAAAACGGTCAATGGAAATACGGAACGCTCCCTCCGTACAGAAGAGCACACAGCTGCCTTAGCAGCAGAAGTACAAAGCGGCCTTCTCAAGCAGAACCTTAATTCGGCCGCTGAGCCCACGGACACCGTTAGAGGGTCCAAACTAGTCTGCAGCAGGAGAGCTCAGCTCGTCAGGAGCTCAACTAGCAATCCGGCCTCCGTCTCAGTCCCGATCAAGTGGTGGCATTCGTGCCGCGTGTACATAACTACGCACTCAAAATCCCATGGGCATCGACGGAGGCATAGCTAGCTTGTGGTCCATAGTACGGCTCAACCGACATCGGATACACACATACTTTCACTCTTACTTGTTTCCTTTTCAGGTCTCAATCCCACAGGCACCATCTGGTGGTCTGGTCATCGGTCCTCTTGAAGGATAAACACACCAAGACGGCGAGAAATGCAGACATATGGGGGACTTTTTAGGTGATTCCGTTAACGATAACTCTACCTGTTTTTCAGGACCCACATGCAGCTCTCCCTTGGTTTCGGCATGTCAAATAGCCTGTTGCTTATCGCACTACATGTATCAATGTGCCTTGATGTACTAATTAAATTACAATGAGAATAGTTTGCGGCTGGAGCTTTAGGACCCCATCTTTTTACCTTTGTACTTTTTCTATTTTCTTTCTCTTTTTCAGCTCCCTTGTGGATAACCCTATCAGGTAGCACCCGTACACTTGGGTACGTTTTATGTTTGCCAGGGGCTTCATAGCACCCCACATTACGGCAACAAAAGTCTGAACACTTTTTATAAGTATAGTTCGGCACCCCGAATTTAGCATTATATGCATTGGCTCCGAATCATGTCTTTGGTCAATAGTTGGGTTGCCTGGCTCCTGTGCTTGCTACCTTACATTCCGCTATATCGGCTAAGGTAGTAAAGGGAGAACTACTGCGATTGTGCCTTGGTTTATCCAAAGGAGCACCTCAGTAGAGAAAGCCGAAAACCGACTGTCATGATGCGGCGAGAGTCGGTCAGCTGTTCGGAGGTTGCAAATCGTTGGAGATTTCTTCTGCATTACGCGAAGGATTGGTACTTCCCAATCAGATGCTTATAGCAATGTAGTTCGGATACTAGGGGATGCGCCCATGTTTTTATTGTCGCACTCCTATGGCTAAGTGAGGGCGTTACAGCCGCATAGTCTGGTTGCCTGGTTCGTTGCGCTAAAAAACTCCTTCAAGGACCATCTAATTGGATCAAGATTGTTTAGATTCCATCCCAAACACCCTCGTGCTACCTACATGGGGGCAGAAGCCGATGACTAGTTAACCCTCAGATTTCATACAACACGGCCGCACAGGAAGTAAAAATTAAAAACATAACAAGCATTATATTGCATAAACACTTTGTTTCATCATACAAGGTATAGGGAGCTCAAATACATTCATTCAAAGATAGTATCTTTCGCACAATGATCCGCAACAATGCGGGACCCTTCCAAGACATCGCCAAAGTATCACTCGGGTGTGCGGTGCTCCTTGCCTTCGGGCGGCCCCTCGGTCGCCAACTTGTCGGCGTCCATCTTCGCCCACCAGACCTTGACATAGGAGAAGGCCAGACACGCACCTTCAATGCAGACGGGCCGCTTGATGACGTCCAGCCGAGGACATGCATCAACCAGCCTCTTCACGAGGCCGAAGTAACTGCTGGGTATAGCTTCGGCTGGCCACAACCGGATTATTAAATCCTTCATGGCCAGTTCAGCCACCCTGTGCAGTTTGACCAGTTGTTTTAGCTGATCGCTGAACGGCACCGGATGTTCCGGCACAAGATATTGCGACCAGAACGGCTTCTCTGGGGAGCCCCCTTCTTCGGCTCGGAAGAACTCTGCGGCGTTGGTCACACTGCGTGGCAGATCAACAAAAGCCCCTGGAAAACTTCGAATCCGGGTCAGTAAAAGATATTTCCTCTTCACATTCTTGCTTTGCATATTGAATTCCTTACCCGCCGCGATCTTCCTGGCCTCCTGGATCTCCTGGAGGGCGCCCTGGGCTTCACTCCGGGCTGTCTCCGCACTCTTACGAGCCTTGGCGAGTTCGGCCTCTTGAGCCGACGCATTGTGCTCCAAGGTCTCGCACTTCCTCACCGCGTCCTGGAGCTCCTGTTGGACTTCGTTGACCCGGGCCTTGAGCCTCTTACGGGTGGCCTGCTCCTTGACAGCCTTCCCCTCGGCTTCGACCAGGGCCATTTTCAGGGCCTCGACCTTGGTCGTTGTCATGGTTCTGAGTATGACCGTAGAATAGGGGGTAGGGATGTAGAGGCAAGGCCTAGCTATGGAGGAGTTGTACACGCGATTTTTACGAGTTCAGGCCCTTCTCAGAGGAAGTAACATCCCTATGTCTCGGAGCCCAGAGGCGGTCGACTGGATTATATGCGTGTGTGTTACAGGGGGTGCGAACCCTTGTCCCTGAGGAGGAGGGTGGCTTATATAGAGTTCGCCAGACTCCTCCCGCCCTCAGTTACAAAGGGTTTAAGGTACATAAAGGTGGGGACATTACTGGTAATGCCTGCAATAAAGATACATAATGACCATTAAAGCTATGACTTAATTCCCAACCGTTGCAGAGTGGAGTGGCTCTAGATCTTCTGGTAGTCGAGTGTTTGTCCATACGGTCAAGTGTCTTAAAGACTGTTGAGTGGAACATAGCTTCATGGTTGAGTGGATGATGATTTTTCTTCGAATGCTTCTGGTTCTTTTAGAGATGTCCTTGGGGAGGGTACCTTGGACAGATCCATGACCCTACCCTAGGTACATAGCTTCGTCATTAGCCCCCGAATGGATCAGGGTTTGAGTGCGGAAGGAGTTGAGAACACTTCCGACTCATTTTTCGTGCTATGAGTATATCTTGTTCTAGATCAATGAACTGAGGTGACGACACCAACTTCTTTTTTAGTCGCGTTGATCCATTCTTAGTTTTTGTCGAGTGAACTTTTACTAAAGAGCTCTGAGTGATGATGTGGAGGATGTCTTCCGTCTGACAAGTTGTTCTGCTGTCCGCGGATTTCGCGGGATTTGGATTTTGGGAAGCGCGCCGGGCGGGGGAGGCCGCAGTAATCGGGACGGATTAGGCAGGTCGCCTCGATCCCCGCGCCACCTTTTTTTGCCACGTATCGCACGCGCGACTGTTGCGGGATTTGATAAGATCGTCCGGGCCTACAAGTCAGTCACTCGAAAGTGTCCTTATAAAAGGCACCAGACCGGGCTTTTGAACAGTGCGCCCTCATTCTCCTTCTTCCTCAGATTTCTCCGCTGCGCCTACTTCTGCTCTTGGTGTCGTAGCCCCACTCGGACTCGATTCGCTGCCATGGGGAAGGAGAAGACGGTGGCATTGGAACATGCAAAGAAGGCGACAGCGAAGGCGAAAGGGAAGAAGATCAGCCAGGGCGGATCTTCGTCGAGATCCGGCCTGCCGCCTGGCTGTATCCAGGGCGAATGGATCCGCTCGACAATCAGTCAAGACGACATCGACGACCTAGTTGAGGGGGGACTGATCCCTCACCAATCTGTGCGGCTCCCGGGGAATGAGACCGAGCCGCAGCCGCAGGAGGGTGAGTGTGTCCTCCTCGCCACTCATGTCGACCGCGGGTTTTCTTTGCCTCCCCACCCTTTCTTTCGTGGTTTCTTGAACTTCTTCGGGGCTCAACTCCATCACTTTACTCCAAACACCATCGTGTATCTTCCTGCTTTCATGTCCATGTGCGAGAATTTCTTGGGCTGCCGACCGCACTGGGGTCTCTTCAAGTACATATTCACAGGTCGCTCCCAGGCGGTCAAGAAGGCCAACCCGAGTGACGAGAGGACGCACGAGATACAGATGTGCGGGGGCCTTGGAATCCAAATGAGGAACAAGAGCACCTTCCCAGCTATGATCCTTCCCGACTCGGTCCGGGGCTGGTAGTCGACCTGGTTTTACTGCAATGACCAGCCGACCCCGGGTCAGTCGACCGGACTTCCCCCCTTTTCCATGGCTCGAGTGGAGAAGCCCTCCTCCTTGAGAGTGATCCCGGAAGAGAAGGCGCATGTGAAGGTGTTGGTCGAGTGGGTTGTCCAACTTGTCCGCGACGGAGTGACTGGTATGGACCTACTGGAGGTCTTCCTCAGTCGACGCATCCAACCACTCCAAGCCCGTGACAATCCGATGTGGATGTACTCGAGACTCGAGGATTCCACTCGGATCCACCCGGAGGATGTTAGCGAGGACACAGTGGAGAAGTGGGTGAGAGGTATTACCGACAACAAGGATAATCCCCGGGGTCCAGGAGGGTGGTTCCATTCGACCATTTGCACCAGCCGGAACAGGTACGATTCTACTTTGTCGAGTATCTTCTTGATTCACTATGTAACATCTTGTTGACGGTCGACTGTATTTCTTTTGTTCATTGTCTTTTTGGGCTCTTATTGATATGTACTCGATGCCCAATGGAGTGCAGGAGCAAAATGTCGAGGAAGGGGCGAGCGGGGCCGAGAGTGGCGAGTGGCACACGGATGCAGAGGAGGACGAGGAGAGCGACGACCCGAGTGACGAAGAAGAGGTCGACTCTCCTCCTCATAGAGAAAGGAGGTCCAAGCACATCCACGACCCGGCAAACACCCCTGATCTGGTGGCCGCACCGGCCGGGCAGTCTTCAAAGCGCCCTCGGACGTCTTCTCAGGTGCCGACTGAGAAGGGACCGAAACAACTCAAGACTGCACCGCCTCCAGCGCCGAAACCATCGAAGGCCACATCCTCCAAACCGCCGAAGGCTTTGCCCAGAATCAAAGTGACCATTCCCACCATCTCCGGGTAATCATCTGGCCCGATCTTTTGGCCAACTCGAGCAACAGAACATAACCAACTGAATTTTGACATTTGCAGTGCTGCTACATCTGGAACTTCTTCCCGCCAATACCGAGACGAGGAAATGGAAGACGCGGTTACCTCCAACCCCGGTAAAACCCTCGTGATCTTGTTCTTGATTATTTGGCTGATTAAATTCTGGTGATTCACTTGGGGTCGACTAGTTTATTTGCAGCCCCACCCAACGTCATCGAGCTTCCGGATGATGATGAAGATGTGGCCCCTAGGCCCAGAAAGAACAAAAAAGTAGCAGCTGGCAAGACGTCTCAGCAGGGACCGATGACAACACCAACCGTCCAGCAATCTGAAGACACAGGTGGGGCCTTTGTAACTTTTGTTGTCCCATTATCGAGTGAGTGCCATGCACCATCGATTGTACCGGTGTTTCCTTCAGTCGTCCAACCTCATGCTTCAAAGCTCCAAGCTGCCGCACTTGGGTCGTCTGCCCCCTTCTTCACCAACTACCATGTTCCAGAAAGCCAGTCGGACGCGGTTGCGGAGGCCATCCGTCAGGCTAACGTGATGATGGAGCGGATGAAGACAGTGCACGAGAACAGTCAGGCTGCTTACGATGCCAGCGCGGCTCTCCGGGCCAATGTCCAGGTAAGTAGGCTTTCGACTGACCTTGTTCTATTAGGATATGCTACCTGAAATATTTTCTTTCATACAATCTCTTATTGTTTGCGTCGAATCTGTACACCCACTGGGTGTTTTGTTGTCTTTGGTATTTGCGCTCTTCCACTCGGCCTGGGCGAGTGGGATCTGAACCGGTGGGGGCACGCTAAGTGCACCCACTGGGTGTAGTCCCCGAGACCACAATCGACTGCGGGCAGTCGACTGGGGTCTGAGTACTTTTTACTTTCTTTTCTTCCACTTGACCCAGGCTGACCCGTCGAATGGGATCTGAACCAGTGGGGGCACGTCAAGTGCACCCACTGGGTGTAGTCCCCGAGATCGCGGTCGACTGCTGGCAGTCGGCCGGGGTCTGAATAGTTCTTCTTTTTTTACTCGACCTAGGTGGACCGGTCGAGTGGGGTCTGAATCAGTGGGGGTACACCAAGTGCACCCGCTGGGTGTAGTCCCCGAGACCGCGGTCGACTGCGGGCAGTCGGTTGGGGTCTAAGCAAACTTTTAAGTTTTATTCACTCGGAAGTAAATAATCTTTGATCTTGTCGATTGACATGTCTTTTGCCTTCTGCAGAAATCTTGTACTCTCATTTCTAAGTTCGCCGAATTTGAGGAGAAGCAGAGGCAACTTAACCTTGACTTGGAGTTGGCCCAACAAAAGTTGAAGAAAGCTCAAGATGAAGCTGCTGGTATGGAAGGTAACTTCCTATCAACTGTTCACGTCGATCGTCCTTTTAAAATATTTCTTCGATATCTTGCTTGATCCGATTGCTTATTTTGCAGAGAAAATGAGGTTGGCTCTGGAAAAGAAGGACTTGGACCTTGCAGCTGCGCAGAAGGAGGCTCAAGATAAGACTGCCCTTGCAGGCCAGAAGTTGGCTTCGGTCGGAGTGCTGGAAGAAGAAGTAAGCAAGCTGAAGTCCTCTCTCACTGAATCCAACCGAGAGGTAACTCGTCTGAAGAAGGACAAGATGGCTCTGAATGAGAAGCTGGAATCTGCGACTCGCAAGAGAAATGACATGGAAGCTTATCTAAGAACTCTTGCCAAGAAGATCTATCTTATGTTGGAAGGTACTCCTTTTAATCCGACTGCTTTACCGCTTGCGAGTTAATCCTGTCCAGTCGACTCACTAACTCTTTGACTGCAGAATTCTGCCAAAACTTTGACGAGGAAACTAGATGGATCGAGACGGATTTGGACCCTATTGCTTCTCCAGTCGGCGATGAGGCCGCCATGAATGTGCTTCGACTGGAATCTCGTATCGCCAGTGTGACAAGTTACCTCGCTCGTCTGAAGGTGGCAGTTTCACGGATCGACTCATCACTCTGGCCAAGGGCGACGCTTCAAAATGACCTTGAGTCTCTGCTGGCTCGCCTCAATGAGGTCCCAGGTCGAGTGCAAGAATGGAAGAAGTCCTCTGCCCGGTGTGGTGCTGATGTGGCGTTGTCCTTGGTAAGACTCCACTGCAAGGAAGCTCGCGAAGACAAGCTGGCGGCGATCAAGGTCGCCAACACCAAAAGGCATGATTTCCAATCCTTTATGGAGACTTTCATAGCTGCTACCACTCAGATTGCAGATGGAATCAACTTGGACGAATTTGTTGAACCTGCCAGCCCTCCTCCTGCCGAATGAACAGACTTTGAGATTTAAACTTGCCTTAAATTTGCCTCGGGATGCCGAGTGGTTGCTGTAACCATTAAACTCATTCAGGCTTGATGCTCGAATACTTTTGATCTGTCGCCTGGAATTTCTAGGATCTATCTGAACTTGGTTTATTTTTGAATATGTTTGCATTTGCCTTCGCATGGAATTTGCTCTTTGGGATGTAGCCCTAAAGTGGAGAGTTCAATCGACTTGCGCCTCGTGGTCCTTGTAGACAGGGATGGGGCACACGTTGTATTTGTGGCATAGCTCGGAGAAAGAGGTCGCAGTTGACCTGCACCTCATCGTCCTTGCAGATAGGGATGGAGTGTACGTTGTACTTGTGGCATAGCTCGGACAAGAGGGCCGCGGACGACCTACACCTCGTCGTTCTTGCGGATGGGGATGGAGCGTACGTTGTACTTGTGGTGTAGCTCAGAGAAGAGGGACGTGGTCGACCTGCACCTCGTCATCCTTGCGGATGGGGATGGAGCGTATGTCGTACTTGTGATGTAGCTCGGAGAAAGAGGTTGCAATCGACCTGCACGTCGTCGTCCTCGCGGATAGGGACAGACTTTAAAACTTAGGCGAGTACTGGACTGCAGCTAAGCCCCCGAGTGAGAGGGTTGCTCACCACTCGGTAGGATTTTACAAACTTAGGCGAGTACTAGACTGCAGCTAAGCCCCCGAGTGAGAGGGTTGCTCACCACTCGGTAGGATTTTACAACCTTAGGCGAGTACTGGACTGCAGCTAAGCCCCCGAGTGAGAGGGTTGCTCACCACTCGGTAGGATTTTACAAACTTAGGCGAGTACTGGAATGCAGCTAAGCCCCCGAGTGAGAATGAAGGGACCTTCCCAAGCCGGGGCGAGCTTGTGTGGTTTTTGCTGATCCACTCAAAGAACCAAGTCACACTCTTGAAAGGCTCGACCCTTCACGTGTCTAGCATGGAATCGACGCAAGTCTTGCTGATAAATGGTCGACCGGATCAAAGCCATCTCTCTTTCCTCCTCTAGGAGGTCGACTGCGTCTTGCCGAGCTTGTTCTGCTTCATCTTCAGAGAAAAGCTCAACTCGTGGTGCATTATGAAGCAAGTCACTCGGTAGAACAGCCTCAGCCCCATAGACCAAGAAGAATGGAGTTCGACCAGTCCACCGATTGGGAAATGTCCTCAATCCCCAGAGAACTTATGGAAGTTCATCAACCCAGGCGCCCGCTGCGTGCTTGAGATCTCGCATCAGTCGGGGTTTCAGTCCTTTGAGAATCAGGCCATTTGCTCTTTTCGCTTGTCCATTCGACTGGGGATGGGCGACTGAAGCATAGTCAACTTGTGTGCCTTGTGAGGCGCAGAAGGTTCTGAACTCATCACAATCGAAGTTCGATCCATTGTCAGTGATGATGTTGTGCAGAACTCCGTATCTGAATATCAACTCTCTGATGAAGCTGACAGCAGTATTAGCTTCAAGATTCTTAATAGGCTTGGCTTCGATCCATTTGGTAAACTTGTCAACTGCTACAAGCATGTGAGTGAAGCCACTCCTACCAGTCCTCAATGGACCAACCATGTCCAATCCCCAAACAACAAAGGGCCATACGAGTGGAATGGTCTTCAGGGCTGATGTAGGTTTGTGCGACATATTGGAGTAGAACTGGCATCCTTCACATCTGTCGACTATATCTTTCGCCATTTCATTTGCATGTGGCCAAGAAAATCCAGCTTGGTATGCTTTAGCCACAATGGTCCGAGAGGATGCATGGTGACCACAGGTCCCCGAATGGATGTCCTGGAGGATCACTCGGCCTTCTTCTGGTGTTATGCATTTCTGGCTGACCCCAGTTGCACTTTCTCTAAACAGTTGTCCTCTTATTACAGTAAAGGCTTTGGATCGATGGACGGTCTGTCGAGCCTCTTCTTCATCCTATGGGAGCTCTTTCCTAATGATATATGCAATGTATGCCATTGTCCAGTCGGGAGTGATGACCAACACCTCCATGATCAAGTCGACCACGGCTGGGACCTCGACTTCAGTCGGATCTGTGGCACTCTTAGGCTACGGGGGCTCTTCAGCGAAGGGATCTTCTTGAACTGTAGGTGCATGAATATGCTCCAGGAACACATCAGTGGGAATAGCTTCTCTCTTGGAGCCTATCTTTGCTAAATCATCTACTGCTTGATTTTTCAGTCGGGGTACATGATGGAGTTCTAACACCTCAAACTTCTTTTCTAACTTCCTCACCGCGTTGCAGTAACCAGTCATGGCTGGGATTCTGATGTTCCACTCCTTCATCACTTGATTGACTACCAAATCTGAGTCGCCATAGACCATGAGGCGACGGATGCCGAGTGAGATGGCCATACGCAACTCATACAAGAGTGCTTCATATTCTGCTTCGTTATTGGAGGAATCAAAGTGAATCTGGAGGACATATCTGAGCTTGTCTCCTCGGGGGGATACCAGTACCACCTCGGCACCGGAACCATTCAGCATCTTGGAACCATCAAAGAACATGGTCCAGTGCTCCGAGTGAACTTGGGTCGGCAGTTGTTGTTCAATCCACTCGGCGAGGAAATCCGCTATTGCTTGGGACTTGATAGCTTTCTTTGCCTCGAACTTGATATCTAAGGTAAGGAGTTCAATCGCCCACTTTGCCACTCGACCAGTTGCATCTCTGTTGTTCAGAATCTCTGATAATGGAGCGTCGCTGATGACTATAATGGAGTGATCAGAGAAGTAATGTGCAACCTTCTTCGTGGTCATATAAATCCCATAAACAAGCTTCTAATAATGTGGATATCTTTGCTTTGATGGAGTCAAAACTTCAGAGACATAGTATACTGGGCGTTGAACTTTGTAGGCTTTTCCTTCTTCTTCCCGCTCGACCGTAAGTACTGTACTGATGACTTGTCCAGTGGCTGCAATGTAAAGCAGTAAAGGTTCTTTGCTGATTGGAGCAGCAAGCACCGGCTGGGTGGAAAGCAGGGCTTTGAGCTCTGCAAATGCTGCATCAGCTTCAGGAGTCCACTCGAACTCATCTGACTTCTTCATCAGTCGGTAAAGAGGCAGTGCCTTTTCACCGAGGCGAGAAATGAATCGACTTAGGGCGGCCAAACAACCAGTAAACTTCTGGACATCATGCACACGCACAGGGCGTTTCATCCGGAGTATGGCACCCACTTTCTCTGGGTTAGCGTCGATCCCTCGCCCGGAAACGAGAAAACCGAGTAATTTTCCACCTGGAACTCCAAACGTGCACTTTGATGGATTGAGCTTGATATCATACCTTCTCAGGTTGGCAAAGGTTTCAGCAAGGTCAGCCAGTAGGGCGGAACCTTTACGTGAATTGACCACAATGTCATCCATGTATGCTTCCACATTCCGACTGATCTGAGTGAGCAAGCACTTCTGAATCATCCGCATGAATGCGGCTCCGGCGTTCTTCAAACCGAATGGCATAGTGACGTAACAGAAGCACCCAAATGGGGTGATGAAAGCTGTTTTTATCTCATCGGGTCCATACAGACGGATCTGATGGTACCCGAAATAAGCGTCCAAAAAGGACAAACGCTCACACCCCGCAGTCAAGTCGACTATTTGGTCGATGCGAGGGAGAGGAAAGTGATCTTTCGGGCAGGCCCGATTGATATGTTTGAAGTCGATGCACATGCGAAGTGAGTCGTCCTTCTTTGGGACCATGACAACATTAGCTAGCCACTCAGAGTGGTAAATCTCTCGGATAAACTCAGCTGCCAGAATTCACCAATTGCCTTCCACTTCTGTACGGCGGACCGTCAAAGATGTTTTTTGACTAGTTTCACTTTTGGGTTGACTCACAAACGATGCTCAGCTAGTCCCCTGGGAACACCTGGCATGTCAGAAGATTTCCATGCAAAGATGTCCCAGTTCTCACGAAGGAACTGGATGAGCGCTTCTTCCTATTTGGAGTCGAGTGTTGTTGAAATGTGAGTCGGAGCAACATTGGGATCCGTTGGATGAATATGAATCGGCTTCGTTTCACCAGATGACTGGAATGCTGAATCTGTGGCAGGCTTCTTAGCTCACAACAAATCACTCGGATCTGCATTTTTTTGATACTCATGCAACTCCACTACTGCCATGTGTGCATCGGTGATCTTTGAGCCCTTCTGGAAACACTCTTCTGCCTTCTTTCGACTGCCAGTGATAGTGATCACCCCTTTAGGACCAGGCATCTTCAATTTGAGGTACACGTAACATGGTCGAGCCATAAAACGTGCATAAGCTGGCCTGTCTAGAATAGCATGATAAGCACTCTAGAAATCCATAACTTCAAATGTTAACTTTTCTTTGCGGTAATTCTTGGAATCACCGAAAACCACATCAAGGGCGATCTAACCGAGTGACGCAGCCTTCTTGCCAGGAATGACTCCATGGAAACTCATATTACTTTCGCTGAGTCTGGACATCGGAATGCCCATTCCTTTCAACGTCTCCGCATATAGTATATTCAGACCACTGCCACCATCCATCAGAACCTTAGTCAATCGAGTGCCTTCGACTACTGGGTCGAACACCAACGCTTGCCTCCCAGGAGTGGCTATGTGCGCTGGGTGATCGGACTGGTCGAATGTGATGGCAGTCTAAGACCACTTCAAATAACTAGGGTCACCAGAGCGACCATGTTCACTTCTCTTTGATGACTTCCAGTCGACTCTTACTCTCAACGTCAGCGAAAATCATCAGAGTGGAGTTGACGTGGGGGTAACCATCATCGTCCTCCTCCTCATCCTCAACTTTGTATGCTTCCTTCTCCTTTTTCTTGGGTTGTTTCTCTTGGAATTGCTGCATTAGGAGTCGACACTGTTGAGTGGTATGCTTCGGGTAAATGAAATTACCCTCTTCATCTTTTTTGGTGTGAATGTGGCATGGTAAATCTAGCACATCATTTCCATCTTGATATTTTACTTTCTTGGGGTTCCACGGCCCTTTGGGCTTCCCTTTGAACTTTCCTTGAGTCACGGCTAAGGCTTCACCAGGAGCGGCTGGCTCGGCTTTGCGCTTCTGCTTCCGACTGGAGTTTCCTCCTCCGGTTTCATGGGCGACTGTTTTGTGCTTGCCACTCCGAAGTCGGTCTTCTTCTTCACCATTGGCGTACTTGGTGGCAATCTCCATCATCCGAGTCAGAGTCATATCCCCTGTCCGACCGAATTTCAAATTCAACTCCCGATACTTGACGCCTTCTTTGAAGGCACAAATTGTCTGGTGATCAGACACATTCTCCACTGTGTCGTGCAATGTGATCCATCTCTGGATATAATCCCTCAAAGTTTCATTCGGTTTGTGAATGCAACACTGTAATTCTGTCAGCCCTGTCGGCCGTTTGCAAGTACCTTCAAATGTTCTGACAAATACTCGGGCAAGATCTTCCCAAGTACAAATACTACTAGGCGCTAATTGATTCAGCCACGCTCTGGCTGAGCCCTCCAACATCAAAGGAAGGTGCTTCATGGCCACTTCATCATTGCCACCACCAATCTATACAGCCACTCGATAATCCTCAAGCCAAGTATCAGGCTTGGACTCGCTAGTGAACTTACTGACTCCAGTCGCCAACCTGAAGTTGGGAGGAATCACCGCAGTCCTGATGGCTCTGCTAAAGCACTCTGAACCTGAGACATGTACCCTACTGCTGGTTGGGAAATCTCTGTCATGACCCTCTCTGTGAGCTCTATTTCTGTCGACCAGACCCTGAACGAGAATAGATCTAGCATCAAAGCCTGGCTCCCTGGGGTCGACTGGAATCCTTTGCCCACCATTGTGAGGACGTCTGTCATCATGCTGCCGAGGCACGTATGACCCACTCCTTGGGGGAGGCGTGGGCACTCAACGACGATCATCGTGATCGAGTCGGTGATCATACTTCTCGCGGTTTTTGTACTGATCTCGCCGGTCTTCACGTCCTTCACGCCTCAGGGGCGATCTCGGGCTGTGAGCCGACTGGACTGTGTCTGCAACCACGGATCTGCTATGGATCATATTCCGCGACTGAGATACTGCTGTATTCTGCTCTCCCGCCACACGGAGCAAAGCCCGGATCTGCACCAGACCTCGACCAGCTTCTGACTGGGAAGGTTGGATTGACTCCGCTATTCGGGCCGCAGCTGCGAGATTCTGGATTGGAGTTCGGTATACCTGAGTCGGAGGCGGAAAAAGTTGACATCGACTGCACTCGGAGATACGCTGCCGAGCACGCTCGTCGAGTGCGTGCTGGAGGTTCTCCAGTCGAGTGCGCTCAGCCAAGTTGGCCAGGCGCGCCTCCTCCAAGGCCTGAGCCTCAGGGGTTTCTCCAACGATAGGAGTGTGAAGCACATCCATGTTCCGGCGACGAAGTTCTTCCCTCCGCTGCGAAGAGAGGGGTTCGGGGCGGTACTCTTCGTGAACACGTGACGGATCGCCGCCCCTGTCGCCTCCGTCTTCACGAGTGAAGCCAGGAGGACTGCGTGGTCCATTGACCATCAAAACTTCTGCCGTGGGGTCGCTGTTGTCGCACTCGGATGCGGTCTCTACAGAGCCAGTCGACATGTCGAACAGGCTGTAGAGAGTGTCGCCAGGCTCGATTGCCGTGACTTGGGGGTGGCCGACTGGCGAGCCACCGCATGCTTCACCCACCACTGAAGCCTCGATCGACCAGAATGCTTGCTCCGGCGGGCGGCAGGGAGGGAGGTCAGCACATAAGCCGATCGATACTGAGTCGACGGCTGCCGTAGGAGGACGCCACGGACGCACGCGCGAAAGTGCGTTGCCCCACGGATGGGGAGCGCTTCGACGTTGAGTGGCGCTTCCTGGAGCCAAGCGGAGTCATCGGCGATGAATACGAGTGCACCGAGACGGATCTCGTGGCCCTTGGCCAAACCTCCGCCTGAAACCATGTTGATGGGGATCAGAAAAATCACAACTTCTCCAACAAGTCGCTAAGACACCTGCCCCACGGTGGGCGCCAACTGTCGTGGTTCTAAGTCTGACAGTAGAATGGGGGTAGGGATGTAGAGGCAAGATCCTAGCTATGGAGGAGTTGTACATGCGAGTTTTACAAGTTCAGGCTCTTCTCAGAGGAAGTAACAGCCCTACGTCTCTGAGCCTGGAGGCGGTCGACTGGATTATATGCGTGTGTGTTACACGGGGTGCGAACCCTTGTCCCTGAGGAGGGGGGTGGCTTATATAGAGTTCGCCAGACTCCTCCCGCCCTCAGTTACAAAGGGTTTAAGGTACATAAAGATGGGGACGTTACTGGTAACGCCTACAATAAAGATACATAATGACCATTAAAACTATGACTTAATTCCCGACCGTTGCAGAGTGGAGTGGCTCTAGATCTTCTGGTAGTCGAGTGATTGTCCATGCGGTCGAGTGTCTTCAAGACTGTCGAGTGGAACATAGCTTCATGGTCGAGTGGATGATGATTTTTCTTCGAATGCTTCTAGTTCTTTTAGAGATGTCCTTGGGGAGGGTACCTTGGACAGATCCATAACCCTACCCTAGGTACATAGCTTCATCAGTCGTCGCCTCTGTTCACATCATGGCATTTCTGTCATTGCATATCATTTCCCCTTTATCGAACACATAACAGGTTATTACTTACCTTGTTTTTCCTGGAGCTGCCTCTACACCTGGCCCAGCTCCTCCTCGGCCTCCGCCAGTTTCTGCTTCAGTCCGGAGACTTCGGCAGTATGCGAGGCCGCAGCCAACAGCGACGCCTGTGCATACATTTCAGACAAGTTTAGTTAGTTTCCTGCAATAGGAGATTGATCCTCTGTCCGGTTTTTTCTTTCCGAACACCGGACAGTGTCTTAGGGGCTACTGTCTATATTGGGATTTTCTCCTTTTTGCGCCGCTTACCTCAAAACATGGCAATAGGCTGCTGCAGGCTTCGGTTAGTCCGCTCTTGGCGGACTGAACCCTTTCAATTACTGTGCCCATAAGGACACGGTGCTCATCCACAATGGAAGCGCCTCGCAGCGCTTCCAGCAGATTTATCCGGTGCCCCTGGTTGGACAGGGGTCACCGGGGGAACATGCATCGCCCCTTCTTTTGAAAGAGGTTGCGTGCCAGATTTCGGAGCCGCATCGGACTCCGGAATCGAGTCCGGCTGAGGGCCGAATTGAATATGGCCCTCCCCGCCAGTCTCCATGGGGATTGACTCCCCCTGGTGTCCGGCGATGGGGGTTTCGCCTTCTGGCGCCTCCTGAGCCTCTCCCCCTCCTGGAACAGTCCTTCGGGACAGCACCTCCACATCGTCCTTGGCCTTGGGGGAGTGAGCGGCCGGCGGTGAATCGCTGGCCATCGCCTTTGAGTCCAGCGAACCTCGTGATGAGGATCGCTAGGAACTGTCGTGGGCTGGACTGCAATAGCATAACTGATTATATCAATACAACAAAGAGGAAAGACTTGGTTTATGGGCGGATATGGGTTTTAGCACTTACGATGCGGCCCGGGGCTTAGTGTGGGGGTGTCTCTCCGGACTACTATCGGCGTTCCACGCAGTGTTATCTGCAAGGGAGCTCTTCCCTTTCTTGGACGTCTCCGCCTCCAGATTCGCCGAAGCCGCCCTATTCGTCCTTCCCTCATCAAGGGGACACTATTGGAATCAGCTTCTTTGCCGTCCGCCATGGCGAACGGCAAAGGCATGGATCACGGACGGCAAAGACCTTTGCCGTGAGTCAGCAGACGACAAAAGGTCTGGCTGAATAAGCTACGGCAAAGGGCACTTTGCCGTCTGCTGGCGGACGACAAAGATGAAATGGTATTTGTCGTCCGCCAGCAGACGACAAAGGACCTAGAAGGTACACATGGCAGCGTAGGTCCGTTAGGGGGTTAACGGCGTGCTTTGCCGTCTGCCAGCAGACGGCGACGACCGTTGCATCTTTGTCGTCTGCTGGCAGACGGTAAACAGCCCAAATAGGCCAGCCCAAGCTGCTGCCACGTGGCCTCTTTGCTGTCTGCTAGCGGATGGCAAAGTTGCTATATAGACCCTGTTTTTTCTATTTTTTGTTATATCAATTCATTTTCACGGAAATTCACACACACACACACACATATATATATATATATAGTGTTGCTATTCATCACCCAGGGTGCAGAATAATTTATTCTTCACCCGAGGTAATCTTACGATCGCTTCATAAACAAATTACGTTTGGAATTCAAATAGTTACATTCATATTGATTCACTATGTAAAATTTGACATAAGAAAATAAAAATATACGTCATAAAACAAGAAAATTTGCAGTTTATGTGTATTTTAGACTATGTTTTTACGTTTGTAATTTTACATAACATAAAATATTTTTTACGACGATTATATATTTTCTTATGGTCCCTTTTTGCGTCGGAAATAAGACAAAACTTACGGAACGTAAAATTATAATGCATTGATGGTAAAATAGAGGGGGTGAAAAATAACTATTCCTCACCCAGGATGACGAATAGCGCGACCCTATATATATATATTTAGAATCACATAGTTTCAAACATCAAACATAGTTTCACCATCGCCATCAAACATCAAACATCATACATCCAATTCATATATACATAGTTTCACAAACATCCAATACATCAAACATCTAACATCTAAATAGTAGCATTCTGCCCTTCCATGAAGTGAACCAAACCTGCAAAAATGGGAGTAAGAAATTAGAAGAAGAAGACTAGAAGAAGAAGAAGAAGAAGAAGAACTCTTCCTATTCCTTCTCTTCCTCCTCTTCCTTGTTTTTTCCATCTTATTCATTATTTGTGTTATTTTAGAGTTAACCTATCTAAGTATGCCATTTTTGTGCTACCAAATCTATGATGAAATGAATAGAACAAGAAACTAATGCTTTCATATTTTAGAAAGCAAATCTAGAGAGACGGCTGCAACTGCAAACTTTCCTTCACTAACCCTGTACATGCACTAATTAGTGCATTGCGTTTGGAAGTAAAGCAGAATTTAGGCAGCGTAAATGAGCTAAAACCAGTGCACAAAACAGAGAGCTCAAACCCATGCCCAGTCCCAATGATTAAAGGAAAATTAAATATGTCAAAAGGATCGCAATCCTGAAAATAATCGAGATGGGAAGCTATACATATTGTAGGATGTATGAAACATACTGTAAATACGGCCTCTTGCCTTCTCAAAATAATACAACCTCTTGAATAACACAAGTACAGACTACCAACACTAACGGAACCTTCTTGAGTTTACCTACCAGGAAGCATGTGGCTCAAGAAATAAATTGGCATTGCCTATTAGGGTTAGGAAATTCATCCACACTCAGCTGATGCCTCTCTCTCCCTCTCTCTCGATTGCATTGCAGATGATGTGTAGGTTTAGACCATGGACCCCCTTTCTCTCTCTCTCTCTCTCTCTCTCTACTGATGGAATTGCATAGAATTCTAAACTGAATTTTCAGAAACTTGGATGTTGACTGGATCTACTTGAAATGCAGATTGTAAGTAGTACCAAGCATGCAGCAGATCCATAGGATTGAAACATAGGCAATCCCAAAAAAATGACCTGTAGCCGCCGCAGTGTGAGGTGGTGCAAGACGAAGAGTCGTCGTTCTGATGGCCGGCGTCGGCGCCCTTGTGGGTGGGTTCATCCTCCTGGTTGTCGTCGCCGTCGAGGTACTCGTCCTCTCGTCGTCGTCCTACTGCTGCTCCAAATCGAAGCACACATGCATCATACATACATACATACATACATACAGGACCAAATATGATTTGAAATAGATAGAACCAAAGTGCAACTAGCCTAGTATATACATGATCTCATCAGGAACCAGAGTTATATAACAAGTAGTCCTACACAAGAACCTACAATCTGGTGGCATCAAGCACTAAACCAAACCTCATCACACACCCACCCACCTAGTTTGGTTTCACAACCAGCAGCATAGAAATGAACTAGGCTACAGCAGAGCAATGTTTGTAGGGAAATAACCAACCTCACAGTGACAGTCGCGGAGGACGATCTCACAGGTAATCTGGAACCATGCATGTGATAGTGAAAATTAATGCCTGAGGCCCGAGCATTACGAATCACAAGCCAATTCTTTTCTTTGAAACTAAAATGAATAGGTGGGCATGTATCACAAACCGACTCCTTGAAAAGACAAGCTAATGTCTGGACATTATGAATCAGAAACCAATTCTTTTTGTTTGACAGCCACAACTAGCAGTACATGGTCCAAACAAATCAAAAAATAGCAAAGATAATAGCTAGTAGCACTTTACAGAAGCATGTGTATGTGTGACAACAGAAGCAGCCATTTTTAGAAAAATTAAACCAATCCAAAATGTTAATCAATTAAGCAGCTCTCTGGTTCGCACAACATATAGGAGGGTAGTGGTCTGCTATGTTTAGAATTAGAGCCCCACAGACATGCATGTATCTAAATTTAGAAACAAGATTACCTCACTTGATATGCATTATTTCTCACACAAAAGTTAAACAAGCAACCAGTCATAGTAATCAAACAGAGGAGAACACCATTGGTATTCAACAAGCTGTAAAGAAATCTACTCTGAAATCAGAGAGCATGCAACATAAAAAAATTAAACAAGGAACATTCAGACCTCCATGGACATGCAGATCGCCCCACCTCCCTTGCCCTTCTTCTGGTCTTTCTCCTCCTTCCTCATCCCCTTCTACTACTTTTCTCTGGACAAAGAAAGCACCAAATTAATGCCCCTAAAAACAAACCCGGTCAAATCAGAAATTGCACAAGGGAAAAAGGAAATTTTCTTCCCATATCGAAAGAAACAGGGGGTTGAGAGAGGGAGAGAGGCGAGATGGGGGAGGAGGACCTTGGCTGCCGTTGCGTGGTGGTGGATAAGGCCCTCCTCTGCCGCTGCCTTGTGGTGGAGAAGCAGCGTCCAACAGGCGCAGCCGTGTGAGGAGCCATGCGACAAGGCGTAGAGGACCGGCTGAGGCACGCCGGCGGCGGAGACGAGGCCGTGCACCAAACCCTAGTCGTGGAGGGATGGGTTGGGCACCAGCGTTCAAGGGGGGAGGGACAAATCTGGCCGGAGGAATCGACGCAGCGGGGCGGGGTGAGCTCGGTAGCATGTTGCACGCCGACCATGGTCGCCGGAGCTCGCCGGATTAAGGGCGGTGGCGGCAGCGGTGGCTAACCCTAGGGCGCGGGAGAGCAGAGAGGAGATGTGGGTGCGGGTACGGGGGCAGTGGGGGCGGGGCGGCCGGCGGCGGCTCGGGAACGGGTGTGGCGTGGGCGAGGGGCGGCGGCGGCTCGGGCAGGAGAGAGAGAGAGAGCGGATAGAGAGAGCGGTGGGGCACGGGTGCGGGCGCTGACCCGCTTTTTAGTTAGGTCATGCGCCTAGTTAACGGATGTTAGGTTGGCATTTTCTTTGCCGTCCGTTAGCAGACGGCAAACAAGCTTTGCTGTCTGTCAGCAGACGGCAAAGAAAGTGGCCGTTAGGTAGTTCTCACTAGTGGGCCACCCTTCCTCTATGAGAGCTGGCTGACGGCAAACACCCTCTTTGTCGTCCGCTCTTTATTCGTCGTCGGCTTTCTGAAAGCTGATGGCAAAGATCTTCTTTGCCGTCAGCTAGCAGGCGGCAAATATCCTGATTCCAGTAGTGGGAGGGTTGTTCTCCTCCTCCTCTTCATCGCCGTCGTCTTCGGCGGCAGAGGAACGGGTCTTATCTTCGGACGTCGCGTCCGAAGCGCCCCTGTGGCGGGGGCCACTCCGGACCCCCTTAGCCTTCCTGGTGGCCTTCTTCTTCGACGCCTTATAGGGCGCCGGCACCAGCATCTTCGCTAAACGCGGGATGACTGGTTCTTCACGTAGCGGAGCCGGACATTGGATCAGCTTCGCCTTCTCCGTCCACTCCTGAAGAAGCCATGATAATAAAGGCTTAGACCTCATCCTTGAAACAAGCAAGTAAGGGATGCAGTAAGAATACTATACCTCGTCGGCGAGGTGGTTGATGTCATGCCCGCGGCCCGAATCTGTGGCCGGCGGTGTTTCGTTGCCCAGCACTGTGCGGCCTGGCCGGCCCAGCTGGCCAGCCCAGCCCACCTGGCCCCCTCCTCTGTCGTCTTCCTCCCCGACAGGAGGACGGGCGCGTGCCCGACGCGCGCGCGCTCCGCCGCGCCACGCCACCTCCCTGTCTGCCTGCCTGCCCTCTCCCCTCCTCGTATGGATGCTCCAGAGACGCCACGCAGCTACCCCGACCTCTCTCGCACTCTCCCTCGCCCTCGTCCTCTCCTCTGCCACCCTCTCTCGCACGCACCGAACGCTGTCCTCGCCGCCGTTCGCCGTTGCCGCGGCCACCGCCTCCCCCTCGTCCCTCCGTCGTGTCCACGCGCTCCGCCACTCTGGGCTACGCCTCCTCGATGAGACGCACGGCGCCGGACGCCCTGGAACGCCGCCATCGCCATCGTCTTCACCTCCGGCCGCCGCAGATCGCCATCGCCGTCTCGTCGTCTCCAGCGCGTCCCCGGCCACAACGAGCAGTCTGCAAGTCCTCTATGAGCCCTGCTTCTTCTCCCCTCTCTTCCCTGGTCGCGCTCGCCCTCTGGCTGTCGTTCCCACCATGGCCGAACCTTCGCCGCCGCCGAGCTCGCCGTCGACGCAACTCCGGTGACCATTTGGTCACCCCGGCGAGTCCAACCAGCTCGTAGGGCCACGTAGAGCATCCCTAGTGCTTTGCTTCTCCCGTTTTCGCGCTCCAAACGCGCTCTCGTGCACGACCGAACTCCGGCAGCCGCAGCCGAGCTCGCCGCCGTCGACTCCGGCCACCCCAGGCCCAGCCACGGCCACCGCCCGACGCGCCATCGAGCTGGCTCTCTAACGCGCCTAGCCGCGCGCCATTTGGAGCACCAAAGAGGAAACCCGGGGCACAAGTACGCCGCGGATCTCGCCGGCGACTAACCGCCGGCGGGTTTGACTTGTTTGACCTGGGGTTTGACCCCCCAGGGTCGCTGACTAGTGGGGCCAGGCCCTGCTAATTTTAGTTAAATATTAACTAAACCTAATTAGCCACTAACACTGACCAGTGGGCCCCGACCCCCCCTAATCCTTTAATTAAGCAAATAACCCCCTGTTAACTAACTATGACACTGACGTGTGGACCCCACACGTCAGGTTTGACCCAGTCAGCCGCAGTTGACTTGCTGACGTCATGCTTACTCAATGCTGACGCAATTATTTATTTTCTGGAATTATTTTAATTCAGGAAATTTCAGAAAATAATTTAAACTTCAAAAATTCATAGAATTCAACCGTAGCTCAGATTGAAATAATTTATATATGAAAAATTATCAGAAAAATGCAACCTTTCCATCTGTACTAGTTTCATGCATGACAAACCAACTTATACATGCTGTATATGAGAAAACACATTATGGCATATATAAGAGCTTACTTTGGAGATGCATTTGAGCTTATGGTTCAAATGGACTTCAAACCAAATGAGTACTAGTTGCATTAGCTCAAACAGCATCACATCTTCATGCCATGTTCATGCATCATATTGTTGCATATGTTTGTGTATTGATTGCCGACACTGTTCCTTCTCGATAGGTCTTGCTCCGGAGACCGTTCCAGAGTACCTGTCTGTGAAGCAGTGCCTCCTCTGTTGATCTACCAGGCAAGCAAACCCCCTTGTTCATTCCGATACAATCCTACTCTCTCGCTCCTGCTCTCAGTTATTGCATTAGGACGACAACGATTCGTCTGCTACTTTGTGTTGCGGTAGTTGAACCCATTCCTCTGCATGACCTGTCATTGCCACAGTAAATAGTTGAAACCCACTAGCATGTGTAGGAGTTGACTGAGCCATGTTGTGTTCCTACCATGCTATGCCTGCTATTGCTTAGAGTTGTGTCAGGTCTGGTTCATTGGGAATGAATTGGAGTGTTATGATATGTTCTGATGCTGAGAGTGAAGTGTGTGAACACGATTTGGTAAAGGTAGTGGTGAGAGGCCATGTAGGAGTACATGGTGGGTTGTCTCACTGGAACCGTCCTTAAGCACTGAGTTCTATGTATGTTGTCCAATGACTCGATACTACCACACATTGG
The DNA here is from genome assembly GCF_002162155.2 of Triticum dicoccoides. Classification (NCBI taxonomy): domain Eukaryota; kingdom Viridiplantae; phylum Streptophyta; class Magnoliopsida; order Poales; family Poaceae; genus Triticum; species Triticum dicoccoides. Next base: position 654,528,754 of record NC_041388.1, on the reverse strand, counting down.
GTTCCGGTAACTCGACCCCTCTCGACTTATTAACCAACTTGGTCTCTGTCCAGGAGTCGCAACTAGTTTCTGGTGTTTGTAGGTAGTGCTATTTTTCTACCAAGTGGCACCCGGCAGGGTGGGCTTGGGACAGACTAGGCACACGTGGCCTGGTGTACCGAGTGGCACCCGGATGGTGGGCTCGGGAACCCTGCACACATCGTTTGGGGCCGTGAGCGACACCCCGGCCGGATCTCCTTACGGATGGAACCCGAATAGGCGATAAACCTGGGCTAGAGTCTTGTGTGGTTAGTCAGGTCGTGGCCGACACCCTCGCCAGGCTTCTGCTTGAAGGTTGCCGAGATACATGACGTGTACATGGCGGTAAGTGGCGAGAGCGTGTGTGAAGAAGTACACCCCTGCAGGGTTAACATGATCTATTCGAATAGCCGGGTCCGCGGTTATGGACTTCTTGGATGCTTACATGGTACATAGACAACTTGAAGTGTATACCCTAAAAAGCTCAAGACAAGTGTGAGTGCTATGGATGGCCTTCTCGTAGGGAGACGGGGATGAATCCATAGTAGTGTATTGTGTGGTGATTAGTGGACTCGTGTGCGCCATATCACCTCAAGAGTTTCTGGTAGTCGTAGAACAGGATAGCCACTGAGTCAAAGCTGGCTTGCTGCAACTAAACCCCACATTACCTTCTTGATACACATGCATGTATGATAGGATCTGATGTAAGTCTTGCTGAGTACCTTTGTACTCATGTTGCTTTATTTATGTTTTTGCAGCGAAGACTTCGGTCTTAATAGTGTTCTCGTGGACTTCGACGAGTAGTTTGTACCTCAGCTACGATCTTGATCAGATGTTGTAGATAGTCAGGCTCTTCAGCCTTTTTCATTTGTAGATGTCTGTACCCAGACATGTAATGCTTCCGCTTGTTGCTTGTATGCTTTGTATGATGGGTCTTGTGACCCCTGTTTGAAATAAAGGCTATGATGGCTCTTTGAGCTTTATCTATATGAGTTGTTGAGTTATGCTGTGATGCCATGTTGTACAGCACATACTTGCATGTTATGCGTACATGTAATGTGTATTGCTATGTGTGGGATCTGACTTTCTAGTTGTTTATCCTTAGTAGTCTCTCTTACCGGGAAATGTCTCCTAGTGCTTCCACTGAGCCCTGGTAGCTTGCTACTACTCCGGAACACTTAGGCTGGCCGGCATGTGTCCTTCTTCGATCCTGTGTCTGTCCCTTCGGGGAAATGTCACGCGATGAATACCGGAGTCCTGTTAGCCCGCTACAGCCCGGTTCACCGGAGTCCTGTTAGCCCAGTGCTACAGCCTGGATTCACTCGCTGATGACCGACACGTTCGATGCTGGGTCATGGATGCCTGTCCCTGTAAGTTAGTGCCACTTTGGGTTTACGACTAGCCATGTCAGCCCGGGCTCCTTATCATATGGATGCTAGCGACACTGTCATATACGTGTGCCAAAAGGCGCAAACGGTCCCGAGCAAAGGTAAGGCGACACCCGTGGGGATACTGTGCGTGAGGCCGCAAAGTGATATGAGGTGTTACATGCTAGATCGATGTGGCATTGAGTCGGGGTCCTGACAGCCTTGGTATCAGAGCCTGACTGCCTGTAGGATTACCAAGCCAAACTGGTCGAAGTTGAGTCTAGAAATTCTTTAGTTATGTAAGGGAATTGATTGTGGGAAGGAACGTAAGGCTCCTTTTACTCCTTTACCTCATGGCCTTCTGATCTGAGTCGTCCTATCTTTCCTACGGGGTTAAGGAACTAGGCTTTCTCTCTCGTCTATCAGGGTCACGTGTTACTACTCCGTAGTCCCATAGGATTGGTTGATCAGAGTCATACCCCAGTTTTGAGTATTTCCGGTGTAGTCTGTTTAGTATGATCTCAGAACCTTGAGTAATGTTGATGAGTATGTTACCACCCCATTTTTAGTAGGATGTCTCATTCTGAGCATTTTACTGCCGTTATGCTGCCGAAATTGTCCGAGAAGTTCGAGAGTTACTAATTATCCTATCCTACATTCTATAACCTATAGATGCTGCTGATTCCGTCCTTGGTTTCGTTTCTCAGGATGTCATCAGCTAAGCGAAGTTCTGTTGCTCGTAGCCAGAACCACGGATATGGTAGGGATGAGGATCCTCCCGACCAGCCTTCATTGACAGAGTTCATGCTAGAAATGGAGAGGAACAAGCGTGAGTCTAACCGTTTGTTGGCACGTATCGAGGAGAACACCGCACATCAGTCCGATAAGTCTGCGACCATTCATGATTTCATTCGCTTGCACCCACCTACCTTTCATCATTCCATCGAGCCACTCGATGCAGATGACTGGCTCCGTAGCATCACTCATAAGCTGCGTTCCGCGAACGTAGCTGAAGATGACAAGGTCACCTATGCCACATACCACCTGGAAGGTCCTTCTAGTCTTTGGTGGTAGAACTATGAGGCTATGCTTCCAGCTGGCCAGAATCCTACCTGGAGAGATTTCACTGAGGCTTTTCGCGAGCATCACATTCCTGAAGCCCTCATCGATCGCAAGAGAGAAGAGTTCTGTAGTTTCACCCAGAGTAAGATGGCTGTTGATGCTTATAGTAGAGAGTTTGAGAACCTCGCTCGCTATGCCACAGAAGAAGTGTCCACGGACGCCAAGAAGCAGGCTAGGTTCCGGAAGGGTCTCAACCCCAAGTTGCGTCGTGATCTCCACCTGCATCATTGTGATACATTCCAAGCCCTTGTGAACAAGGCCATCAATGCAGAGACAGCTCAACTCACTTACGAGGAGTCTCGTAAGCACGCCCGTGATTTGGGATCTTCTTCCGGTTCTAGTTCTCAAAAGCGTCGGATTTGGGTTCCAAACTCCGCTCTTCCTCCCGGATATGCACCGAGGCCATCCCATGTGGTGCCTCCCCCAGCTCAGTCGTATGTTTCACCCATGCCTACTGGTAGACCGCTTGTTAGTGCGGGTCCACGTCCAACCTCAGGGACTTGCTTCACATGCGGGAAGCCAGGACACTATGCACGTGACTGCTCTCAGACTAGTTATGCTCCACCCCAGCCCGAGAAGACTGTTGGCTGTGCTAAGCCATCACGCAAGATGATCAGTGTCAAGTCAGCCCCCACTGAATGTGGACGTGTGCATCACGTCTCAGCTAAAGACGCTCATGATGATCCGGATGTCGTTCTTGGTACACTCCTTGTCAATTGTCACCCAGCATCAGTTCTATTCGATACTGGAGCATCTCACTCCTTCATTTCTGAAGGCTATGCTCGTTTGCACGACATGTCATTTTGTGATATGCCAACTCCGCTTGAAATCCAAACCCCGGGGTCTAGATGGCAGACCACCAGAATTAGCCATGGTAATGAAATCCTTGTTGATAGACTTGTATTCCTTGCATCACTTGTAGCCCTCAAGTCCTCAGATATTAATATCATCTTGGGTATGGACTGGATGACAGCTCATCATGCCAAGATTGATTGTTACACCAGATCTGTTCAGCTTACACACCCATCTGGCAAGATAGTCACTGTCTCCACCAGAGTTGCAAAGCGTCAGCTCTATTCTCTTAATGCCAGCCCTCTTCCAGACCTTGAAGATATCCCGGTAGTCCGTGACTTTCCGGATGTCTTTCCAGAGGAACTGCCAGGTGTTCCACCTGACAGAGATGTAGAGTTCGTCATAGATCTTATCCCAGGAACAGCTCCAATCTCCAGGAGACCTTACAAGATGGCACCCTTAGAACTAGCCGAGCTTAAGAAACAACTTGATGAGTCCTTGCAAAAAGGTTTCATCCGTCCTAGTTCTTCTCCTTGGGCTTGCCCCGTCCTCTTCGTCAAGAAGAAGGATGGTACGGACCGGATGGTTGTAGATTATCGTCCCGTTAATTTGGTCACGATAAAGAACAAGTATCCGCTCCCCAGGATCAACGACCTGTATGATCAGCTCGCTGGATCCTCAGTCTTCTCCAAGATGGATTTGAGGTTAGGATACCACCAAATTAAGATCAGAAATGGGGACATTCCCAAGACAACTTTTGTCACTCGTTATGGCCAGTACGAGTACACCGTCATGTCCTTTGGCCTAACCAACGCCCCAGCCACATTCTCCCGCTTGATGAACTCGATCTTCATGGAGTACTTAGATAAGTTCGTCGTGGTTTACCTCGATGATATTCTTATTTACTCAAAGAACGAAGAAGAGCATGCCGAACATCTTAGACTTGTATTAGAAAAACTCAGAGAGCACCGCCTTTATGCCAAGTTCTCCAAGTGTGAATTTTGGTTGCCAGAAGTGACCTACCTAGGCCACGTAATTTCTGGTAAGGGCATTGCTGTCAATCCCGAGAGAGTTAAGGCCGTTCTCGATTGGACTCCACCTGAGACCGTTAAACAAGTTAGGAGTTTCCTTGGTCTAGCCAGCTATTGTCGCCGCTTTGTTGAAAATTTCTCCAAAGTAGCCAAACCCCTCACGGAACTTCTCAAGAAAGATAAAAAGTTCGAGTGGTCCCCACAGTGTGAGTACAGTTTTCAGGAACTGAAAAGACGCCTGACTTCTGCTCCCGTACTTGTGCCATCGGATTTCACAAAGGACTTTGTTATCTATTGTGACGCCTCACGACAGGGACTAGGTTGCATTCTTATGCAGGATCGTCATGTGATTTCCTATGCATCTCGACAGTTGCATCCACATGAGGATAATTATCCTACACATGATCTAGAGCTTGCAGCCGTAGTCTATGCACTCAAGACCTGGCGACATTACCTTCTTGGTAAACGTTGCGAGATCTACACCGATCACCAGAGTCTCAAGTATATCTTCACCCAACCGGATCTGAACCTTAGGCAAAGACGTTGGTTGGAGTTAATCACAGATTATGATCTAGGGATTACCTACACCCCAGGCAAAGCCAATGTCATGGCTGATGCGCTAAGCCGTAAATCCTATTGCAACAATCTCATGTTGCAGCAAGGCCAACCACTTCTCCATGAGGAATTCTGTAAGCTTAATCTTCACATTGCTCCTCACGGATTCCTTTCTACCTTGGTGGCGAAACCTACTCTTGTGGATCATATCATAGAAGCCAGAAGCATGATACGGGGATTACCCGGATCAAGAGAAACATTGCCAAAGGTGTTGCTGGTAGTTTCTCTGTTGATGATCGAGGTGTTGTTCTCTTTGGGAACCGCCTGGTGGTCCCCAAGAAGCAACATCTTCGGCAATTGATTCTTAAGGAGGCGCATGAATCTCCTCTCACGATTCATCCTGGTAGCACTAAGATGTATCAGGACCTATGCCAGAGGTTCTGGTGGACTAGGATGAAGAGAGAAATCGCTGACTTTGTTGCTAATTGTGACATATGTCGTCGTGTTAAGGCAGAGCATCAAAGGCCTGCTGGCACCCTTCAGCCTTTAGCTATTCCTGAATGGAAATGGGATAAAGTTGGTATGGACTTCATCACCGGCTTTCCCAGGACCAAGAGAGGGAATAACGCTATCTTCGTAGTCGTTGATCGTCTTTCCAAAGTGGCTCACTTCCTTCCTGTTCGAGAGAGTATCACTGCTAGTCAGCTTGCTGACTTATACATTTCTCGAATAGTGTCACTTCATGGTGTTCCACTAGAGATCAATTCAGACCGTGGCAGTCTTTTCACTTCTCATTTCTGGGAGAGTTTCCAAACTGCCATGGGAACCCATCTTTCCTTCAGTACCTCTTTCCACCCTCAGTCGAGTGGTCAGGTGGAACGGGTCAACCAAATTCTCGAAGACATGCTTAGAGCTTGCGTTATCTCATTCGGTATGGATTGGGAGAAATGTCTTCCTTTTGCCGAGTTTGCTTATAACAATAGCTATCAATCCAGCCTCAAGAAAGCTCCTTTTGAGGTTCTCTATGGACGAAGATGTCGAACACCTTTGAACTGGTCAGAAACCGGTGAAAGACAATTCTTTGGACCGGACATGATCCAGGAGGCAGAAGAGCAAGTTCGCATCATTCGTGAGAATTTGAAAACAGCCCAGTCTCGTCAAAAGAGCCAGTACGATCGTCATCATAAGGATATGACTTATGAAATTGGCGACCAAGCTTACCTTCGGGTTACTCCTTTGAAGGGTACCCATCGTTTCGGTATCAAGGGCAAGTTGGCTCCTCGTTACATTGGTCCCTTTCGCATTCTCGCTAAACGAAGAGAGGTTGCCTACCAGTTGGAACTACCTCCATATCTTTCTCGAGTTCATGATGTCTTCCACGTCTCTCAACTCACGCGTTGCTTCTCGGATCCTATCCGTGGAGTGGACCACGAAACACTTGATCTTCAAGATAACCTCACATACTGAGAGTACCCGGTTCGCATTCTTGATCAAGCAGAGCGTGTTACCCGACGTCAGAACATCAAGTTTCTCAAAGTTCAGTGGTCTCATCATTCCGAGAGAGAAGCTACTTGGGAGCGAGAAGATCGTCTTTGACTGGAGTACCCCGCTTTCTTTCCGTCAACCCCTGAATCTCGGGACGAGATTATTCTTTCAAGTGGGGGCGAGTTGTCACATCCCTAGTCTGGTATGACCTAGACTAGCTAGTTATTTGTGCATCATGTTTATATTCCATTTAAATTTGAAATGAGGATTGGTGGAACCCTCAGAATCATTTTTGAAATGATCCAAATAAAAATTGCTCCAAAAAGGTCCAAGAAAATGCTCATCTAGCTCTCTGAAAATATTGGACAGAGATAAAAATCAAACCAATATTTTTAAGAGCTCATAAGTATTTATTTTGGGCATTTGGAATTAATGCATAAATATTTGCATTGGAAATATATTAGTTATATATATTAATATATGTCCAAAAATTATGCCACCTGTTGGGGAGCTCTGGAATAATGCCACTAGTTCCTACAAAAATTGGCATAAGGTAATAAAATGATTTAGTATTTTAATTAAATCAAAACATATGTCAGAAAAATAGAAAAAGAAATAAAAAGGGATACTTACCTGGCGCTTAGCTCCTGTGCTGGCCCAGCACTGTGCGGCCTGGCCGGCCCAGCTGGCCAGCCCAGCCCACCTGGCCCCCTCCTCTGTCGTCTTCCTCCCCGACAGGAGGACGGGCGCGTGCCCGACGCGCGCGCGCTCCGCCGCGCCACGCCACCTCCCTCTCTGCCTGCCTGCCCTCTCCCCTCCTCGTCTGGATGCCCCGGAGACGCCACACAGCTACCCCGACCTCTCTCGCACTCTCCCTCGCCCTCGTCCTCTCCTCTGTCACCCTCTCTCGCATGCGCCGAACGCTGTCCTCGCCGCCGTTCGCCGTTGCCGCGGCCACCGCCTCCCCCTCGTCCCTCAGTCGTGTCCACGCGCTCCGCCATTGTGGGCTACGCCTCCTCGACGAGACGCACGGCGCCGGACGCCCTGGAACGCCGCCATCACCATCGTCTTCACCTCCGGCCGCCGCAGATCGCCGTCGCCGTCTCGTCATCTCCAGCGCGTCCTCGGCCACAACGAGCAGCCTGCAAGTCCTCTATGAGCCCGACTTCTTCTCCCCTCTCTTCCCTGGTCGCGCTCGCCCTCTGGCTGTCGTTCCCACCATGGCCGAACCTTCGCCGCCGCCGAGCTCGCCGTCGACGCAGCTCCGGTGACCATTTGGTCACCCCGGCGAGTCCAACCAGCTCGTAGGGCCACGTAGAGCATCCCTAGTGCTTTGCTTCTCCCGTTTTCGCGCTCCAAATGCGCTCTCGTGCACAACCGAACTCCGGCAGCCGCAGCCGAGCTCGCCGCCGTCGACTCCGGCCACCCCAGGCCCAGCCACGGCCACCGCCCGACGCGCCATCGAGCTGGCTCTCCAACGCGCCTAGTCGCGCGCCATTTGGAGCACCACAGAGGAAACCCGGGGCACAAGTACGCCGCGGATCTCGCCGGCGACTAACCGCCGGCGGGTTTGACTTGTTTGACCTGGGGTTTGACCCCCCAGGGTCGCTGACTAGTGGGGCCAGGCCCTGCTAATTTTAGTTAAATATTAACTAAACCTAATTAGCCACTAACACTGACCAGTGGGCCCCGACCCCCCCTAATCCTTTAATTAAGCAAATAACCCCCTGTTAACTAACTATGACACTGACGTGTGGACCCCACACGTCAAGTTTAACCCAGTCAGCCGCAGTTGACTTGCTGACGTCATGCTTACTCAATGCTGACGCAATTATTTATTTTCTGGAATTATTTTAATTCAGGAAATTCCAGAAAATAATTTAAACTTCAAAAATTCATAGAATTCAACCGTAGCTCAGATTGAAATAATTTATATATGAAAAATTATCAGAAAAATGCAACCTTTCCATCTGTACTAGTTTCATGCATGACAAACCAACTTATACATGTTGTATATGAGAAAACACATTATGGCATATATAAGAGCTTACTTTGGAGATGCATTTGAGCTTATGGTTCAAATGGACTTCAAACCAAATGAGTACTAGTTGCATTAGCTCAAACAGCATCACATCTTCATGCCATGTTCATGCATCATATTGTTGCATATGTTTGTGTATTGATTGCTGACACTGTTCCTTCTCGATAGGTCTTGCTCCGGAGACCGTTCCAGAGTACCTGTCTGTGAAGCAGTGCCTCCTCTGTTGATCTACCAGGCAAGCAAACCCCCTTGTTCATTCCGATACAATCCTACTCTCTCGCTCCTGCTCTCAGTTATTGCATTAGGACAACAACGATTCGTCTGCTACTTTGTGCTGCGGTAGTTGAACCCATTCCTCTGCATGACCTGTCATTGCCACAGTAAATAGTTGAAACCCACTAGCATGTGTAGGAGTTGACTGAGCCATGTTGTGTTCCTACCATGCTATGCCTGCTATTGCTTAGAGTTGTGTCAGGTCTGGTTCATTGGGGATGAATTGGAGTGTTACGATATGTTCTGATGCTGAGAGTGAAGTGTGTGAACACGATTTGGTAAAGGTAGTGGTGAGAGGCCATGTAGGAGTACATGGTGGGTTGTCTCACTGGAACCGTCCTTAAGCACTGAGTTCTATGTATGTTGTCCAATGACTCGATACTACCACACATTGGGTTCCGGTAACTCGACCCCTCTCGACTTATTAACCAACTTGGTCTCTGTCCAGGAGTCGCAACTAGTTTCTGCTGTTTGTAGGTAGTGCTATTTTTCTACCAAGTGGCACCCGACAGGGTGGGCTTGGGACAGACTAGGCACACGTGGCCTGGTGTACCGAGTGGCACCCGGATGGTGGGCTCGGGAACCCTGCACACATCGTTTGGGGCCGTGAGCGACACCCCGGCCGGATCTCCTTACGGATGGAACCTGAATAGGCGATAAACCTGGGCTAGAGTCTTGTGTGGTTAGTCAGGTCGTGGCTGACACCCTCGCCAGGCTTCCGTTTGAAGGTTGCCGAGATACATGACGTGTACATGGCGGTAAGTGGCGAGAGCGTGTGTGAAGAAGTACACCCCTGCAGGGTTAACATGATCTATTCGAATAGCCGGGTCCGCGGTTATGGACTTCTTGGATGCTTACATGGTACATAGACAACTTGAAGTGTATACCCTAAAAATCTCAAGACAAGTGTGAGTGCTATGGATGGCCTTCTCGTAGGGAGACGGGTATGAATCCATAGTAGTGTATTGTGTGGTGATTAGTGGACTCGTGTGCGCCATATCACCTCAAGAGTTTCTGGTAGTCGTAGAACAGGATAGCCACTGAGTCAAAGCTGGCTTGCTGCAACTAAACCCCACATTACCTTCTTGATACACATGCATGTATGATAGGATCTGATGTAAGTCTTGCTGAGCACCTTTGTACTCATGTTGCTTTATTTATGTTTTTGCAGCGAAGACTTCGGTCTTAATAGTGTTCTCGTGGACTTCGACGAGTAGTTTGTACCTCAGCTACGATCTTGATCGGATGTTGTAGATAGTCAGGCTCTTCAGCCTTTTTCATTTGTAGATGTCTGTACCCAGACATGTAATGCTTCCGCTTGTTGCTTGTATGCTCTGTATGATGGGTCTTGTGACCCCTGTTTGAAATAAAGGCTATGATGGCTCTTTGAGCTTTATCTATATGAGTTGTTGAGTTATGCTGTGATGCCATGTTGTACAACACATACTTGCATGTTATGCGTACGTGTAATGTGTATTGCTATGTGTGGGATCTGACTTTCTAGTTGTTTATCCTTAGTAGTCTCTCTTACCGGGAAATGTCTCCTAGTGCTTCCACTGAGCCCTGGTAGCTTGCTACTGCTCCGGAACACTTAGGCTGGCCGGCATGTGTCCTTCTTCGATCCTGTGTCTGTCCCTTCGGGGAAATGTCACGCGATGAATACCGGAGTCCTGTTAGCCCGCTACAGCCCGGTTCACCGGAGTCCTGTTAGCCCAGTGCTACAGCCTGGATTCACTCGCTGATGACCGACACGTTCGATGCTGGGTCATGGATGCCTGTCCCTGTAAGTTAGTGCCACTTTGGGTTTACGACTAGCCATGTCAGCCCGGGCTCCTTATCATATGGATGCTAGCGACACTGTCATATACGTGTGCCAAAAGGCGCAAACGGTCCCGGGCAAAGGTAAGGCGACACCCGTGGGGATACCGTGCGTGAGGCCGCAAAGTGATATGAGGTGTTACATGCTAGATCGATGTGGCATTGAGTCGGGGTCCTGACACTCGTGGAGTTTTGGTGGAGGGCCGCGAGATCCATCTCGGCGCGCTCACGTTCATCGCCGACGACTCCGCCTGGCTTCAGGAGGCACCACTCGACATCGACGCGCTCCCCGTCCGCGGTGCGACGCACTTCCACGCGTGCATTCGTGGCGTCCTCCTGCGGCAGCCATCGACCCAGTATCGGTCGGCCCCCGTGTCGTCTCCCCGCCCTGTCTCCCACCGGCGCAAGCGCTCTGGCCGGTCAAGATTTTGGAGGTGGGTGAGGCATGCCGTGGCCCGCCAGTCGGCAGCCCCGCAAGTCGCGACAATCGAGCCCGACGAATCCCTCTACGGCCTATTCGACCTGTCGACTGGCTCCGCGGGGACCGCATCCGAGTGCGACAGCAGCGACCCGGCGGCAGAGGTTCTGGCGGTTGATGGAACACACAGTCCTCCCAGTTTCCCTCGCACTGATGGAGGCGCGGGTGGAGGCGACCCGTTGCATCCTCACGATGAATATCTCCCCGAACCTCTCACGTCAGTGCAGCGAGAGGAGCTTCGCCGCCGGAACATGGATGCACTCCACACTCCTATCGTCGGAGAAACCCCCGAGGCCCGGGCCTTGGAGGACGCATGATTGGCTAACTTGGCCGAGCGCACTCGACTGGAGAATCTCCAGCGAATACTCGATGAGCAAGCGCGTCAGCGGGCTCCCGAGTCCAGTCGACGTCAGCTCTTCCCGCCTATGCAGGTATATCGAACCCCAGTTCAGAATTTGGCAGCCGCGGCCCGTATAGCGGAATCGATTCAGCCCTCCCAGTCGGAGGCTGGCAGGGGCTTGTTGCAAATCAGAGCGTTGCTCCGGGCGGCGGGAAACCAGAATTCCGCCGTTTCTCAGTCGCGGAATAGGATCCACAGTCGATCCGTTGCAACAGATACAGTCCAGTCGGCTCACAGCCCGAGATCGCCCCCGAGGCGTGAGGGACATGGTGACTGGCATGATCAGTACAGGAGGAATGAGCAGTATGATCACCGATTCGATCGTGATGATCGACGTCGGGTGCCAACCCCTCCCCCGAGGAGTGGGTCGTATGCGCCTCGACGGCAAGATGACAGACGCCCTCATAGTGTTGGGTAGAGGATTCCAGTCGACCCTAGGGACCCAGGCTTTAATGCGAGATCCATCCTCGTTCAAGGTTTGGTTGACAGGAACAGAGCTCATCGAGAAGGCCACAACAGAGATGCACCTGCCAGCAGCAGAGTACATGCTTCAGGGCCAGAGTGTTTCAGTCGAGCCATCAGGGCCGCAGTGATTCCTCCCAACTTCCGGTTGGCGACCGGAGTCAGCAAGTTCACCGGCGAGTCTAAGCCTGACGCTTGGCTCGAAGACTACCGAGTGGCTGTCCAGATTGGTGGCGGCAATGATGAGGTGGCTATGAAGCATTTGCCTCTCCTATTAGAGGGCTCAGCCAGAGCGTGGCTGAATCAGTTAGCGCCCAGCAGCATCTACACTTGGGAGGATCTCTCTCGAGTGTTTGTCACAACCTTTGATGGAACATGTAAGCGACCAGCAGGCCTTACAGAATTGCGGTCCTGCGTGCAAAAACCGAGTGAAACTCTGAGGGATTACATCCAGAGGTGGATCACTTTGCATCACACGGTTGAGAATGTACTAGATCACCAAGCAGTTTGTGCCTTTAAAGAAGGCGTCAAGAACGAAGAGTTGAACCTGAAGTTCAGTCGGACCAGAGAAATGTCTCTGAATCGGATGATGGAAATTGCCACCAAATACGCTAACGGAGAAGATGAAGATCGACTCCACAGTGGCAAGCAGAAAGCAGTCGCCCAGGAAATCGGAGGCAATTCCAGTCGGAAGCAGAAGCGGAAGGCCGAGCCAGCCGCTCCTGGGGAGGCCCTGGCCATGACCCAGGGAAAATTCAAGGGAAAACCCAAGGGGCCCTGGAACCCCAAGAAAGTCAAGGATCAAGATGGAAATGATGTTTTGGATCTGCCATGTCACATCCACACCAAGAAAGATGAAGAGGGTAATTTTATTTACCCAAAGCATACCACTCGACAGTGTCGGCTCCTAATCCAGCAGTTTCAAGGCAAACAGTCCAAGGACAAGGAAAAAGAGTCGGACAGAGTTGAGGACAAGGAAGACAGTGACGATGGGTACCCCCAAGTCAATTCCACCCTGATGATTTTTGTTGATGTCGAAAGCAAAAGTTGACTGAAAGTCATTAACCGTGAAGTGAATATGGTTGCCCCGGCAACACCCAGCTACCTGAAGTGGTCTCAGACTGCCATCACATTCGACCAGTTCGATCACCCTGCGCACATTGCCACCCCTGGGAGGCAAGCTCTGGTGGTTGATCCAATTGTCGAAGGCACTCGACTGACCAAAGTCCTGATGGATGGTGGCAGCGGCCTGAACATACTGTATGCAGAAACGTTGAAAGGGATGGGCATTCCGATGTCCAGGCTTAGTGCCAGCAACATGAGCTTCCATGGAGTCATTCCTGGAAAGAAAGCCGAGTCACTCGGCCAGATTGCTCTCGATGTGGTTTTCGGTGATTCAAAGAATTACCGCAAGGAAAAGTTGACATTTGAGGTTGTGGACTCCCAAAGTGCTTATCATGCTATTCTAGGCCGGCCAGCTTATGCACGCTTCATGGCTCGACCGTGCTATGTGTATCTCAAGTTGAAGATGCCCGGCCCCAAAGGCGTGATCACCGTTACAGGCAATCGGAAGAAAGCAAAGGAGTGTTTTCAGAAAGGATCAAAGATCACTGATGCTCAGATGTCAGTAGTCGAACTGCAAGAGTACCAGAAGACTGCTGATTCGAGTGAATTGCTGCGAGCAAAGAAGCCAGCTTCAGAATCAGCTTTTCAGTCGTCCGGTGAAACTAAGCCAGTTCACATTCACCAGACCGACCCCAATGACGCCCCAACTCACATCTCAACGACGGTCGACTCCAAATAGGAAGAAGCGCTCATCCAGTTCCTCCGTGAGAACTGGGACATCTTCGCATGGAAGCCTTCTGACATGCCTGGAGTTCCCAGGGGGCTGGCTGAGCACCGTCTACGAGTCGACCCGAAGTTCAAGCATGTGAAAGAACATCTTCAACGGTCCACCGTCCAGAAGAGGAAAGCTATTGGCGAGGAGGTGGCTCGGCTCTTAGCAGCGGAGTTCATCCGAGAGATTTACCACTCCGAGTGGCTCGCCAATGTCGTCATGGTCCCCAAGAAGGACAAGTCGCTTTGCATGTGCATTGACTTTAAACATATCAATCGGGCCTACCCGAAAGATCATTTCCCTCTCCCCCGCATCGACCAGGTAGTCGACTCGACCGCGGGGTGTGAGCGTTTGTCTTTTCTAGATGCTTATTCAGGGTACCATCAGATCCGTCTGTATGGACCCGACGAGATCAAAACGGCTTTCATCACCCCATTCGGGTGCTTCTGTTATGTCACCATGCCCTTCGGCCTCAAGAATGCTGGAGCCACGTTCATGAGGATGATTCAGAAGTCTTTGCTCACTCAGATCAGTCGGAACGTAGAAGTATACATGGATGATATTGTGGTTAAGTCACGGAAAGGTTCCGACCTACTGACTGACCTTGCCGAAACCTTTGCTAACCTCAGGAGATACGATATCAAGCTCAATCCATCAAAGTGCACATTCGGAGTTCCAGGTGGAAAGTTACTCGGTTTTCTCGTTTCCGAACGAGGGATCGACGCCAATCCCGAGAAAGTTGGCACCATACTCCGGATGAAGCGCCCTGTGCGTGTACACGATGTCTAGAAGCTTACAGGTTGCTTGGCCGCTCTAAGTCGATTCATTTCTCGTCTCGGTGAAAAGGCATTGCCCCTTTACCGACTGATGAAGAAGTCTGACAAGTTCGAGTGGACTCCAGAAGCTGATGCAGCGTTTGTAGAGCTCAAAGCTCTGCTCTCCACCTAGCCGGTGCTTGCTGCCCCAATCAGTAAAGAGCCTCTGCTACTATACATTGTGGCCACGGGACAAGTTGTCAGTACAGTACTTACGGTCGAGCGGGAAGAAGAAGGAAAGGCCTTCAGAGTTCAGCGCCCAGTATATTATGTGTCTGAAGTTTTGACCCCTTCAAAGCAAAGATATCCCCATTACCAGAAGCTTGTATATGGGATCTACATGACCACGAAGAAGGTTGCACACTACTTCTCTGACCATTCCATTACAGTCGTCAGCGACTCTCCATTGTCAGAAATCTTGCATAACAGAGATGCAACTAGTCGAGTGGCGAAGTGGGCGATTGAACTCCTTCCCCTAGATATCAAGTTTGAAGCAAAGAAGGCTATCAAGTCCCAAGCAATTGCAGATTTCATCGCCGAATGGATTGAACAGCAGCTTCCGACTCAAGTTCACTCGGAGCACTGGACCATGTTCCTCGATGGATCTAAGATGCTGAATGGTTCCGGTGCTGGGGTAGTCTTGGTCTCCCCCCGAGGAGATAAGCTCAGATATGTTCTCCAGATTCACTTTGATTCCTCCAATAATGAACCAGAATATGAAGCACTCTTGTATGGGTTGCGCATGGCCGTTTCACTCGGCGTCCGGTGCCTCATGGTCTATGGCGACTCAGATTTGGTGGTTAATCAGGTGATGAAGGAGTGGGACGTCAAAAGCCCAGCTATGACTGGCTACTGCAACACGGTACGAAAGCTAGAAAAGAAATTCGAGGGGCTAGAGCTTCATCACATCCCCCGACTGAAAAATCAAGCAGCTGATGATCTGGCAAAGATAGGCTCCAAGAGAGAAGCCATTCCCAGCAATGTGTTTTTGGAGCACATCCGCTCACCGTCAGTCCAGGAGGATCCTTTTACAGAAGAAGCCCCGCAACCGAAAAGTGCCACAGATCCGACTGAAGTCGAAATTCCTGCTGTGCTCGACCTAGTCATGGAGGTCTTGGCAATCACTCCCGACTGGACGGTACCATACATCGCGTATATCTTGAGGAAAGAACTCCCGGAGGACGAGGAAGAGGCTCGACAGATCGTCCGCCGATCCAAGGCCTTCACATTCATAAAGGGATAGTTGTATAGGGAAAGCGCGACTGGAATCGGTCAGAAGTGCATAACACCAGAAGAGGGTCAGATAATCCTTGATGATATCCACTCGGGGACCTGTGGTCACCATGCGTCCTCTCGGACCATTGTGGCTAAAGCATACCGAGCGGGATTTTACTGGCCAAGAGCAAATGAGATGGCAAAAGAGATAGTCGACAAGTGTGGAGGTTGCCAGTTCTACTCCAACATGTCACACAAGCCTGCATCAGCCCTGAAGACCATTCCACTCGTCTGGCCCTTTGCTGTCTGGGGACTGGACATGGTTGGTCCACTGAGAACAGGCAGGAGCGGATTCACGCATGTGCTTGTGGCAGTCGACAAGTTCACCAAATGGATTGAAGCCAAGCCTATCAAAAATCTTGATGCCAGCACTGCTATTGGTTTCATCAGAGAGTTGATATTCAGATATGGGGTCCCGCATAGCATCATCACTGACAATGGGTCAAACTTCGATTCAGACAAGTTCAGAGCTTTTTGCGCCTCTCAAGGCACACGAGTCGACTACGCGTCGGTCGCGCATCCTTAGTCGAATGGACAAGCTAAAAGAGCAAATGGTCTGATTCTCAAAGGACTGAAGCCTCGATTGATGCGTGATCTCAAGCACGCAGCAGGCGCTTGGGTCGACGAACTTCAGTCGGTTTTGTGGGGGCTGAGGACCACCCCGAACCGGTCAACCGGAAGAACGCCATTCTTTCTGGTTTACGGAGCCGAAGCCGTCCTGCCAAGTGATCTACTTCACAACGCCCCCAGAGTCGAGCTTTATAACAAAGACGAAGCAGAGCAAGCCCGGCAAGACGCAGTCGACCTCCTAGAGGAGGAGAGGGAAATGGCTATGATCAGATTGACCATCTATCAGCAAGACTTGCGTCGATTCCATGCCAGAAATGTGAAGAGCCGAGCCTTCCAGGAAGGAGATTTGGTCCTCCAAGTGGATCAACAGAAACCACACAAAATTGCTCCTACTTGGGAAGGCCCCTTCATCGTCACCAGAGTCCTCCACAATGGAGCGTATCACCTCTACAATGTTGATCACCAGATCGACGAGCCACGAGCTTGGAATGCGGAACTGCTCCGCCCCTTTTACACTTGAGTTCTCCCTTGGACAAGATGTAATAAGAAAAAATTCCTGCAGTTTATTTTTACCAAAGACAAGAGTGTTCCAATAATTGCTGTCACTCTTGTTTGCATACGAAATCCCCCAGTGGGTGACTTAGCTGCGAATCCGTTTCGCCTAAGTTTGAAAAAATCCTACTGAGTGGAGAGCAATCCTCCCACTCGGGGGCTTAGCTGCAGTCCAGTACTCGCCTAAGTTCTCCCACTCGGAGACTTAGCTGCAGTCAGGCACTCGCCTAAGTTTGAAAAAATCCTACCGAGTGGAGAGCAATCCTCCCACTCGGGGGCTTAGCTGCAGTCCAGTACTCGCCTAAGTTCTCCCACTTAGAGACTTAGCTGCAGTCAGGCACTCGCCTAAGTTTGTAAAAATCCTACCGAGTGGCGAGCCAGACTCCCACTCAGGGGCTTAGCTGCGGCCCAGTGCTCGCCTAAGTGTTTAAAAATCCTACCGAGTGGAGAGCAAACCTCCCACTCGGGGGCTTAGCTGCAACCCAGTGTTCGCCTAAGTGTTTAAAAATCCTACCGAGTGGCAAGCCAGACTCCCACTCGGGGGCTTAGCTACGGCCCA
>NC_041388.1:654486222-654511159 GCF_002162155.2 Triticum dicoccoides | reverse complement strand
TAGCTGCGGCCCAGTGCTCGCCTAAGTGTTTAAAAATCCTACTGAGTGGAGAGCAAACCTCCCACTCGGGGGCTTAGCTGCAACCCAGTGTTCGCCTAAGTGTTTAAAAATCCTACCGAGTGGAGAGCAAACCTCCCACTCGGGGGCTTAGCTATAACCCAGTGTTTGCCTAAGTGTTTAAAAATCCTACCGAGTGGCGAGCCAGACTCCCACTCGGGGGCTTAGCTGCGGCCCAGTGCTCGCCTAAGTGTTTAAAAATCCTACCGAGTGGAGAGCAAACCTCCCACTCGGAGGCTTAGCTGCAGCCCAGCGCTCGCCTAAGTGTTTAAAAATCCTACCGAATGGCGAGCCAGACTCCCACTCGGGGGCTTAGCTGCAGCCCAGTGCTCGCCTAAGTGTTTAAAAATCCTACCGAGTGGAGAGAAAACCTCCCACTCGGAGGCTTAGCTGCAGCCCAGTGCTCGCCTAAGTACAGGACACAACCCAATCCGCAAGGACGACGAGGCGCAAGTCGACTGCTGCCTTCTCCTTCGGAGTTGCGCTGCAAATACAAGGTTATTCCAAGTGAAGATCAAGTTCCACTCGACGAATCAAATCATGAAGATATTCAACGAGAAATCAAGATCTGATAAAGCCTAAAAGGTCCCAGACCTCAGATCAAAGTACTCGAGCCCTCGGCTCGGCGGAGTTTAACGGTTACAAATCCACTTGGCATTCCGAGGCAAATTTAAAGTGAAGCATAAAAGTTTTTCATTCCTTAGGAGGAGGACTGGAAGGGGCGACGAACTCGTCCAAGTCGATCCCGTCCGCAATACGAGTGGCAGCAGCAATGAAAGCCTCCATGAAGTCTTGAAAGTTGTGCTTCCTGGTATTGGCAACTTGGATGGCGGCCAGCTTTTCTTCTCGCGCCTCCTTGCAATGGACGTGGACCAGAGACAGAGCGACATCAACACCACATCTAGCAGAAGTTTTCTTCCATTCCGCCACTCGACCTGGAACTTCATTAAGTCGAGCCATCAGGGACCCGAGGTCGTTCCGGAGCGTCGTCCCAGGCCAGAGTGATGTGTCGATCCGCGACATCGCAACCTTCAGTCGAGCAAGATAGTCAACCACGCTGGCAATACGAGACTCCAGACGGAGCACGTTCATTGCAACCTCGTCCTTCACAAGGGAGTTAGCAGGGTCCAAGCCTGGCTCCACTCGACTGGTCTCCTCTTCAAAGTTCGGACAGAATTCTGCAAACATGATTCAAGAATAAGACAGTGACCCTACACAGACCTGGTAACTACAAGACAGTCGGGGCATAGTAATTACCTTTGAGCACGACGAACAGCTTCTTGGCGAGTCCACCGAGATAAGCCTCCAGATCGTTCCTCTTCCCCGCCAGCTCACCTGCCTTGTCGTGCAGAGCCACGTTGTCGCTCTTCAGTTGGCTGACCTCTTGATTGGCTACCTCGAGAGCAGCTTTCAGTCTGGAGTTCTCCTGCTCAAGAGCTCCGACCGAGGCCATTTTCTCTTCAGCAAGCCTCGTTTTGTCCAAGACCTCCTTCTGTGCCTCTGCAAGATCTTGATCCTTCTTCTTCAGAGCTTCCTCCAGTTTATCTGCGGCGCATCGAGTGCAATCAACATCAAGAATGGACAAGAAAAAAAAGCCACTCGTCAATAATGGAGAACCCCACCAGCCATACCTTTTGCTTCTTCTTGCGCCTTCTTCAAATTCTCCTGAGCAAGCTTCAAGTTAAGATTGAGCTGGATCTGCTGATTCTCCAACTCAGTATAGCGAGCTACAAGTCCGCAGGATTTCTGTAAAAAGAAAAATCAGTCGACAGACGTTCAAAATAAGTTGCTTCCGAGTAACTAAGAGATAATGATGGCGTTTGTAAGACTATAGCCGAATCAAGAACATTCGACAGTAGTCTCGGGGACTACACCCAGTGGGTGCACTCAGCGTGCCCCCACTATAAAAAAAAGTCGACTGCCCGCAGTCGACCGGATACAGTCCCATTCGACATGGCCTGACCAAAACGAGTGAAGAAATACAGCTACAGCAACACAATATAAAGACTACAGTCGACTGCCAGCAGTCCACCGCAGTCTCGGGGACTACACCCAGTGGGTGCACTTAGCGTGCCCCCACTCGCCCAAGAATTGGCAGACACACCCAGTGGGTGTACAGATACAAAGATCTTCGGAAAAGAGATTCTTCAAACAGCATATCATAATAGACCAAGTGTTGAGTCGACTGGCCTGGACGTTGCTCTGAAGAGCCGAGCTTGCGTCATAAGCTGCTTGGCTGGCCTCCCGAGCCGCCTTCACTTGCTCCATCATGATCCCCGCCTGGCGTATAGCCTCTTTTGCGGCAGCCGCTTGGTCCTCAGGGACAGGGTACGCGGCAAAAAGCGAAGGCGGATCCGCAGTCGACATCGAAGGCCGCACACTTGTCAGAGGAATGGCGAAAGTCACAGAAGCCCGAGCGGTGTCACCACCATCCCGAGCTACAGCCTCAGACGCCGGAGCAGATTGGGGGATCTTGTCAGCCGACGCCCTCTTGTTCCTCCTCATTCTCAGTGGTTCGTTGTCGTCGTCATCCGGGAGGTCGATAACATGAGGAGGGGCTACAAGGGAAACATTCAATCGACCGGAGTAGCAATAAATGTTCAGTCGACTCAAAACGGAACATCAGTAATCGTACCAAGGTTGGAGGTAACAACATCCTCCATCTCTTGGTCGTCGTCCTTGGTGGAGATCTCAGAAGTAGCAGCGCTGCAAAA
The DNA here is from genome assembly GCF_002162155.2 of Triticum dicoccoides. Classification (NCBI taxonomy): domain Eukaryota; kingdom Viridiplantae; phylum Streptophyta; class Magnoliopsida; order Poales; family Poaceae; genus Triticum; species Triticum dicoccoides. The sequence goes on along the minus strand of NC_041388.1, from coordinate 654,508,388 downwards.
CTCGAAAATCAGTCAGTTGGCTCAATGAATCGACCAAGGATCTGTCCACGGTCGACGAAGGAAAGCAAGTTTTATTATTACCTAGAAATGGTGGGGACGGCCATCTTCATCTTGGGCAGAGCCTTGGGCGGCTTGGACGGCGTCGCGCGTGGGTGCTTGGGAGTCTTTCCAGTCGGCGTAGGAGAAGAGGTCCGAGGGCGTTTCGACGACTGCCCAACAGGAGCAGTCGCCCTACCACGCTCCCGCGCTGGATCGTGTGTGAGCTTGGATCGCCCCTTCGGGCGGGGGGGTTCAACCTCCTCCTCCTCTTCGCTGGAGTCGACATCGTCGCCTCCCTCTCCTTCACCGTCGGACTCCCACTCGCCTTGATCGTCTCCGCTCTCACCTCCGCTCGCCTCCCCTTCCTCAGTTGGCCCCTGTGCCCCGTTGGGCGTCGAGTACATCTCAGTAGTCGCCTGAAAAACAACAGACAAGACAAATTTCAATCGACCAACTCAAAGAAGACCAATGAAGAAAACAAGATCTCAGTCAGGAGCATAAAGACATACCCGGTCCACGTCATACGAGTTGTCGAGTGGAATTACCCTCCTGGCTCCTCGGGGGTTGTCTTTGTTCCCCGTGATGCTCGACAGCCACCCCTCCAGCATCTCGTCGGTAACCTCCTCCGGGTGGACCCGAGTGGTGTCGTCGAGACCCGAGTACAGCCACATCGGGTGGTCACGAGCCTGGAGCGGTTGGATGCGCCTCCGGAGGAAGACCTCCAGCAAGTCCATACCTGTCACGCCCTCACGGACAAGCTCAACCACTCGACCAGCCAGCACTTTGACTTGGGCCTTTTCCTCCGGCGTCACTTTCAGAGAAGCAGGTTTTTCAGCTCGGTCGAGTGAGAAAGGGGGAAGACCAGTCGACTGTCCTGGGGTCGCCTGGTCTTGACAGTAGAACCAGGTCGCCTGCCAACCGCGGACCGACTCCAGGAAAGTGATAGATGGAAAACAACTCTTTCCTCTTGTCTGGATCGCCAGGCCCCCGCACAGCTGGATCACCTGCGTCCTTTTGTCACTCGACTTGGCCTTCTTGACCGATTGGGAACGACAGGTAAAGATGTGCTTGAAGAGTCCCCAATGGGGGCGGCAACCCAAGAAACCCTCACACATGGAAATGAAAGCAGCAAGATATACGATGGAGTTGGGAGTGAAGTGGTGGAGCTGCGCTCCTAAGAAGTTCAGAAAGCTCCGGAAAAAAGGATGGGGCGGCAAAGAAAACCCTCGGTCGACATGGGTGGCTAGGAGCACACACTCACCGTCGCGAGGCTGAGGTTCGATCTCTCTCCCCGGGAGACGCGCAGCTTCGTGGGGAATGACCCCCCCCCCCCCTCGACCATGTCGTCGAGATCTTCTTGCCGGATCACTGACGGCATCCAGTCGCCCTGGATCCAGCCGCGGGGCAGAGCAGACCTTGAGGAAGATCCGCCCCGAGCGGATCTCTTCCCTTTCCCTTGCGCCGCCGCCTTCTTCGCGCGCTCCAGAGCGGATGTCTTGTCCTTCGCCATCGTCGCCGGCAAATCTCGCATGGGTCTGCGGCGCTAGGGTGAGAGCGGAGGTGGCGGAGGAGCTTGCGAAGGGAGAGAGGAAGAAGAGAGCACACTGTTTGGAAACCCCAAGCCGGCTACTTATAAGAGGCCGCTCCCGAGTGGCTGACTGGTAGGCCCAGGCAATCCAGTCAAATCCGGCAGCAGACGCGCGTGCAGTACGTGGCGAAAAAGGTGGCGCGGAAATCGAGGAGCTTCCGCTTTATCGCTTCCGATTACTGCGGCCGCTCCCGTCCCGCGCGCTTCCCGAAATCCGAATCCCGCGACATCCGCGGGCCGCAAAATAACTTGTCAAAACAGAAGACCCCGCTCGCGCCGACACTCGGTATGTCACAAGTAAAGAAGTTCACTCGACAAAAGGCCTGGAATGGATCAAGGCGACTGAAAGAGGTTGATGACGTCATCCATGACGATTGACCCGAAACAAGGCACTCATGTAGCCCAAAGAACCGGTCGGAAAGATCTCCAACTCTTTCCCCATTCAAACCTCGATCCATTCGGGGGCTAATGATGAAGCTATGTACCTAGGGTAGGGGCACAGACCTGTCCAAAGAGCCCTACCCAGGGACATCCCTAGGAGAAGTCACCTTTCAGTCGACTCGAAGGTATCCCACTCGACGGGTCCAAGACACTCGACCAAGAAGCTATCACTCGACCATGAAGCCAACCACTCGACTGCCAGGAGACCTAAAGTCACTCCGCAGGCAAACGGTCGGCTATTAAGTAGTCTTTATGGTCATTATAGCACTTTATTAGGGGCGTTACCACTAACGCCCAACCTTAAATGTACCTTAAACCCTGCATCACTGAGGGCAGGAGAGGGCCAGCGAACTCTATATAAGCCACCCCCCTCCTCAGTATGAAGGGTTCGCACCCCTGTTATTCACACACGTATAATCCAATCGACCGCCTCCGGGCACCGAGACGTAGGGCTGTTACTTCCTTCGAGAAGGGCCTGAACTCGTAATCCTCGTGTGCTTATAGCTCCTCCATAGCTAAGATCTAGCCTCTCCATACACACCCCCCTACATCACTGTCAGAGTTAGAACCACGACAGTGGGCGATTCCCTTCGCCAGGTACCCGGCCGCCCGAAGCTCGGCGATGTCCTCCTCCTGGACGGAGGAGGCCATCCACTTGCCTTGACCTCCGGATCCGGACATGGTTGAGTGCTTGCTCGAGATGGAGAAGATGAGAACTTGGGCGTTGGAGCTCAAGAGTGGAAGGGCAGAGGAAGATAGAAGGCGTGGGTGAAGAAAAGGGATTCTTATCCCCTTATAAAGGCAGTAAATATTGAACGCCTCCCCACTCGCCTTAAAATTCGCCTGCTCCCAAGGGTTGTGTAAAATGGCACGGTTGGGTTAACCACGCTCGTATTGATGAAAATCCCGCAATAAGGGGACACGATCTCTGCTTTGACAAGACGTGCCAATTGAAACCGCATCTCGTAACACGGGATGGCAAACAAAACGATTCGATATAGTGACCGGGCAGACGTGATGTCACGTTGTAAAAAAGTTGTCAGCAGATTGGATTCGTGAAATATATATTCTCTCTACGGTTGTGTGTGGTGTGAGTTACAGGTCCGGACACATCGGTACGTCTGAAGACTGTTTGGGAGTTCGGAAGGAGGAACCCGCCTTGCAATGCCGAAGACAAATCTACGCGCCGGATACCTTGTCATTGAAGCCAGGTTCAGGGGCTACTGAGGGAGTCCTGGACTAAGGGGTCCTCGGGCGTCCGGCCTATTAGCCATGGGCCGGACTAATGGGCTGTGAAGATACGAAGACCGAAGACTGTACCCGTGTATGGATGGGACTCTCCTTGGCGTGGAAGGCAAGCTTGGTGACCGGATATGCAGATTCCCTTCTTTGTAACCGACCTTGTGTAACCCCAGATCCTCCCAGTGTCTATAAAAGCCGTAGGACTTAGTCCAGAGGGAGAGATATTCATTATCATAGCCATACAAGCTATACCTCTAGGGTTTAGCCATTATGATCTCGAGGTAGATCAACTCTTGTAATACTCATATTCATCAATATCAATCAAGCAGGACGTAGGGTATTACCTCCATAGAGAGGGACCGAACCTGGGTAAACATCGTGTCCCTTGTCTCCTGTTACCATCGACCTTAGACGCACAGTTCGAGACCCCCTACCCGAGATCCGCCGGTTTTGACACCGACAAAGACGATCACCACGGCGATGATTCCCATGGCGGCACTCCGGCACCACCGAGAGAGGGGGGAGAGAGTCTCCCCCTTGTGCTTCCTCCATGGCCTCCCCCTAGATGGGGAGAGGTTCTCCCTCTTGTCCTTGGCCTCCATGGTGATGAAGGCCCCCTCTAGCTTCCTCCTCCATGGCCTCCAGTGATCATGGCCCCTCCGGCAGGGTACCAGAGAGGGCCTAGATTGACTTTTCGTGGCTACAGAGGCTTGCGACGGCGGAACTTCCGATCTGGGTTTCTTTTCGGAGGTTTCTATATTTATAAGAATTTTTGGCGTCGGTCTCACGTCAAGAAGATTCCCGAGGGGCCCACAAGCCCTCAGGACGCCCCCTGGGGCGCGCCTTAGAGGCTTGTGGCCTCCTCGGGACTCTTCTAGTCCAACTCCGGTGCTTCGGGGGTCTCTTTTGGTCCATAAAAAATCACCATAAATTTTCAGCCCATTCCGAGAACTTTTATTTGTGCACAAAGAACGACACCACGGTAGATCTGCTAAAAATAGCGTCAGTCTAGGTTAGTTCTAATCAAATCATACCAAAACCATATAAAATTGTTGTAAACATGGCATGAATACTTCATAAATTATAGATATGTTGGAGACGTGTCAGCATCCCCAAGCTTAATTCCTGCTCGTCCTCGAGTAGGTAAATGATAAAAGAAATAAGTTATGAAGTGTGAATGCTAGCATAGTGCATAAATTTGATCAATGATAGTTCCAAACACTTTTTCTAGCATCATTATATATCATAAACAGTAGCTCATCTCATAAAACTTCTCATGATCAAGTAACAAGCTATTCACATGTCAAAGTATAGACCATAAAGTTTCTTGAAAACTAACAAACTATGTTCTCAGTCACCAAACAATTGCAATTCATCTTACTTTCAAGAAGGGTCTATGTAAGAGCTATGATTTAGCAAATTCCACATACTCAACTATCATATGTTCTTCCATGATTGCTAACACTCAAAGCATATTGTTAGAACAAATAGCCTCCGTCGAACACAGAGAAAGATAGGGGCTTAATGTTTCGCCTCCCAACTTATTTATCATATAGATAATTGTCAACAATAATAACTCATGATCAAATATATTTGAATGGTCATATATGCTTGGATTTCCCCCCACCACATGATGCTTGCCAACTAAAGGATAATTGAGGTTGAAATAAGAAGGAATACTATTGACTCTTGCATAAAATTAAATACACGAAAGTAAAAGATAGGCCCTTCGCAGAGGGAAGCAGTGGTTGTCATGCATTTTTTATTTTGGGATGTGCAAACCCTTAGTGCAAAGGAACGTCACGTTGAATTTCCCTTTGTGATAGCAACCTTTATTATGCAGTCCGTCACTTCTATTTATTTACCATCACAAATTCATACAACGCTTATTTTCCCTTACAATAAAAGATCATACATATTTAGGAGCAATTTTTATTGCTTTTTGCACCGATGACAACTTACTTGAAGGATCTTATTCAATCCATAGGTACATATGATGGACGCTTATGGCAAAAAACTGAGTTTAAGGGTTTTGGATGCACAAGTATTATCTCTACTTAGTACAAATTTTTGGCTAGTAAAAAACAAGATAGAGTGAGATACGAAGTGTAAAATAAAGTGCATTGATTTAGACCAACATGGAATTGTTACCTCATGCACATTATCTATTTTCGCCCTGGAAAGTCGTCCCGTGTTGGGGGACTACTCCTTTTATGGAGGAGGAACCTATGGGAACGGTAGTCCTGCATCGAGATTGTTAGTTGATTACCGCTGCACACTTTATCAAGATCAACCTATGGGAATAGCCGTCCCTTCCTTACCAAAGAAAGGAAAAAATTGAATCGGTTCAATTCTTGCCCTCATATCGAAATGAATCAAGAACGCCCGTGTAGATGATTCTTTACTACGACAACATTGAGGGTTCCTCGAATAATGCAATATCTCATACCGGGTAAATCCTTAACCCTTCCCCCTCTTACTAATACTACAGAATGTTCTTGTAACTTATGCCCATCCTATCTACTCTACCTTTTTGTTAGCCCATCCCTTTGTTTTAATGCAGACTTTGATGGAGATCAAATGGTTGTTCAAGTCCAAACTGTTGAGGCCCCTTAGAGGTTCTAACCATGGAGCACGAGGGTCCTAAAAACATAATAACTCGGTCATCTATTTCAAATGAATATCTCATTTTTTAGCAACAGGGTTATGAAAACCCACCAGAAGCAAGTAGACGAATTGTATGTGCCAATTACCATTTAGCTAGCAAGCTCATAAATTCCCTCTGCCCCTACTGTACTCCATCTTGGTAGTTTCCAAACTCCTGTAGCAGTTCTTGAACACCTAGAGGTGTCTGCTCTATAGGATCAGCATCTAGAGTTGATTTGTATTTTGTATTCTATACTATGTTTTCTTTATATATTAAATACAAAGCCCTTACTCTTTCTTTTGTTTGGAAAGCTCGAACACACAATGTTCCTAGGCAGTCTCTCTCGGGAAACATGGCCCAATTTCTCTTCTTTCTTTTCACGCGAGCAACAATTGGGAATAAAATAGACAGTGACCATGAGTTTAAAATGTAAAAAAAGGGAAGAGTGCATTCTCCACTTTCTTAGCTCGAAAATGCGTAATATAGTGATGTCATGTGTCTGTTTCTTTGAAAAGGTAAATGAATGGTGTCGATTTCCACACTGAGATTGCCTAAGAGGAAAATGATTTAATCTTTTATAAGAACTAAAGTTTCATCAGAATATAAAAATAGAAGTTACTCTAGGGATAACAGGCTGATCTTCCCCAAAATCGAATGTGTTTGTTTTTATATTATTTCGTGAAGGAATGAAAAGATACCTCAAAATACTTCAATTGGTACGCACAAGAAATAGGCCACGCAAAGGGGCCAGCAGCCCCCAAACCAAAGTCTGAGACGTACAATTACAACTCAAATTACTTCAGATATTTCTAGAGGCATTTGGGGCAATGCGAGCCCAGGTCCCGAAGATACCTGATTCTAAGTATGTTATTGAAGCGTTAAAGCGAGATTCAGGCCCTTTATAGGGAAGGCATATCATAGAGAATTATAATTCTCGATTCAAGCAAAGAGTGAGAAGTATGGCTTGGCCAGGAAAGCAGTAGTAGTGGCAGAGGTCGAGGTTCAAAAGAGAAATCCACACTCCTAATTCTTGGCTAGTGGTGAACGGAAACAAAATACTTTTCCTTGCTCTTTTGGGGTTTTTAAGGTGACCGGTGCCTTTCAAAAGTGTGCTTTGGGCCCAACTTCTTTCACGATCATGTCACGTCAAGGTACAGAAGAAAAAAGAACTGCAAATCCGATCCAATTCCCCCTCCACCCATTTTTAAATTTTGAATTTGAAATACTTTAATTATTATTTTTCCTTATACGGGAGCAGCCCTGGCTGAGTATTTTATGTACCGCGACCGACCTAACAGCTATCTGCGGCTGCTTCTTCATCATTCCGTTCCCTTTTTCAAACTCCACTTCTTCGTTAGGAATCGAGGATCTTTTAACAATACCCTGAAGCCCTAGACACTTGTTGCAAATAGTGTGGAATGGAACCAAATCTTTTCTATTTAGTAGTCTAAGTTTCTCGACGAGGATAATTAATTCTGTCAACTACTCGATACAACGAACTATTAGATCACGTCTTTCCTCGTTCATGGTTCTATATTCTTGTGTCCTAACTGGAATAAAAGAATTAATACATCTGTTCCGCCCAAAATGGCCTAGTGGGGCCTATAGGACCATATGTCACTGCTTAATTTCTATTTTAGAGCATGGTTTGAAGGGGTTGTGGGTGATTCCCCTGAAAGGTGTGGAAAGTCACTGTTTGATGGCTCCCTTAATGTATGTGCAGAAAGTTTCTTCGCAAACTGCTCAATTTTGCCTTCTAGGGTCGGGAAAAAAAGTAAAAGGTCTCGCGAAGAAAATAATCCTATTTGACGAAATTTCCCTTTTTTATCTATGGAGTCACAACCGAGGTCATGGTAAATCCAGGAATTTGATTTGATTCATTTTTCTTATAGTATAGAAAAGAATGAAGTGGAGATCTTCCAAATCTTTCAACCCCTTGGAGTTATCATACGCTTGGAAGAAGAACTAGGAAGAAGAACAAAATATAAAGCCCAATAAGCATGTCTTGGGAGGCACAGACTTGCTTCCACGAAAGGCATGGTTGTGCCTCTCAGAAAAGGGGAAAATGTATTTTCTTTTTTCCTTCCACGAAAGGCACATAATTACTTCTGGTGGAGGCACGAATTAGCTTCCGCGAGAGGCACGGTCGTGCCTCTCCGAAATGGAAAAAAGTAATTTTTTTTCTTCCGTGAGAGGCACAAATTTATTTCTCGTGGAGGCATGGATTTGCTTCCGTGAGAGGCACAGTCGTGCCTCTTGAAAAGGGAAAAAACATGCTCTCGATTTGGGTTATTTCGTCCGTTTTTTCCGTGAAAACTCGTCGAAACCTATCAACACTGGATCTAATTTTGAAGATTGCAACGCGAGGAATCCAACGATGAAAAAGGTTTTTCTATTTGGACGCATGGTTTGAGAAATAAAATGTTTTGCATAAATGGATCTATGAAAAAAAACTCATAGGTTGCGACAAGTGGCGCACATGCAGTGTGACACTTGTCGTAACCTTGGGGTGAGAGTGATCTTTGCAAGAAGTACTCGTTAATTAGTGATCTCAGCTACAACAAAAAAGAAGAATGAGGGAAACAAATCGGTCATGGGCCGAATTTTCATAGCACGAACTAGTGGGCATATGCCACTTTTTTCCTTTTCCTTCTTTATCCATGGGCCTGAGTAGCCCAGTCGAGTGGATGTGGATGTGAGCGTGAGAGAGTAGGCTTAGATCTTAGGTGTTCGTCTGCTCGATCTGTGCAACAAGAGATAGCTGGAGGCACACATTACTGAATTGTATGATGGCTAGAAGTGTATGGTCTCTGGTGCCTGAGCAAATGGTGGAACACATGTGTGATAATCAAGATCTAAGTGCGAAAGAATGACGGTTTATGATGCATGAATCTATGAACCATGATGAATTCACAAGGATGGTGGTCACTCTGTGGGCTATATGGAAAGCGAGGAGGAAGGCAATCTATGAGGAAATCTTCCAAAGTCCTTTGTCAACCCACTGTTTTATCGGTTCTTTTCTGGCGGACATCTCGGCATTAACAAAGCCAAACCAGAGTTAGAATCGCTCCCCGGTAGCTCGTCCTTCGTCATGGCAAGCACCCCCATCAGAACATGTAAAGATCAACTCCGGCGCAGCTGTTTTCAAGGAGGCAGCGGTGGGGCTGTAGCTGTTGTCTGTAGAGATGAGGATGGGATTTTCTAGGAGTATCATGCATCATATATAGCAATCACACGGATCCGGAGACTCTAGAAGCAATGTCAGTGAGAGAGGCTCTGGTTGTTGCAAAAGATCTTTATGTGCACAAAATACAAGTGGCATCAGATTGCACGACAATTGTCGACGGAATACAACATGGTTCATCAACAATTTATGGACCAATCATACAGGAAATAAAGGACCATTCTCATACTTTTACTTCTTATAACATAGTTCATGAGTTTAGGAGCTCGAATACCGAGGCTCATAATCTCGCTAAGCATGCTTTAATATTGGGGTTCGGCCGTCGTATTTGGCTCGAACAACCTGATGATCTTCTTTTCATACCTGTAAACGTTGTGATGATTTAATAAAGTTTGGCCAGATTGTCTCAAAAAAAAGATCTTAGGTGTTGGTGTTGAGTTGTATAACTTGCAGGGATGTTTGCATCTCCCGCAAGTTTCCTGTAAATGTTCTTTCTTTCTTCTAATGGGGTCTTTTTTAGGAAATAAAGACTTTTGCAAGTCTGAACTTTAGCTCTTTCCATATTGTTCATTGCCTTAGAGCTTGTAATAAGGTTGCAGACGCTCTTGTGTTGTATGGGTCGAAGATGAAGCTTGTACCCCAAACGGTATGGCCGGGTCTTGCCCCTACCTTTGCCCGGTCTTTTGTTGCTAGCGACATCGCTAGACACGTTGATTAATGGAATGAAATGTTTGAAGCTCAAAAAAAATGATACATTTTTGTGTGTACTCTTTTAAGAAAACAATGATCCTTCAGATCGGAGCGGCCACCATGTCCGTGTTGTCGGCACCGCCACCACGCCACTGCTGCAACCCGTTTTTCCAACGACGCATGTTCGCTGCGCGGCCAGCAACTGGCGCCTTACCTTCGCGTCGTTCCGTGCGCAGCCAACGATGCCGCGCCCCGCCGCCATCCATTTCTGCCGAGAACGCATCGTCACGCATTTTCCACATCCACTGACCGCGTGCGGCGTTCCACGCAGCCAACCATGGCGCCGCATAGCCTTGCCGCTGTGTCGCTCAAACGGCAGGCACGCCCAGCCGCCTGCACCACCGTCGTTCTGTGCAGCCACGCCGCGCCGTCCACCTCGCGGGCTCCCGCATACTCGCCATGACTACGTCTACGGAGCGAGGTCACGCACGTGTCTCAAACCATCGTTGAAGCAACCACCAGGCGATCATGCTTCCTTTCTTCTAGATGTGTGTATACACTCTGGTTGAGATCGATTTGCATGAGTGCAATGGACATACAAGGGAAACCATCAATGGTTAGACGAGCAATTGCTAGTCAGGAGAAGATCAGATTGAATATGACAAGGGCATTTCCAATCGATCCTCAATGACCTGTTAGAAGAGTAAAGACATGATCCGCAATAACATCGAGGAGTGGCGATGCATCTTCCCCGGCTGCGACGACGATGCACCGACCTGGACCCATGTCTCGCCGGCGGTGGCCTGTCGAGGTAAGATTGGCTCGACCTCTACTATGTCAAAGATGATAATGATGATGAGTAGCCTAGTGTAATTTAAGTTTGAATTTATATTTAATGTTCGGTTGTTAAGACTAGGTTGACCCTATGTTTATATGTATGCAAATTTCGGTTGAAACTAGGTTGAATTTATGCAAATTTAAATATTACTCCCCTAAATCCAGGAAATCGGCTAGAACCAACTGAAACTGAGTGAAGTATAAATACTCCACTAAAATTTACTTGGTCGGATCCTCCTCTACATTTTAAGAAACGGTTAGAAATGCCCTAACTCCAGATCGATTCGTTTATGGATCCATGCGTGCTCCCGTGGCCATGGACAGCCTGGTGCGCCGACGAACAGTAATCATGTACCCAAAAAAAGGAACAGTACTTGTTTTTTTTAAAGGAGGAAGACCCCCGGCCTCTGCATCTGAACATACATGCAGCCATTTTATTAATTATTCACACAAGACCTTACAAAATAATACAATAGTAAGACTAAAGTCACTGTCTAGACAACATCTGTCGCTACTCTTATCCAGTTGATGAAGGGATGTTGATAGTCTGGGCCTAATACCAAACAGACCTCGCAACCAAACATAACATCTAAGACCTGAGGCCCCAACCAGGACGCCTGCCGGGTATGGGGCACCCACCGGTCCGGCGTACACTCAGAGGCCGCTGACGCCACCTGCCATCAATCCATCTTCAGAGCTGTACTGCTGCATCTACCTTGCTCGGTCTAACTGTCGTCGATGCCACCACGACGCCAGACAATGTCACCGTCCTACGCGAGTCCATCATCGCACATCAGACGCCTAATCTCCAGGGCGCCATGCCATCGAGATCTGTCACCATCAATGTGCATGATGAAGCACCGCCACCAAAGACGTCGTCCACTGTTCCCTCGAGCCCGCGTACACCTCCAAGAAAGACGCCCCCAAGGGGGAAACGACACAATCGCGCCACCGTCTTCTGATCTCTTTGGCATCTAGCCAAGAGCAGATTTTTCACTCAGATCTGTTCAAAGAATTTCATTCAGCTTCTTGTGCACGAACCGTCGCCTTCTCCGAAGGAGACTAGACCAAAAGGATCCAGCCGCCACTGACAGATCCATGCAGCCAGCACCGGGAGATGACGACGGTCTCTCTGTACCGGAGATAGCATGAACCGAAGCAGATCGAGTCGGAGACGATGAAACCCCTGGAGCTCCCGCAGACCAGCGAGCCGCCGGCACCACCGCGTCCAGATCGCCGGACTCGTGAACAGATCCCTCTTATTCACTGATGTAGGTATTTATACTCTCCCAAAGGTGTGTTACAACTTATAAGAGATGTCTTTTAGAGAAAAAGACACGAGCCAATAGTTCCCTAATTAACAAAAGTTAATTAATTCGTAACAAAATCCACATCTCCTAGCCGCGACCTTGGGCATAAAAGAAACATGGTGTAGTTTGATCATGGCTACTGCCTGAGTTTCTTGGAGCTGCTGCACTCAGGGGAACTGTAGTGCTTTATGTGGTCTGCTTTGGCCGGGGTTATCCGCACGCATTTGCCGTGGAACCACCACACGTAGATGTCGCAGCCGATCCAGAACTTGCTGAACCTTGGTGGTGGGGAGGGGGGGGGGGGTCTTTGTATCTCTACTATTAAAGGAGAATCGAACGTCGTGATGGTTCAACCGGTTCGACCTCAATCCCGCAGCGAGAAAATCGCTCGTACGATCCCACCTCCCTCCCTCGCTGTGGCAGTCTCGTAAAAAATCACACCCGTCGAAACGCACGACGCCTCGTCATGGTTCGACCCCCTTTCCCACGCCACGATCCATCCACGTACGTAATAGCTCAAAGAAAATACGAGCCGGTTGGAACTTGGAACCCACGAACCCAACGCACGGCTCCACTCTCCAGACAACTGTTCGCTCCTCCCCATCCCGATCTCTTTCCCTCCACCGGCACGCGCTTGCCGCCGCCGCCGCCCCACCTCCACCTCCGATTCTCCCTCACCCCATCCCGCCTTCTCCCTCTCCCTACACCCGCCGCTTCTCCTCCGTGACGTGTGGCCCAGCCACCGCTCGCCACGTCTCCCTTCGCTGCGGCCGCCGGGGCCACGCTCCCGTGCGCACCGTGCAATGCAAGTCCGCCGGGCCGGAGGGGTTCAAGGAGGAGCTGTGCAGGCTACTGGAGCTTCCCCTCGGGGATCTATGGCGGTGGGCGAAGGACCACCCGGATTTCCCCGCGCTGGTGGAGGTGGTAATGGACCTCGGCCACACCCCGCTCGCCCGCTCCCCTTCAGGCGACTTCCTCCTCTCCCACCGCCTCCCTCATAATCCCTAGGCACCGACACGATCGCATATTGGGTCGTTGTTCTCTGCAAACATGAGCAGTTCTTGTTGCACCCACGCGGCGCTGCCGACCGCAGCCTTCAACGCCTCCCGTGGACGTTGCCGCGCTCAGCTCAGGGGAGAGCGGTCGCATCCCACCGCCACATCGGCTCCGGGCGAAAGCCACGCCGCCGGATCCCCCCACGCACCACCGCCTGCAGGTCTTCGTCCGTTAGGGACCTTCATGCTTCCACTGCTCCACTTGTTGCACGGACGCATCGGCTTAGGTTAGCACCTGCGTTGTGTCAGGCTTGAATAAGGGTTTGCAAGATCCTCAGGGTGGAGGTCTTCGTTTCGAATTGCAAAGCGCGGTCCGGTAAGAATTCTGATGTGTATCATCTTCAATCTATTGGAGATAACACTTATTATGCCCAAATTTTTACTGTAAAACTGATGATTAACTCCAGCTGGTTATACCAGCAAACTAACGCCATACGAACGCCAGCTCCCTGGTCTATAGCCTTTATTGCAGTGCGCACCTCTCCAAGAATGAAATTAACTTGTGTGTTCTTAAATCCTTCTGTAAATTATTTGCATAAAACATTGTAATTTCCCATTTAGATGAAAAAAGGGTACAAAATTAGTGAATTGTCCCTTTTAGACGAGCCCATTATTAGCCCTACAACTTGTGTACCTTGAGTGAATCAGGATTCACGAGGCTTTACCATTAGAGTTTTTATCTATAAAGCAAAGAGCTCTATATCCCACATACATTGTGCATTCACACCACTGCATCCCGGATCTACTTATTCTTCTTTTCTCCTAAGAACCTATTTAGCGCATTTATCTGTTAGGTTTAATACAAGGCATTTGTGTGGTCCAGGATTGTATCACAAGAGAACTATAAATAATAGTCTGTCAAGACAATCTCATAGTTTTTGTTTTGTAAGATTTTGTGAGCCATTTTAGCTATTTAGAGCCCTCACATCTCTGTCAATTAATTTTGTTCTGCTCAGATGTGAAACTGCACATATTTAAAAATGTATCCAACATGAGACACTGGATATTGAGACCACCATGTGTTGTTACTTATTCTTTATGAACATGTACTAAATTTCTATTTTTTACAGATATGGGTTGCATATGTTCAGTGGAATGGACATGTGTGCTAATTTGCATATTTTTAAATTTCTTTTATCTTCAACTTTGGAACATACATGGCCACTCGGATAGATATTAAGGAAGATATAGCAGAGAAGGAGCTGGGCATCTTCATGCCCTTCCCATTGGAGGTTAGTTCTTTACATCTTTCTACATTATCCCTCAATCGTTCAAGTTCTCAGTCATTGTAGCGTACTTGCTGGCTTCTAGCTGCAATTTCATGGTGGTAGACACTGAATGAATATGGCCTGAATGTAGATTTTAAATTGTACGGACTAATTTAGAGTATGTTGACCCCTCGTGTTCTGAAGCCTTTTGTTGTATGCTTCCATTTTGAAAGAATTGAAGCAATTGTTCCATGGAGTGAAATAACACTTTCATCCTCAAACAACAGGAGTCGTCATTAAGTTACTTATTCACTAATTGAAACATGTGTCTGTAATAGCAGAACTAAAGTTGTTGAACACATTATTATGAAATGATAATTATGGTTTGTATGCATTCTACAAGGATTATTTCCTGTGGAGTTACAAATTATTTATCTATTTTTTAAGGATACTATTTGTAAAATTTATCTAGCCAGCTCTTTTTGTTAGGAAATGGAAGCGAGACTGTTGTATTTTCCCCTTGTAAACCAGTGATATGGGAGGACACCATTATTACAAATTTGAAGTCTGACTGCGTGTTATTGGCAAGACACCTACGTGGATGATATCGACAAGCTCGATGGCCACAATGAACCAGCTGTTGTTGACTACATGGAGGACATCTATAAGTACTACAAGGTAGCACTGGTAATTACAATCTTCCTCTTCAGCATGTCTGTTGAAGCGACACACAATTGTACTTTCAGTCTTAAGATGAAATACGAGCACATAGCCAACATCACTTAATTACTGTGCAATGGAATTTATGCTGATACAAGACAATATTTCTGTGATACCTCACTAATCTAAACTAAGGACTAACTAATTCAGAAATGAAGTAGACATGTTTCAAGTCCTTTTCAAGTCAAAGTGTTTAGTTTACGTTGATGTACAGTGAACAAGAGTAGCATTGAGTAGCACACTTTTGCTTTCTAAAACTAGGGATACATATGCTCAGATTCTCATGCAACCATTCAGTACCATTTAGATGTTCTTGGCTCTTCCTGTAGACTTCAATAGTTCACAGTGGATTTGTTTAGTTTCTTGGTTTGTTTTTCTCCTTTTCGCTGAATCTACCCAATTATCCTATGGCTAGAATTGTTTTTAGAATTTAATTCTTCTAATTTTTTTCCATGCGTTGCAATCTAACCAAGGTTTTCTCATGAAACCATTTGATTTGTTTCTTGCGCCTTCCATTTTTGTGTTTTCCTTAACCATCGGTTCATTTGATTCTGTATGATTGATCTCAATTGCCTGATAAACTTTTGAAGTTCGGGAGTTATCAAGGGAATGTTATTTTTTCTGTATAATGACTTTCTTTTACAATTGATTTTGTAAACACAGATTTCTTACCGAAAGATATTCTTCATGCCCACTAATTGAAACGAGCTTAGTCACTTTCGACATTTTTTATTCCGTGAAGAATACATAGTGTATTTCTTTCTTTCCTACTGTCTCAGAGGAAGAAGAAAATCTCTGAATTACGTATGTGTTTGAGCTATGAGGGACGCCTGTTATGTCATTTATTCTCTTACAGGACATCTTAGCAGCTTAGCTTCTTGAATTTATATTTGTAAAAAGTTTCATTTCGTGTAGGACATTCAAGAGTGAGTTGTTTTCTGCGGCCAGAAAAAGAAACAATTCCAGTGAGACACTTGTATAATTCATTTGATGGCTCTTCTTTTCCTCGGGCTATTCTTTTCCTCGGGTTCTTATTGATCTCTTCTTTGCATGAGCTTCTGAACACACATCTGAAGCTTCTAAGAAGCAAATTCCATACTCTAGCAGTGACTTGCTTTCCCGTGTTTTGGTGAGAGAAAATTTTCAGAAGCCAAGTTGTGCTATAGGACATAGGTAAACCTGCTTATCTCATTTATCTTATGTTCTTGTGAACTATCATAATATCCTCCTGATGCTTCATGTTATGTTTACACATACCACTTTATGACAATGTGAAGATATACGACGCCAAGTAGCTAAAAAAGGCTCTGGTTTTTTGAGTGCTCAGGCACTGGTCTGACTTGTACAGCAAAGTTTTGAAAAGGTTCAATTGTACGAAATGAATTTCTAGGTCCCGGGATTTCTTACCATCAAGTTGGTAAAAAGCCTCGATTTATTGGCAATTGCTAGAATTATCTATGATCTATTTTGGAAATCCTTTTTTTGTTTAGACTATTTTTTGTTTATGAGATAAGACTGGTCGCATGAGCTGAGTCGGAGCAAGAAACAAAGCAGTTATTCTGTGAACTGAGGGAGCATTTGACATGTACCATGTATGTCTACACACACATTTAGATGGAATGTACTTATGTTCTAGGGCAACATTATTTGTGCCTTATTTGATATCAAAGAAATCATTGGCATGATTGTACGCTTCATTTATTATGTTTAAGCCATATTTACTGAACTTTTTCTATAGTCATTCCCATAACACTGACAATGAATTCTAGAAGTTATGGAGTTAATGTTATTCATAAGCTATTTTTTCATTTAACTTGATTCGGAACTTCAATTATGATACTGAGACTCCAAGCACAAAATATAATTGAGACAATTAAGATTCATGCTTCTGTGTCCCGATATTTATAATAAATAATAACGCTAGCTGCTCTTCTATAAATGGTTCAAAGTTATGATACCCTCTTTTTCGAATTGGTTATATTATCGATTTCTCATACAACTAAAAACCTATTTTATTACTTGTGCGATGTTTTCACGGGCCCATTCACTATACAACTTCAAATCTATGTAAAGCATCACATGTGTTTCCAATAGTAATCTATTTATTAGTTCTGTGATGTTTTCATGGGCCCATTCTCTATACATCTTCAAATCTATGTAAAGCATCACATGTGATTTCAATAGTAATTTACTCCCTCCGTCCCACAATATAGGACGTTTTT
Organism: Triticum dicoccoides; assembly: GCF_002162155.2. Classification (NCBI taxonomy): domain Eukaryota; kingdom Viridiplantae; phylum Streptophyta; class Magnoliopsida; order Poales; family Poaceae; genus Triticum; species Triticum dicoccoides. Next base: position 654,491,205 of record NC_041388.1, on the reverse strand, counting down.
TACAAATTATGTTAGTTTGCAAAACGTCTTATATTATGAGACAGATGGAGTAATTATTAGTAGTGTGATGTTTTCACGGGTTGAACCACATTAAGCCATCGAAGGTTTGCCCCGTCTTTAGTACAAGGTAAAACAAGTGGCGAAGTTGTCAGTTAGGAATGGAAATCATGTGCAATCAAGTTGGACACATATTTCTGATTTAGAACAACCGTCTAATGTGTGTTTATATGTCTTTTTATCATCTCGTTGCAATGCACGGGCATTCAACTAGTACCTTTGTAAAAGAACAACCAGAAGCAAGGAATTTCTGAGAGTAATAAAAAAGGTGCTGCTAAATCTCAGTTCAAAAACGTACAAATTGATTAATCTGGTGTTTTTTTTGCGAATAATCTGGTGTTGTTCAAAAACGTGTTGGGCTGAGGCTGGAAGCGGGCATGGTGTCTGCCTTCCGCTATGTCGGGCTTCTTAACTTGCTTTCCTGTTTGGGCTGTGGCCTCTGGCTTGCAGTCCTTTCCGTTTTCTTTTTTTTACTTTTTTTATTTTCTCTTGTCTCCCACATAAATACTTGTATTTTGTTTCTTCTTTTTTAATTTTCCTATCTTCCAGTGGAATTTTAAGGATGCAGCTCACTATGTGTGTACAACACAATTAAAACAAATGTTTGTGTTTTTTAAATATATGTTCTGAATATCAAAAGGTGTTCTCGTTATGAAACTTTGTGCAAAAAGTTAAAAAATGTTCTCATTCTGGAAACATGTTCTTGTTTCTTAAAAAGTGTTAGTGTTTCTCAAAATAGTTATTTGTGTTTTCAAAAAATATTTGAATTTTTGAACATTTTTTTATTTTAAAAACTGTTTGGAATTTAAAAAATTGATCAGCTTTTCAAAAATTGTTTGGAGTTACCGAAATAATTCATTTTTTAAAATACAATTTGAAAATTTGTTTGTGTCCAAAAAAAATTGGTTTTTAAAAATTGTTCAAATTTTCAGTTTTTTTTTTGAAGTTTTTCGAGTCTCAACCCTGTTGCGTATTCTTATATAGTTCGCGCTTTGCATGATCACCAGCAACCATGAGGCCAACTGGCTAGCTGCACCCGTTTGAAGTGTGAGGTCGCGTTACAAAAAAAGAAGTTGCTTTCGCGTGGACCTGTGCGTCCGGCTAGCTGCACTCGTTTCCTGCACCACACGAGTTGAAGCCCACCACGCGTTTCTCAACACAGCACAGAACTTAAGCCCACACAAGGAGAAAAATATAACTCAAAAGCCCACATGATAAACATGCCGAATCTAAACATGGATGACGTGTCTTAGGCCCCGTTCGGATCCTCTCCTACTCCCAGCTTCTTTGGTCAGCACGTGGAGTCGTCTCGAACGTGGCAGCTCCTGGAAGCCAGCTTCGCGGAGCGAACTGCCCTTAAGGATGGCAATGGGTAGGGTATGGGGCGGGTAGAGCAATACCATACCCATACCCGTGTAGTCAATGGGTACAAAATTCTACCCATAACCATACCCATGGGTATGATACTTTACCCGTACCCATACCCGACAGGTACCCATACCCATTGGGTACCCAACGGGCAGTTCAAATAGTACACAAGCTATTCGCAATTTTACATTCATCTATAGCACATTTGACAAAAAAACATTGATCTCAACTCAATAACAAATAGTTGAGTAGATGAAAATTATCTCAATTCAAATTGACAATTGGTAACAACTTTAACATAGGTTCATAAGCTCACAACATAACTTTAACATATGTACACTTGTGATTGTGAATCACGGGTAAGATTCACATGTCACTATAAAATGGGTAGGGTATGGGTATATCCATGGGTAAAAGGCTATACCTGTTCCCAACCCATGACTTAACGGGTAGGGTATGAGTACTACCCGTTGGTATAAAGTTACGCCCATACCCTACCCATGCGGGTACGATACTCGCGGGTACCCGTACCCATGGGTAAAATTGTCATCCCTGCCCTCATAGTGCAAAAACGAGAAGCGGGTCGAACCTAGCTTCAAAAATGGAAGGAGGCGGAGTTGGACGTAATTATCGGATATGCCACCGCCAAGTTAACTCTGGGGCAGCGTACCGGTTCGATCGATATGTTTCTCTCACCGATACGTTCTCTCCCGTATGAGAAACCACCTAACTGGGCTTTATGCTTGCTTCCTGGGCTGCCGGCCCATGTAGACGAGAGCTAGAGAGCAGCCGCGCGCTGCCAAAGTGCCGAACGCATCACTGGCTCCGCCAAGAAGCTGGCTAGCGCTGCCTCCCCGAGAAGCTGGCCACTTTGGGAAGCCAGCAGACTTCCGAATGGGCCCTTAGTGGACTGAGACCTAGATGGCCTTTAGAAAAGAAGAATATGGAACCAGTTTTCTCGTGCAATCAGTAATAGCTAAAGCTTTGTATAAATTTGAACTAAAACCATTACGAGTAATTTGGAACGGAGGGAGTACATGCTGATATCAAAAAAAAAACTTGACAGGTACATGCGGCAAGAACTAAATAACACAACACTTGATAGCAAGAAGTAAATAACAAAACACTTAACAAAAAATACATCAAAACAACTAGAATACACGCGTGCTTTGCGGTGCCCGTTTTTTCAAATTATTTGCCTATTTGGCCGTTAATTCTCAGATAGATCTTTTACTTATATCAATCAATGGACCGAGCATTGTTGTTCATTTTCTGTGGGGCTTTTGTGTTTTTGGCTTCCATGATTTTGTGGTGTTGTAGGAGGATATTAGTCCAAAAGAAACGTATAGAGATTTCCAGAAGCAAAGACACATGATCACCGAAACTTGATAGGATATTAGTCAATTTTTTACAGCTTTACAACAATTGTTCTTCACAAAGATGAAATCATAGACGAACTACCAAAAAATATCCATAGGCAGTGGTTGCTGTCACCCATGTCCTGGAACTTCAAGGCCAAACCATAATATCGGATAGGGATGCAACTAGAAATAAAATTCTATGGAATCAGCTCTATAGACAAAGCAGTCGTGTTCACAAAAAAACATCGTGATTCCTCTATAACCCTCCTGGGAAAGCAACAACTGAGATACAAAACATTGATGAGTTTTTATGGCTACATGATAGTTACAACCCAGTGCTGAAACAATTTCGATCTGAATCTACTATTGATTCTAACTTTAGAGCACAACATGCAAATTTGATTCAAACTTGAAGATAAAATCCCCTTGGAATTTGCTACTTGTTTAGCCCGGAGCAAGTAATATCAAATTCAAATCTGGCTGAGAAAGGAGAAGGGGGGAGGTGGGGGAGGGGGGAGCGAGGGATCAGTAGCTATGATGCATACCTTGTCGACGGCAGTGTGTCGAGGAAGACAATCGAGTCCTGAAGTCAGTGGGCATCCCTACGTAGCGCCATCGTTGGCCGCTGTGGCATGACTCGCCGCCTTCTCGTCAATGACCCGCGCGCCCGCCGTTGCCGAGCATTACCTCGTTGCGAGAGGGAGAGAAAGAGAGAGATGGGGAGGGGGCGTGCGGCGCAATGGCGAGTTTGTGATGACTGTGCAGACATGCAGTGCGGAAGAGGCGGTTATGGGCTGGCGGTGTTGTGCCGTGATATGCGATGTTTTTTTTGTGTGTGGCTAGGTCTCAGTCGACTGAGATTTAACCAAGTCTCAGTCAAGTGATATACTCCCTCCGTCCGGAAATATTTGTCATTGAAATGGATGTATGTAGATGTATTTTAGTTTTAGATACATTCATTTTTATCCATTTTAATGACAAGTATTTCCGTGCGAAGGGAGTAGTATATAATGAGAAAAAGAGAAAACTGAGAAGATTTTTTTTAAGAATCTCTATGCAAGATCAAAGGCATATAGCATCGACTGAGACATAAAAAAGTCTCAGTCGACTGAGACTTAGCAAAACTATTTCATTTTCCCATCAAAATGTGCGACACATCAACTGATACGTGAATAGTCGGCCGTACCGCTAATTCCCCTCATTTACAGGAGCGACACATCACCAGGATACGTGTATCTGGGAGGGGACCAAGCGGTAAACAATTTTCAACTCACCCATTGATAATCGTGGTCAGTTTTATCTCTCTAGCCCCGAGCGACCACAGCCCTCACGTTCGAGGGAGCTTAGTAACTCTAGTGATATAGCAAGTGCATGGAACTGGTTTGCATGCAATCATTTCTCATGTCTGAATCTTCTTAGGTAGAATATTATTGTTCACAATATAGGCTCCACACCACTTCCAAGAGCCTCTAAAATTTCTAAATGTACACTTTTCACTGGACAGAGGGAGTAGCAACTTTTGTTAATTCTCCTAAACTTCTTTCTCTAAATCCAGTTTTATTTCATTTCATTTTGCTGGGTAAACCACTTTCAATATACGAGCCCCTCGTTGACATCGGGTAAACCATCGACGAGCACGAGGCAGGGCCGCCCAAGAGACACATATTCCCGACGTCATTTGCACCTGGAAAACGTTTTGCTGGTAACCATTTTGAGGACAAGTATTTCCGGACGGAGGGAGTAGAGTTTTAGTCTCGTCTCCGGAAAGTGGTCAAGTGATATGGTCCATAGCGCTCATCTGGGCCGTTGATGGCGAGATCCAACGGCAGGTGACGCGTGGAGCGGCGCGCAATGTCACGTCGCGATTCCGAACTCCTGTGGGTCGGCGCGGGCAGTTGGTTGGAAAGCGCGATCTGAGATAGTCGGGCTCAGAACCAGGTCGGCCCGTCCCAGTCGGAGCCAGGTCACCAGCCCACCCGGGCCCACCGCGGCCGGGCCCGTGTCCCTGCCACACTCCCGCCCACCCCGCTGCACACCCGCCCACCCACGTCCACATGGGACCATCACCGCGGGCCCACAGCGTCAGCGACCTACCTCGGATCACCGGGATCGCCCGCGTCGCCAGGCAAATCCTTTCGGCCCGGGCACAGTGTAATAAAACCGAATCCAAATCCTTCCTTGGGTCAGACTCGACGAC
>NC_041388.1:654468994-654485760 GCF_002162155.2 Triticum dicoccoides | reverse complement strand
CGCTTCTCTCCTGCGCCTCGTGCCGCCGTGCAGATGTCGACGACTTCTTCGACAGCTGCGACCCAGGTGAGTTGCCCCCCCAGATTGGATGGATGGATTGGGCGGCTCCGCTGCCGGGCGGTGGGATCCGGACGGGGATTGACTGGATCGGCCTCGGTTTTCTCTCTCTCTGCCCGCAGATAAGGAAAACCTCTGCCTCTACGGCCACCCCGACGGGACCTGGGAGGTGTCGCTGCCGGCGGAGGAGGTGCCGCCCGAGCTGCCCGAGCCGGCCCTCGGCATCAATTTCGCCCGCAACGGCATGAACCGCCGCGACTGGCTCTCCCTCGTCGCCGTCCACTCCGACTCGTGGCTCCTCTCCGTCGCCTTCTTCTTCGGGGCGCCGCTCACCGCCAACGAACGGTAATTTTACTGCCTCTGACGATTTCTCTCAGCTTGGTGCCTCTGACGATTGATTAGCTTTTAAATTGTCTATTCTATGTTACTCCTGATTGACAGTTTAGGCAAGATGAAATGTGGTCTTTTTCGATAGAGTACTTTAGCTTGACTGCTAGGTGACTTGCGGAGTTGGGATACGCGTGACCGATTTGATGGCCCATTTATTTTGTTTCACTTGGTGGTTGGTGCATGTGTGTGCATGTGCACATGTATCTTGTGCTCCTCTCTTTGTTTCTTTTCTTTGCTTTGAGTGTATCGGAGGGTCATGCTTTTTGTTTCAGTTTGCTTTATTGGGTTTGCAGTTACTTGTTCCCTTCTTTCTGTGACCCTCTGGGTTTGATGGCGATATAATCCATAGGGTTCAGCTGTTAGTTAGGCCATATGAAAAGCAACTGCCCCCTTTCACTTTATTTCAGAAATCATATACACAAATAAAGGATTGCGTGCTTCTGTGTAGTTCCATCATTTGCAGTTTCGGCTGCTATAAAGAATTTTAATCTCTATATCCATTTTTGTGTTTGCGGTGACAAACTATGCCACATTGTCACAATTTGCTCTAAGCTTAGCTATTTAGAGACCAAGATTAAAATGCCATCTATCTATGAGTAAAAACTCAAAAGATTCTAATATTCTTCCCAGAAAGAAGGAGAAGGGTCTTATATTGATGGCGGGCCAGGGCCATTCCTTTCTAAGTTCCTGCCATGTTAATTGCAGAGTTATTGATTTACATCTATGGGGTTGTAGTAGTTGAAGAAGTTGTGCATTTACTGAGTGATGTAATGTGTATACGAAGCAAACAGGAAACATACAATTTATATCATGACCTACCACATCATCAAATGCGCAGTTTTAGGGCTTTTACAGTATCATCATGCTGAATGGCCAAAACATCTTGTCAAAGGCTTTAAGTAAATATAAAGGTGGTTTGGCGTAGTAAGAAGCAACTATTCCTTTTCCCTTTATTTCAGAAATCATATATACACAAATAATGGACAGTGTGCTTCTGTGTAGTTCCCAGTTTCGGCTGCTCTAAAGAATTTTAATGTCCAGCCTATTTTTATGTTTGTGGTGATGAACTGTGCCACACATTTCCACAACTTGTTCTAAGCTTAGCTATGTAGGACCGACGATCAAAGTGCCATCTATCTATGAGTAAAACTCTAAAGGGTTCCAAGATTCTTCTCACAAAGAAGGAAGAAGGCTCTTATATTGGTGGCGGGACCATTCCTTCCTGAAGTTCTGTCATGTTAATTGCAGAGCTATTTATTTCTGTCATCTTGCTCTTTTTTGTGGACCCTTTATGGGGCAGCATATTATGAGTTCATTTTGTTTCTCTATATAGTCTGTACACTGAATGACAACCAGTTTTTTTTTTCTGCGGGAAAGATGAAAACCAGGTTATTTGTTTTTTTAAATCTCAAAATGGAGTTAATAGCAACCAATGCCCATTGTTTAATTTATGTCTTGTTCAAGCATGCTGGTAAAGCCGTAATTCCAGAATCTTTCTTACATTAACTTGTGTGTTTAGTTTGTGCACCTTGCACCTTTTCCCCCCACACTACAGTGAGAGTTTGCTACCTAAGTACTTCATATACCTTGTGCAGCTTCTGGGTCCTGTGTTTGTAATGTGCATAATTTTGACCTTCGAAATTTAGCTAGCTGGAATAAAAGAAAACACTTAAAAATCTTCACTTCAGTATTGCACTCCTTCATGGACCCTGTTACATCTTGTCAGTTTGTCACTCGTCATCTCTAGAAATTAACAATTGGACCATGAGAATCCTTAAAAAAACAGATATTCTTTAGTGATCCCATTTTATTGTTTGTTCTACAATTTACTTATAATAGGGTTTCGTTTTCACGTGAATGTTCATGTACCCTTATCTTAGTCATCATATCATAGTGAAATTCGTACTTTGCTCACTTGAGCGATTTTTTCCTTTTTGCAACAAATTATTTCAAAAGGCTTCATTGATTTTTTTCCTTGTATACATACCTAGTACATTAATGTTGGTGGCCTGCCATGCTAGTAATATATTTACAGTCCGTGACTCCGTTCTCTTGTGTTAGCACTAAAGATAAAGGCCCACTCTGCTCATCTATATTGAAAGTGGTGTGAAGCCTATATTGTGTGGAAAAAAAACTACACAGGGCAAATGATTGGATGCAAAACCGGTTCCATGCACCTGCTATACTGTTCTTGATGTATTCTTTGTTAAGTGTTCTGTTATTTAGTTCTTGCCACATGTAGCTGTCAAGTTTATGCCTAGCTTTAGCTATTTACTGATTGCACAAGAAAACTGGTTCCATGTTTTTTCTTTCTTTTCAAAAGGCCATTTTGAGTATTTCCGCAAATCCCTTCTTGTTGTTCTGTTATTACTGTTCTCTTTTTCTCTTGGCCGCTTTTTGTCCTAAGAAAATGTTCTCCCCTTTAATGGAGTTCTTATAATGTGTATATCAAGTTGGTGTGAAAGCTTCAGCTGCACCTTGTTGCCAATCCAACGTTTCTGTGCCTTGTGTCTGCCAGGAAGCGCTTGTTCAGCATGATCAACGATCTTCCAAATGTGTATGAAAGTATGGTTGACAGGAAGCACAGGGACAGGTCTGGTGTTGATAGCAGTGGCAAATCCAGGCACTCATCAAAGCCAAAGGTACGCTGACTGACCCCTCCACTGCAGTAGTTTGTGTTTGTTGGAAATTCCGAAACTGGGAGCGCATCTCCGAACGTAACTCGAACTGAATTGCAATTTGTTATGTGCAGCAACGAACTGATGATGTCCGCCCAAAGAACTCCAGAGCAGTTGCTCGAGAAGAAGACGACGACGATGACGAAGAACACAGTGAAACCTTTTGCGGAAGCTGCAACGGCATATACAATGCAAGCGAGTTCTGGATCGGCTGCGACATGTGCGAGCGGTGGTTCCACGGCAAATGCGTGCGGATAACCCCGGCCAAGGCGGATCACATAAAGCACTACAAGTGCCCTGAATGCAGCAGCTCCAAGAAAATCAGGCAGTAGGCGGTGGCCTGCAAGTCTGCTTCAGCCGTCTCTGACCCATCTGATCAAACTACACCATGTTTCTTTTCTGCCCAAGGTCGCGGCTAGCGGATGTGGATTCCTCTAGAAACTGTGCTCCCTCCCATGTGGTAGTCTCCTAGCCGTAGGTGCTGTGAAAGACTGATACATAGCTCATACTCTCGTAGCATTATAGATGTTTCCTTGGTTGTCATTTGATGTGTTCATTCCCAGGTGTGGACAATGTCGTCGCAACGTTTGCTGATGATGATTGAATTGTGCCTTGGTAGGCGATTTGCTGATTGGCTTGTGTTTTTGCAAAATGAACTGCCTTTCGTTGATCCGTCTGAGGGCCGAGTGGCTCCCTCAACCCTAGCGGAAGTACAGGGGCCAAAGAATTTATACAGGTAGACTAAACACAGGACTATGACTTTGACACTCTTCATCTGTTTGAGCTTCAAAGAAATGAACCAAAGTGAAGGATTTGTACAAATCCATGGAGCTCTTTGTACAATTTCTTTGGACGAAGTACCAGGGTCTATTTGGTGGTTTGAACATTTTGTTAAGATTCTCTTGTTTCTTCAATTCCTACGAATTGAACACCTAAGTCTGACAAATATCCCTTTCACAACTCTCCCACGGAAGAAGCCACGGTTGTTCCCTACTCCAAGTTGTGCTCTGCCATAAATCAATCCCGACCGAAAATGTCATTGCACTTGCTAATGTTTGAGGAACCTGCATTCAAGCACACATCAATAGTTAACCGCACCATTTGACAGTAAAATAAAAACATTTTATAACATCCTAAACTTTGGCATGTAACCCGCCCTGGCCTCACCCGTGAAAAGAAAATTGTGGGTTAAGATCTAATTTCTCCTCCAACAGCTCCCTACTCCCCCCTAAAAAAAATGGTATAAGAGAAGTTGGCACAAAAAACGCGTTCCAGCAGCTTCACTATTTCTATTTTCCTATGATCACCAAAAAAACGTTTCCGCCATACGCAATTGAACTTGGCAGAAGCCAACATCTAAAACTTCACAGTTACTACCACAACCATTGGACGCCCGCCTAATCATCGCATCGCCTTATGCCCTCGGGCGCGCGGCGTGGGCAGTCGCCTGAGTAGGCCGCTCTGTCACCAGCCAACCAACACCTCGTTGTCGCCTGCCTCGCCGCAGCGGTTGGTGACTTCGTGCACGCAAGAAAGAATAAGTACAGGATTTTTTTTATTTATAGAGAAGCTGCTACAACAACACACCTGTAAAACGCAATAAATTTAATTTACTGAGAGGGTCCTAATAAGTTTCAGTGTTTCGAGTTCACTCCGTATGTGCGAAATTAGTTTAGTTTTGTTCCCATTGCTGAAATTAGTTGAGTACCAGACAATTTTCAATTCGTAACTTCAAAAGGGGGAACACAGCGGATCCTTTATCTACTGCCTTGGGTATTTCCAAATTTGCTTTGGAACATCAGGAAAAACTTGTGTCATCTTCGGTTGAGTTGGGCTGTACTAGTCCTGCTGTTCAAATGCTTCCATTGGAGTAGTATATAGACGTCTCTCTGTGGGGGGTTTGCATTTTGTACCAAGAGCGTCATACTTTTCTTCAAGATTGGAATCAGAAGAGCTTCCTCTGTGGTATCTAAGCGCCCGTTCGGAAGTCCTCCGCCTCCGCGCTTCTCCAGAAGCTGGCCGAACACGACGGCTCAGTATGTTGTTTCTTTTGCTATGCTGTGAGATTTTGAATATATGTTCTGCTTTAGGAATTCTCTGTGTTTAGTGAACTTCTATTGCCATGTTTGGAAACCAACTCTGAAATTGTAGTCTCCTTGTTAGATATATTACCTTATTTTAGTAATTGGCAGTGGTTTGACAAATACCTCGCAGGATTATTGGTTGATCATCAGGTTTCGGTAACTTTCACTTTGAAAAGCTGGGTGCCTGGGTGTTCATTTCCTATATGCTATAAATATGTATTGTTTACATTTCGGTCGTAACTGTTTGCCCTGAGTTGCAATGTTGTCATCTCTCTTCACTTCACAGATTTGATGATCAGTACCAATATGTATATGATCCTACATTTGCACGGGCAAACTTTCTTGGTGTTTAATCAAAAAATATATTACATGATCTTTATTGTATATGTATGTGTTTGAATAAATCAGTATCGGAAAATATAGATGTATTTTTTTTGTGAATTATGTGCTTCACTGAGCATGTTTATCAATAGCACAATTTGATACCAGTTGAGGTTTTCTATTGCTGGAGCATTGAGATAATTTATTAAGTATCTATATGATCTGGTGAAAAGCATAGCATAGTGTGTGATTTTAAGTTATTCATACAACTATTTGGATAACGTTAGTGATCTATTGACCAAACAGACAAGGAGCTTGCTCCGGATTGCTATATACAACATCAGCTACATCAGAGGCCTATTCCCTGAGAAGTACTTCAATGATAAGTCTGAGCTGGCAGTAGGTTAGGATCGGTGCCCAGTATCTATCTACATTCACTCATTCAGTTTGAATTTTTTAGCTCAGTATCTCAAACAACCTTTTATTTGTTGCAGAGATGAAGCTTAAGAACCTGATGCATATGGATGCTGACCCCAAGAGACTGATTCATTGGATGAAGAAAGGCAAGATGTTTACTGTTTTATGATTATATGTTTTAGATGCGCTTTCTCTATGCGTTTGTCCTACAGTTGCTTATCATGTGTCATAATCATCATGCAGTCTCACACAGCTACCCCAACTCAAACGGGGAGGAAGTTGCAATGAAATGAGTCGCACATGGAGCAAAAAGAATAGTGCCACGTTCAAGTCAAATGCAGCAGAAGTCACTCCTGATCAGATGAGGTGCTATTTTAGATATCCCTTCTGGGTGCTATGATTCATTTTTTATTGTTAGTCTTTTGTGCATGCAGAATGGTATGATTTTGTGCATAGAAGTTCAGTTATATGTTTTTTGTCTGTGATAGTGTGTGAGAAGTTAAGTTACAGAGGAGCTGCTCACCTGTTGGCAATTAGTGCTAGTTGAATTTATAGGCTGTTGTTAGCTTCCTTGCGTGACTTGCAGAATTCTAGCACTGGTGAGATAGTTGATGTTTCAGTGCAGTTTTATCATTTATCCTGCAGATCAGTTCGCGAATTGCTTATATTGGGTCCATACATGCATGTTATTGTCAACATTAACATTGTCAGTTGTAACCAGTGGTAAAATGGTACATATCCTGACATGGCAACGGTTTCCTTTTAGGTGCTCTGCTTGTAAGATGATGAGAACGCTGGTGAGAAGCTTGGAGAGTATGACAGAAAAGGTAACTTTGACATTCTGTATCTCGGTTAAGTTGTATTGTGCTGTGCTGTGCTGATTCTATCATGGCTTCATACACTTGCTAACAACTGCTTGTTGAATGTTGTGCAGGAAATGGTGGAAGGTAATGCAGAAACAATTCTGTGTGCTCGTCAGATTAATCGTGTAAAATAGATGCATTCTTTCTGCACTTAGTCAAGTCTTGAATTACTAAATCGACGACTCACTCACTTTTCCAGATGTTTTGGAGAAGCTGCTGAATGACGATCTACTTTGCAGGGCAAGCAAGGATGGTTATGCTGTTATCAAGGTCAATGTAATTAACACTATTGCTTACCACATGCTATGTTGCTCTTCACTGACATGATCATTTCAGATTTCTGATCCCGGAACAGCCTACATGGAGAAAGAGGTCACCATGCACAATGTTTCACCTACTGACGGAGCCAAAATCGGCAGTGGTATGAAGGTCCGCCCCTTTAACCCTTGAATTTGAATGCCAATTCACGATGTTTCACTTTCATTCATGAACTGTTAACTAAAATTGATTGAAAAGTGAGTCGTCGATTGGACATGCGACATACTCATCACCACGCCAGTTGCATCAGTTAACAGTTGGATGCTGCATGAACTAAAAGCTTTTTCCACCTGTGATATGTCGCAGGTCAAGGAGCCGATCCTCCATTATCAAGCCCCACAGGTCCCAGTCCACTGAGGGCGGCGGAACAGCAGGACGACTAACCCCGTAGGCCAGGCGAAGATGCAGAGATACAGTCCAGTCCCTTCAGGTGCTTGAAACTTGTGAAGATAGTGAGAGCGCGCCACCCCCAGGCAGATGTAGACCCTTGTCCCTATAGCTCCATCCTTGGCGGCAGAACGTAAGCGGGAGAGACTTTTGTCCCATGATGTTTGTTTCATGGGAGAGAGGCTGCGGTGAGAGAGATTGCGGAGCAGCGACGATGGACGCAAGTTTTCCTTTTGCCTTGCGGACTGTCGCTACTGTTCTGTGGTCTGTACTCCGGCGAGCCGTTTGCTTGCCGTATGGCCGAGTTTCCAAGCGCTGCTAGAGCATTGCGCCTCCCCCAAATCTGCGCGCAGCTCAATCCTGCAACCTAGAATCCGAAAGCTCAAGCCCAAACGCGTGCGCGCGCGCGCGACAGACCAGGCCCCGCCCCGCCGCTATGCCACCGGCGGCGGCGGCCGCGGCTTCGAGTACTGCGAGCTGTGCCGCCGGAACCACGACCGGGGCCAGGGCCGGCGCCGCCGCTACTTCCCCGCCCACCCCGGCCGCCGCGCGCCCCCCTCCACGCCTTCCCGCATCTGGTGCCCCACTTCGATTGGTAGCTTGTACATACTCCTCAATGCCTTCCAGCATCTGGTGCCCCACTTCGATTAGTGCGCCTAGGATTTTGATGCAGGTCGCAGCAGTTTGGATGGCCCGATAGAACACTCCACCCAGCAAATGCTGGTACAGCAGGATCATGGTGCCGTTCAAAGGCCGGTATGGTTTTTAGAAAAAAGTAGTATAGTTTATTATGCATATTGGATTATATGATCAGCTAAAATGCAGTTACTCCGTTGAAAACAAGTGCAGTTACTAGCCACTAGCCAGGCATGACCATGTTATGCAGTGAACTTGGTTAACTGCAAAGATTGTTCGGTAAGAGGATTTTTCTTAATAAAAATCCAATTTAGTCTTCCAAATTCATTCTCGTTCAGAAAAATGTTTCCCAAAATTCATTGCCAATTTAGTGCAGAGTTTTATTGGTTATTATGTGATGGAGAAAGATGCCTGACATGCTGGCCATTCCAGAAGCTAAGAAACTAGACGAGTCGAAATTCCCCACTCCCTTTTTCTACCTCTCAGTTTTCTTCTTCTCCAACTCTGGGAATCGATCCGTTGTTAAGAGTTTTTTCATCCTCAGAGTGAACCCTTTTGCTCCATACTTTACATAAGCAAATGCCTCTTTCAGTTCAGATGGCACAAGCAGCCATAGGTTGAAGATCGTGATGCATTGTCATTCAGCAGCACCATAGGGTTTATTTGTTTTCTGTATAGTGTTGCAGACAGCCTCATTCAGCACTTTTCTCACCCATGACATGAAACTTCACATCTATTAGGTTTTAGCATTGCGTCTTTTCCCATTTATTTCCTATTTCCGCTATGTAATAAGGCATGCCAATAGGAGGTTTAAGTTTGGGGATGCAAAATTTTAGCTGAAATTCATCTAGCATGATTGTAGTGCATATTTTGACTTGTATCACTAATATTCCAAGTTTGCGTTTGTTTTAGTGTGAAACATCATCTGGGAGTCTGTACTTCTTGGATGGGGCTGGCCCGCCGTCTAAATATGTTGTATTAGGATGAACCTAGCCTCTCCTATAGCACTCAGGATTTTCAACCTAACTTTTTCAACAGTAGTTACTACATTTACTTGAGATCGTGCATGACAGTTTCTCTGCTACAACCTAAGCATGACAGTTCATCTGCTATAACTTACGCATGACAATAAAACATTTTAGTTGGTACCATGGGTTCTGCTGTATGCACCGGATAGTCTAAATTAGAACACTTCTTTTTATCATGAACACAAGTCTTCTATCATTTTCTGATTATACTTGGCAGATAAATAGGTTGCTGATCGGTTTAACATAAATTAGATAATTTTCTTACAAGGCTACAAGCCAATGGTATCATGCAACATGTTTACCAACCAATTGTGAAGATGGTTGGTACCCTTTTAGTTCATTACTTTCCTGAGAGGTAGGATCTGGGATTAACCAGTATATAGTGTCTGGTTCCTATTTCATAGAGGATAGATTTCATGTTTTGCTAAGTTTGTTGTAGAATGTTCATATCTGTAAATGATTGTTTATAATATTTTAGTTGTTACCTACAAGCAAACATTTATGATCCGTCTGAATCAATGGGGCAAAGAGAGATGATGCCAAGAGGATTTCAAATCCTTTTTCTAACAGCCTTCTTATATATCTTAAACAGGTGCAACTGGGCAATGTACATGGGTAACAGGGCAAGTCCAGACCAGAAAATGATGGAACTGTTCAATAAAGCGAGTGGACTGGAGTAGAGGACTCCCAAGCAAATTTCATCTCTTCTGAGATTAGACAGGTATCATATATTTCACCCCTTTCAGTACACTGTCGCTTCGATTTATTAGCATGCATAGTGAGCAACATTAGCTTCTTCTGTCCTGGTTCAGCTCACCATTTTAGCCTGCATATCAGATATTCTGTGCATGCAAGTATCTTCAACCTGTACTACACTGCATATTATTATACTTCCTGAATACCATCAATGTTTATTTTCAGCCAGCAATGTGTTTGGTTCTCCCAATCTCTTTTTCCCATATTTCTGCTGTTAAAAGCAAGACATGGAATGTGGAGGCAGACCATGAGGTAAGATAGGTGTCACTCTCGTAAGTATGCTACATTCGCCTGCTCTTTTCTCCCAATTTTCCTATTTGTATTTCCTAACCATGGCAAATAATAAATAGCTTGTCATCGATTTAGGCATTTAGCGCAAGGTACATTTGTTTGCATTGGTAAAATGGTCATTTCAGAATCCCTCACTTGAAAGTGAACTGAGGCTTTGTACATAAGCACTCGGAGATTAGGTAGAACAGGTAAGAGGTAAGTCATTTGAAATTAACTCATCAAGATATCCACTAACAGAAACTCCAGATTTTGCATATAGTTTATGATGTTAGAGATAGAGAGAATGCATTGAAGATGTCCCTGAACGTTTGTGATGTCGATCCAAGTGGTGGTGATCTGCATCCGGTCGATGTGCTGTGGGAAGAGGTATGTGCATGCTGCTTCGTGCCATTTTACTACATGCCATCCAGCTTTTGTTCATCTTCTTTCTAAGGTTACTAAATTCATATAGGTATGCATAGGAATTGGTTCAGGTGGTTTATGTTAACTTATTTAAGTTGGTTCAGGCTAAATTATTCAAAACAATTGTGCACCGTTTCTCAACATGGTGGTTGAGCTGCAGTTCGGTTGCATATGTGCAGTTTTAAGCGAACTTTGTCATTCTACTGGATTAGATGGTATAGGTGTTGATGGACGTTAATCTGCTAAGCTGGTTCTAGAGTGTGCTTGGCCTAGGTTATTTAGACAGGTTCACCGTTTATTCTGGGACAAATCAGTGGACTGAACGGCAAAAACTCCAAATTATTTTTTTAGGTCTTAAAAAGATTACCTTTTGATGTAGTTGTCTGCAGATGTTACATTTGGAAGGTTATTTTGCATAATTCCATTCAGGGCTAGAGATGTTGTGTTTGGGTGGACCCCACTGCAAGCTGATGATGTCTGCTGTCAAAGCGGCGACAAGAGGTGGAAAGTGAATAAATAAATAAAATAGAGAGAGAAAGATGTCCAATTCTAATCCTTTCAATTGATGTTTCTTTCTGTCATTTTCTTCGTTCATGCTTCCAGTGACCCACAGTTAAGAAGTTATAGAATTGATAACAACTGAAGATGTTTTTGTAGGAAACAAGATGGTTAGCAGAATCATGCAAGGCACAAAATGGTTGACTAAGCATAAAGAAGAATCAGACCAGATTTGATTAATACACAAATTCCACATCTCTGCTTCGTATTTAGAAGGGAAGTCTTCATCACAAATCTTGGTTATGTCTGTTGTTGATCTAATAAATGTGGCTACCCGCATATGAGTATTTATTTTCTTCTCTCTTTTTTTTGAAGGGAAGGAGATGACAAACTGGTTTCGCCAAGTTGCCCTCCTTGCTGGTCGCCAAGTTGACCAGAAGCTGCACATGAAGAAACAACGAGGTGTGATGCTCAAACTAGATATCTCGCGATTGCTTCTCTTTCCTGGCCATTCCTTTGAGGATCATCGCCACAAGGGTTCTAGTACCATATGGCTCCGATGGATCAGCCTGATGCTTTTCCTCTGCTAGCACTAATCATGATCAATGGAGTTCCTGGAGATCGTATAAACTATGTGCGAGGACTGCGACAAGGAGACCCCATCTCCCTGATGCTCGTCGTCATTGCCATGGAGGCCCTCACAGCGCTTATATCCAAAGCTGAAAGATCTGATGTCCTGAGCGCTTTGCCAGGTATATAAACCCCCTTCAGAGACTTCAGTCCATGCGGATGATGTGGTTCTGGTTCTGTTTCTGAAAACCGAGTGCGACCTGCTGTGTGTGAGGCAACTTCTGAATATGTTTGGGGAAGCATCAGGTCTGCGGATCAACTGTACAAAATCTTCGGCCATTGTGGCCAGAGGGGATCACCGTGACCATGATGAGGAGAGGATCGCTCCTATCCTACAGCGTTCCATTGGCGCTTTTCCCTGCAAGTATTTGGGGCTTCAGTTAGCTATTTTATCTCTCACTGAAGCTGAATGGCAGCCTACCCTGGATTCCATTAGGGCCTGTGCCCCAGCATGGCAACGAGGCCTCATAAACAGAGCCGGCAGACTGGTCCTTGTGGATTCAGTCCCATCTGCTCGACCAACTCATCGTTTGCTGATTTCTGAAGCTCCGAAGTCGGCAATTCTTCAACTTGAAAGGTGGCTGTGTGCAATCCATCGTATAAATTTCGGATGTCCAAGCCTCCAAAGCTTTTTAGGTTTGCAATCGTTCTTCCAGGAAATCGCGTTTGCTTCTCATATTTGTGTTTCTTTTGAACAACACTCATTTCAACGTATTTCGTCTTGAAAATTTGTACACATGTACATTATGCCTCCATGTATATGTGTATTTTTTTCATAATTTTTTGAAATGTAGAAATATGAGTTTTGATGAATTTTGAAAATTGCAAATGGAGGCCTCCAAGCATGTATAAATTGAAGATGCATAAATGATGTTATCATAATTGTTTTGCAAAACTATTTTTATTTCATATGTTGTTATACTAAATTTATAGACATGATAAATCAAAAATTATAGTCAAATTTGTGCGATGAAGATGGAGACCACAAAAAGTCAAGCGGGCCTTACAATATTTTGGGAAGGAGTGAGTATGAAACAGCGATGCTTTCCTGTTTTATATCCCTCCTAGGCGTGGTTGGACTTGGACTGCTGTATCGGTGTTCCCTCTCCGTGAATGAAACGGTCTCGTACGGCCGTGTACTCCGTCGACCAGCTGCACGTGGAAGGCGCGTGAGTCTGTCACCGTGCGTGGCCCCGTATCAAGGACCAAGGAGTACAATGTTGGTTGGCATGGTCTGTTTGTAATGAAACCTCTTCTTAATTAATGAAAATAGTAAATCTTTTGCCTTGTTTCAAAAAAAAAATGTTGGTTGGCATGGTGCGCCAGCTTCAAGTTTCGTGCAGTTCAAGATCAATACATAAATTCGACAGCCGTTGCCACTAGTTGCTCAGCTAGGAATATCCAAGCTTAGGAGGACATATCCAGTGCTTCAAGGAACTGTAAATAAGTTCAGGTTTTCTTTTAATTTTTTTAACTTTGAGTTGTAGTTTTATGTATAGGTGGTGGTAGCATGGAAACACCGTGTAAGGTCACCAAGCACTGTAAACCAAGCTTATTGGATGAACAATCTACATTCATAGCGAAACATTGGTACAACCGTGGATCAGATAAGAGATGCTTCATAGACAAATTTCGAACATTTTGCCAACGATAAGAAACAGAGTATCACATCACCGTTCACCTTCACAGCCACACCTCATTCAATAACGCGAACAAACTTTCAGGAGACACACCATATTTTATACTCCCTCCGTTCCCAAATACTTGTCTTTCTAGGCATTTCAAATGAACTCAACATACGGATGTATGTAGACATATTTTAAAGTGTAGATTCATTCATTTTGCGTCGTATGTAGTCACTTGTTGAAATCTCTAGAAAGACAAGTATTTAGGAACGGAGGGAGTACAAAAGTTTCATCTGGTGAGGCTTAAAGTCCGTGCATACGGTGAGTTGATTCCGTCAAGAAGCAACATCACAGAGTTGGCTATCATCAAAGGCCGCCCTATAGCTAGCACTTTTCCACTCAAGTCTGTGAAGGTTGACATATAACGAACGCCATGTATAAAAAGGTTGCCGTCGACCCAACATCCCGCGATGATGGAAGCAAGGTATCCCAACTCATATGTGATTCTCAAGATAGAAGATGCGTCTGGGTCTCCAACTCGAGGCATCCTAAATCCTTATAAAGCCCCTGAAAAAATTGAGAAGATGCAATTAATATTGGCAAGGTACTTATGTGTCACGCCTGTCCCTGAAAAAATTGAGAAGATGCAATTAATATTGGCAAGGTACTTATGTGTCACGCCTGTCCCTGAAAAAATTGAGAAGATGCAATTAATATTGGCAAGGTACTTATGTGTCACGCCTGCAGATCAGCCTGCAGCGGACTAACGAATGCAAGTGCAGTTAGTCACTTGCAACGTCCAGGTCACCATGGGGGCCTGCGGCCAAGTGTATGCGTGCGTGTGAAGCCAAGTGTTGGCGTGCTTGTGAAGCCAGCTGGGTGGCCTACTTGTAACCGAACGAGAGAACGGTGACGGCATGGAAAAGCAAATGAACTACTTTCCCCTCGTCTCACCTCTCACTCTCACCTAACCCCTCTGTTCTTCCTCATCCCGATCCCCTTCTCCTCTCTCCCCAAACCCTCCAGATCAGGGCGTGACAATCTGGTATTCAGAGCCACAATTTTTCCCCACCACTGTCGTTGGCTCCGATCGATCGGTAACATCCACCGGGTCAAGTGCGCGCCGCTCCGGCGAGCTCGCACAAAATCCTGCCCGGGGTTCGATCTGATCTAGCGAAACCACGGCACCACCATCCAAGCCCTCGGCGCAGACCCGCCGCGTGCTCGCCGCCATGTCGGAGACCACGGACAAGCTGCAGAGCCTGCTCGAGTCCGTCATCCGCCGCCTCGACGCCAATCAGAAGACCGCCGACGAGCGCCACCAGGCACAGATCGTCTACAACGACCAGGTCTCTGCCGAGATCAAGCTCCTCTCCAAGCAGATCGACCTCACGCAAGCCGACGTGGACGAGGCCCGCAAGGCTGCGCCGACCGTCGACCCCGCGGCGACCGCCTCCGGAGGTGCATCTCCATCGGGCGTCACGGCCACCGTGGACTCCTCCGCGCATCCTCCACCACCTTTGCCACCACCACCACCGACTCATCCTCCGCCGCTGCCTCTCTACACGGACGGTGCGGCCCAGCTCCCGTTCGCCCGACTCGTCAATCATGGACCACCGTTGCTCACCGCGCGGTCACCATCGTCCTCGGAGCTCGACCGCCACGGCGACCACTACATCAAGCCGCTGAAGCATGATTTTCCGCGGTTTGACGGCGATGCCCCTCGCATCTGGCTGGACCGCTGCACCACCTACTTCGAGCTGTACCGAGTGCCCCAACACAGTTGGGTCACCACCGCAGCGCTGTACATGGACGGTCTGGTCGCGATGTGGCTCCAGGCCTATCGACAGACACACCCCGGCGTCTCGTGGCAAGCATTCAGAGCTGCGGTACAGGAGGAATTTGGTCCAGAGGAATTCGAGGTTCAGATGCACCACTTTGTTCAGTTACGACAGATAGGCAGTGTACAGGAATATCGCCAGCAATTCGAGACAGCAATGTATCATTTGCTGGCCCTGGACCCAACCCTGAGCTTCAAGTTTTTCATCTCTCAGTTCCTGATCGGCCTCAAAGACGAGCTGCGCCTGGGAATTCGACTGCAAGCACCAACCAGTATCACTCGTGCAGCAGTTTTCGCTCGCATTCAGGAAGAAGAACTGGAGAAGCAGCGCTCCCAGCGTCCGCGCATCACACCAGTCGGACGCCCACCGCCACCTGCTGCAGCAGCAGTCCCTGTTCCAGCTCGCGCTGCAGCCGTACCCAAGCAAGGGGGCGACGAATACGCACGAGAACGTCAGTTGCGCGAATTCAGAAGAACGAATGGCCTCTGCTTTCGCTGCGGGGACAAGTATTCGAGAGAACACCAATGCAAACGCACTGGCCAAATCCTGATGATCGAAGTGGGCGATTTCGGTGAAATTTTGTCTGACGACACCGTTCACGCACTGCAGTTACTCGATACACCAGCAGCACAGGAACCAGAATGCTGCTCGCTATCACACCAAGCGCTGTCAGGCAAAGAAACTCCATCGACAATTCGCCTACGAGCACAAGTGAGGGATCAGATCATGCTACTCTTGGTGGATTCAGGAAGTACACACAGTTTCATCAGTGAAACTTTCCTCGCACGACTGCAAGTTCTGACAGAGAACTTGCCACCAGTTTCAGTGCGTGTCACCAACGTCAGAGACTGTTGTGCAATCAACCGCTGAGAGGATTGGAATGGCAAGTGCCCGGCCACACCTTCCACACTGATCTCCGCGTGCTGCCGCTCAGCGCTTATGATGGCGTGCTGGGCATCGACTGGCTGGCCGCTCACAGCCCCATGAACTGTCACTGGCAGGAGAAAACCATTGCATTCGAGACAGAGGGGAACAAGTGCACTTGCGAGGCGTCAGAACTTCAGATCTTCCTCCCATCACTGGTGGAAAAACAGGCTTCCGTCCAGCCCCATAAGTCGCGAAGCTGTAGGAACCGCGACTAATGGGACCTTTAGTCGCGGTTCTGGAGGTGAACCGCGACCAAAGGCCTGGGCCCAGGGCGCTCGGTGGCCAGCTGGCGCACGTGAGGGTCTTTAGTCGCGGTTGGCCAGGACAACCGCGACTAAAGGCCTTCGGGCACCTTTAGTCACGGTTTGCCAGGCCAACCGCAACTAAAGCCCCTCCCCTATATATACCCATCCAGCAGCCAACACTTAGCCATTTGGAGCCATTCTCTTCACAAGTGGGTGTAGGTTTGCTTTTGGTTCCTCTTATGCACATAAGGTGTTTGATGAAATGCCCCAAGAGCATGAAACAAACATGACATGAAGTGTTGGAGCCACACTCCTCGATCGCGGTTAGCAACTTGATGAACCTTTGATGTGTCATTGATAAAATATGCATGT
>NC_041388.1:654448474-654464189 GCF_002162155.2 Triticum dicoccoides | reverse complement strand
AGAGAGAGAGAGAGAGAGCAGAGAAAGAGAGAGAGAGAGAGAATTTTTTAACTAGTTAATTAACAAAAAAAAGGTAAAATTTGATAATTAACAAAAACGGTAAATAACTTAGTTTAACAAAAACGGTAAATAACTTAAAACTTGATAATTAACAAAAAAACCCGTAAAATTTGATAATTAACAAAAAAAACGTATATACAGAGAGGGGCGGCGAGGGGGGCGGCGATGCGCGCGGTGTTTTTTTAGGGATCGAGAGGGGACGGCGAGGGTTATAAATGTGTTGTCCTCGCCTCCCCTCTCCGTGACGCCGTCGTCTGCCGCCCCGTCTCGCGCTCTACCGCGACACCCTCTCCCACCCCTTCCTCGCCCCCTCCTTTTGCCACCGCCCTTTCGCCACCGCCACCGCCATCGCCCCCCTTCTTCACTTAATTAATTTGTTTTTACTACATGTTTTCAGGACTGACATAATGGCGGACGATAGACTGACCCGATTATGGACAACTATGATCCGGACGGTGAAGCACATATGTTCGGCATCATAAACGGCGATATTCTATATGTGCCGACCGGAGAAGAAGAAGATGATATCTCTTCTTATCTGAACCTTGACGGTGAAGATGAAGGGCGCCGTCAGCAAGATGATGCCGAACAAACGTCGATAAACGACGATCTTCAAATGGAAGTAGCAACCACCTCCGGCGCCGAGGTATATATATACATTGAGCCTCTGGTGATACAAACTAACTGATTTGAATAAATATGTGTGTACTAACGCGCGCGACTCTTTCTTATTTTAGCCCTCGGCCGGATCGTCGAAACAATCGAGTACGTCGTCAAAGCGTGGCGCAACCAAGACGATGAAACAAGGAGAAACATGCACCATCGAGGTTGTCGACAGTGCAACCGGCAGGCCGCTGGAGCCCCGCAAGAACGCCACCAAGTTTGTCAGCCAATGCGGAGCCATTGTTAGAGACAACGTCTCGATCACCGTCCAGGAGTGGAATGAGCCAAAGAAGGCACAAATTGATGGTTTCACTTTTGTCGATAAGAGAACAAAAAAAGATTGCTTCAAGAAGCTTATGGAACATTTCGTTCTACCTCCGGAATACAACAAATTCGATGAGGAGGGTAACAAGATTGAGGAAAACAAGGAGAGGAGGAGGCTAGTCAAACAGTTCGCTCTTCATAAGATGGCCGACGCATTCCGGAAATTCAAGCAAAATCTAGCCCATGACTTTGTCAAGCAGAACAAGACTCCGGATTTCAAAGGACAATATGAGAAACTGAAACATGATTGGCCAGAATTTGTGAAGCAAAAGAAATCGGAGCAGTTCATTCAAATATCGAAAAAAATAAGGAAAATGCGGCTAAGAAGGAGTACAATCATGTTATGGGGCCAGGAGGGTATCGCATTTGGGTGCCTAGGATGGAGAAGATGGAGAACGAGCTGACGGCGCGAGGAATCCATCCAGGTACGGAGGGATGGGACCCAAGGGCCAAAAGCTAGTGGTACGGGCATGGGGGAACGCTGAACCCGGAGACAGGGGAGTGTGTTTACCGGGGCAAATTAATTAAACCCACCCAAGCCCTTATTAACGCAATGAGGGATGCTCAACAGGGGAAGATCAAGTTCAACAGAGAGAACGACGCGCTGACAAAAGCCCTCGGGAATCCTGAACACGGCGGACGTGTACGAGGCATGGGGCACATTCCGTGGAAAATAGGGTTCCCCCAGAACGATGACCCGTACGGTTACAGAAGCCGTAAGAGAAAGATGGATCGGGAAGCAGATGTTGTGGCGCGGTTGGCATCGGAAATGGATGTGATGAAGAAAACCATGAGTGTACTAGTAGCCGAAAGAGATGCAGCTCGGGTGTAGCATGAAGATCATCCAGCGGATCTCGGAAGCCAGCAGCGGAGAAGCAGCGTGGCTTCCACGGAGGCCCCACCGGCTGGTGCAGATGCACCGACGATCGAAATTACTGCACCGGAGCCTCTGGTGGTCCAAATTACTGCACCGGAGCCTCTGGTGGTCGAAATTACTTCACCGGAGCCTCCTCGCTACCCCGTGGACGATATAAAGGAGATGAAAGAATGTCATCTGTATTATCCTATCGGGAACATGTCCATGAAGGTAGCCATCGGCAGTGCTTTACCATGTTTACCTGGAGCACTCCACCACAACAACCCCATTCAAGATGGCTATGCTCGTGTCACGGTGGAGGACATAGTCCAAGGGTTTGAGGACCTGGAGATTGACATTGCTACACCTGAAGGGGAGAAAAGACTTGGAGATGTCAAGCGCCATTTCATTCTATGGCAAAAGAAGTTTATCAAGTTTCCAGGCGAGGCGCCAAGGACAACAAGTCCACCCCCCTACGGTGGTGGTGGTGGCGGTGGTGGTGGTGGTGGTGGTGGTGGTGGTGGTGGTGGTGGCGGTTCACCTACACCTCCGTCACGTCAGCCGACGCCGCCCCCCAGTCCACAACGTCCGGCGGGTGATCAGCCGCCGCCCCCCAGTCCTCGTCCGGGGGGTGATCAGACGCCGCCCCCCAATCCACCTCCGGCAAAGAAGCAGAAGCAGTCCTGGATTATTAACCCGGACCCTTATGTACCTAAGACCACAAAGGTACCGGAGCCATCACTGAAGCCTCTCCCCACAAGGCCTTGGGAACGTAGTGCCGAGGAAGTCGACGCGGCCGCGGCTGCTGATTTGGAGAAATGGAAGGCGGACTGCAAGAAGAAAAGAGAGCCCGAGCCCAAGCCAGTATTTTCTGATGAGCAAAAGAAGTGGGCTAAGTCATTTTTGAGCACACCGTCCCAAGCCGCGAAGAATCTGCCTAACGACTATGCACGTGAACTTCGCAGGCAGGCACTCATGTTCAAGGAGAACAAAGAGCGGGAGAAGGCCGAAAGTAAGAAAAGCGGGAAACAAGTTGCCCAGCTCGGGGAACAAAGTAAACAATCGATTGCCCCGCTTATAGTGGAAGCCTTCTGTCCGGATGCCCCCGAGATCATACAAGCTGCGGCAGCACAGGGATTGACTGTAACGAGTGCCAGAGAACAAGCGGCCAACTTAGGTATTACTCTTCGTGAACTGTTAGGCCTTGATGAGGCGCCAGTGAAGGAGGTAGTAATTACATATGTCAAGAATGGGCCTCTCGTCGAGCCTGCGCAGGAAAAGGATCTACCTCCACAAATGAAAGGTCTGCTGAAATGGTACAAGGGTTACATAAAAAATAAAAACGCCAAAGAATATATTTATGCGGAAGTTAGACATGAGCATCACTTCAAACATTACTATGTACAAATTGAACTGAGTGAATTGTTCCAGCTTTTCAATCTGCGCGAGCTCGATAAATCTATCATCAGTTGCTACGTTCTGTAAGTGATTTATTAATTTCTACCCCATCTCGTTCATATTGCCTGCACTATATATATGTCCTAACTATATTGTTGTGTCCGCGATTATACATGCAGAATGAAGATTAAGGAATGCAGAGTAAGGAATATCCATGATGTTGGGTTCATTGACCCACACATCGTTAATGGACATGTGTTGGAGCGTCACCCCGCCGACGTGGAGGCAGACCTGTGGCAGTTTCTTACAAAGCAGGAACTCAAAAGTGATATTCTATTTCCTTACCATTTTGAGTGAGTGTTTCTGTCTTGAGCACATTCTCTTTTGTTTACTCCATGCATGGTATGTGGCCGGCTAATCGATGAGTTATGCATGACATACTGTGCATGTATCGTGTCCGCAGGTTCCACTGGATTCTGCTAGTAATTAAAGTTAACACCTCAGAATGTCTCGTCCACGACTCTGTGAATATGGATCCAAAGCTTTGGGGCGGCATGAGAAGAATGCTGCAGAAGTAATTATTTTCATTCATTTGCGCTCTATATCGATCGGCCTATTTCGTTCATTTCCTAATATCAAGTAACTAATTAATAACTCTCTTGTTCATTTAATTTTCTTTGCCTCGTAGGGTTTGGAGACGGTTCGTAGATACAAAGGTCGGTGAATTCAAAAAAGAGCTAGAATTCAAAATGTTAAAGGCTAAGAATGCTGGGGATATTCAGCCACTGGAGACCAATCTATGTGGATACTATGTCTGTGAGATGATCCGAAGATACACCTCTGAGCGGGTTCCGAGTGATACCAATGCTCAGAGGAATAACCTCCGGTGGATGCTTAGTCCAGAAGCTCGCTTCCGACCACTTCAAGAGGAACTAGCTGGATGGTTCAGCAGGGAAGTCCTCCATCCTAAAGGAGAACACTATTACGAGGACGTAGAACTTTATATGCATTAAATCATGTATGGAAACTTGTTCAAAATTGTATATGGTCATCCGATGATATTGAATATATATTGTATATTCCTCTTGAATTCTTTTTGGTTCTAATTTCAAATTTATTTGAAATTGTACATTCATATGCATGTATGTAGTACCGTAGAATATATGAAACTCCTTCAAAATTAAAATAAAGCACAAAAGAAATAAAACAATACAAATTAAACAGAAAACAGGTTTAGGGGGGGGGGGCTAAAACCCTAAACCTGTGGCGGCCTTTAGTCGCGGTTGGCCAGAAGAACCGCGACTAAAGGTCCTCCGCCCCGACGGCCGCCTGGCGCCCACGTGGACGGGCCGTTAGTCGCGGTTCTTAAGCAGCCGCGACTAAAGGTGGGGGGCTTTAGTCGCGCTTATTTGGTCGCGGTTGCGCAACGCGACTAATGGCAGTTGCGAACCGCGACCAAAGGCCTTTTTTCCACCAGTGCATAGCCGAACTGGATGCTTATGAGTTGCATCGCATGGAAGTATGCAATGACATTTGGACCGCGGCTCTGGTTACAGTGGAGAGAACTGACAAACCTGAACCTGCACCTCCACCACCCAACATTCAGAAACTCCTGTCTGAATATGCAGACGTGTTTGCTGAACCCAACGTACTGCCTCCCAAACGGCAATATGACCATGCTATCAACCTGGAGTCGGGCACAACTCCGATCAACACCAGGCCCTACCGCTACTCGCCAGCACAGAAAGATGAGATCGAAAAGCAGGTTCAGGAGATGCTGCAATCGGGTGTCATTGCTCATAGCCTGAGTCCATATGCCGCACCTGTGTTGCTGGTCAAGAAGAAGGACGGCTCATGGCGATTCTGTGTGGACTTTGGACGCCTGAGCACAGCTACAGTGAAGAACAAGTTTCCATTGCTAGTGGTCGATGAACTGCTCAATGAGCTGGGCGGAGCGGCATATTTCTCTAAGATTGATCTGAGAGCGGGCTACCATCAGATACGTGTGCGCGAAGAGGACGAAGAGAAAACGGCATTCAAAACACACCACGACCACTACCACTTCAGAGTGATGCCGTTCGGCCTATGCAACGCGCCGGCAACCTTCCCGTGCCTTATGAACTCAATCTTCGGTCGCCATGTTCGCAAGTTCATCATTATATTCCTCGATGACATTCTGGTCTTCAGTATCGATTTACAGGAACACGAGGAACACTTGCGCATGGTGCTGGAACTGCTACGGATGCACCAGCTCTATGCCAAGGCCTCCAAGTGCTCGTTCGCGCAGCAGGAGATCGAGTACCTCGGGCATGTCATCTCCAGGAACGGCGTCGCCACCGACTCCAGCAAGACCAGCGCCATGAGTGCCTGGCCCGTGCCCATGACGCCCACCGAGCTCCGCGGCTTCCTCGGCCTCACGGGCTACTACCGCAAGTTTGTGCCGCACTATGGCATCATCGCGAAGCCCCTGACGCGCCTCCTCACCAAGAAGGGATTCCTCTGGGACGACCAAGCGCAAGCTGCTTTCGAGATGTTGAAGAAGGCGATGGTGAGCACGCCCGTCCTGGCGCTCCCAGACTTCAAGCGCCCATTCGCCATCGAGACCGACGCGTGCGACACCGGCATCGGCGCCGTTCTAACGCAGGATGGCCACCTGATCGCGTACTTGAGCAAGGCGCTGGGCGTGCGGAATCAGAAACTATCGACGTACGAGAAGGAATTCCTCGCGGTGATGATGGCGATCGACAAGTGGCGCCCATACCTTCAGTGCGCCCCGTTCGAAATCGTCACCGACTACAAGAGCTTGTGTTCTTTGGGCGATCAACAGCTCGTCACAGATCTGCAGTGCAAGGCGATGTCCAAGATGGTGGGGCTGCAGTTCACGTTCCGCTACAAGAAGGGCACCGACAACGGCGCGGCCGACGCGCTCTCTCGTGTGGGGCACTTACTGGCCCTCGACGCGCTCTCGGTGTGCCAGCCATAGTGGCTACAGGAAGTGGTCAACTCGTACTAAACGGACGCCGGCGCGCAAGAACTGCTCGCCAAGCTCGCACTCTGCGACACCGACGACCAGGGCCGCTCCCTTCAGCAGGGCGTGATCAGACAGCGGGGACGGCTGTGGATCGGCGCCAACACCGCGCTCCAGACGAAGCTCATCACCGCGCTGCACCACAGCGCCGTCGGCGGCCACTCCGGCGCCACCACCACCTACCACAGGGTGCGCAAGCTCTTCGCCTGGACCGGTCTGAAGCGCGCCGTCGAAGATTTCGTCAAGCAGTGCAGCATTTGCCAGCACGCGAAGCACGAGCAAACGCACCCGGCCGGCAAGTTGCAGCCACTCCCAATTCCGCAAGAACCATGGCAGGAGCTCACCATGGATTTCGTCGAGGGGCTGCCCAAGTTCGATGGCTACGACACGATCATGGTCGTCGTCGACCGGCTCACCAAGTATGCCCACTTCGTCCCTCTCCGCCACCCCTTCAACGCCGCCCAGGTCGCCAGATCCTTTTGGGACAACGTCATCCGTCTCCACGGCATGCCGCACTCCATCGTCTCCGACCGTGACAAGGTGTTCACCAGCGTAATGTGGCGCGAGATCCTCAACGCCGTGGGCACCAAGCTCCTGTACTCCATGGCGTATCACCCCCAGATGGACAGCCAGACGGAGCGCGTCAACCAGTGCTTGGAAATGTATTTGCGGTGCTCCGTCCACGACACACCCAAGCAATGGCGCCGGTGGCTCTCTGCAGCAGATCTCTGGTACAACTCGTCGCACCACGCCTCGCTCAACTGCTCCCCGTTCAAGGCGTTGTATGGCAGGGAGCCCAACCTCGGCGGCATGCCAGCGGTCAACTCCAACATACCCGCGGATGCGCCGCTCGATGAGATCGACTGGGCAACACACACCGAGTTGCTGCGCGCCCAGCTCGCGCGCGCCCAGGCGCGCTTCAAGAAACAAGCAGATCGCCACCGCGCCGAGCGCGCCTTCGACGTGGGCAAGCAAGTCCTCCTCAAGCTTCAACCGTACGCCCAGTCCTCCGTCGCCAACCGCCCTTGTCGCAAGCTAGCGTACAAGTTCTTCGGACCCTTCACGGTGACGGAGCGCATCGGCACGTTGGCATATCGCCTGAACTTGCCACCGGACAGCCGCATCCATCCCGTCTTCCACGTCTCGCAACTCAAGCCGTTCGTCCCCGACTACACTCCAGTCTTCGCGGAGCTGCCCAAGATACCCGACCTCACGGCCGCCGACCGCGTTCCGACTGCCATTCTGGACCGCCGCATGATGGAGAAAGGCGACGCCCCAGTCATCCAAGTACAGGTGCAGTGGAGCACCATGCCGCCGTCGTCTGCGACCTGGGAGGACTACGACGTGCTCCGGCAGCGTTACCCGGATGCACCCCTTTGGACGGAGGAGGATCAAGCTGCTCAAGAGGGGGCAAATGTCACGCCTGCAGATCAGCCTCCAGCGGACTAACGAGTGCAAGTGCAGTTAGTCACTTGCAACGTCCAGGTCACCATGGGGGCCCGCGGCCAAGTGTATGCGTGCGTGTGAAGCCAAGTGTTGGCGTGCTTGTGAAGCCAGCTGGGTGGCCTACTTGTAACCGAACGAGAGAACGGTGACGGCATGGAAAAGCAAATGAACTACTTTCCCCTCGTCTCACCTCTCGCTCTCACCTAACCCCTCTATTCTTCCTCATCCCGGTCCCCTTCTCCTCTCTCCCCAAACCCTCCAGATCAGGGCGTGACATTATGTTTGAGGAAATGCAGATACTAGAAAACAACAAACAAATCAAATGAGTTCAAAAAACATAAATCAAATCACAGTGGCTCAAATATTCAGTGGTTTTTGGTTGTCAAGTTTGTTTCAGTTGGCATATAATAATAGGCCGGTGCTCAAACTTTGGTTCCTGTCAAATATCTGAGAACAGAAATGAACAGTGGGTTTCTAACAATGTATCGAATTCGTTATTATTGTTTCAGGAAATGTAGATACTGGAAAATAACAAATAAATCAAATGAGTTGAAAAATATAAATCAGATCATGGTGGCTCAAATATTCAGTGGGTTTTGGTTGTCAAGTTTATTTCAGTTGGCATGTAATAATAGCTTGGTGCTCAAACTTTGGTTCCTGGTTGCTCAACTATCCACGCAAATATTAATAGTGCACAAAATGCTAATAAGGTTCTCATGCTTGTAAAAAACAATGTGGCTGAATGCATGACTGGGTATAGAAAAGTACTGTAAATAATAAACATAAAATCAAATCAAATCAAATCATAGGGAAAATGAATCCCCATCGTTATAAAAGTCTAATGGACACGATAGTTGTCAGACCATCTACTACTTACAAATAGGAAAAAAAAACATAATCATACTACTGTACATAATTTCAGAACCACCAAAAGGATTGTGAAGCAGAGAGTGGTCTCGCTGTTGTTTACCAGCTCGAATACATTTGATTGATACAGATGCAGAGGCCATGAGCATAAGAAAGTAAGGAAAAAACACACAAATAAATTTCGTAGCGATAAATAGTCGCGAGCTTAGGAAAGCATTCCAGAAGTCGCAACTCCAGACCAGGACAGTCAGCATCATACTCCCTCCGGTCCTTTTTAGTTCGCGTATCAGATCTGTTTGAAGTCAAGCCTCGTAAAGTTTGACCAACTTCATAGAAAAAAAATATCAACATTCACAATGTGAAAACAATACCAGTTTATGCATCAGGACTTAAAGTTTCATATTGTATAATTTTAGCATGATAGATGCTAACATGTTTTCATATAAATATGGTCAAACTCTAAGGAGTTTGACTTCAGACAATTCTTATATACAGAGTAAAAAGGATCGGAGGGAGTACTTCCGACTGCGAGTGTGCGAGTGAAGCTCCTAAGCTAAACTGCTGCCCGACCTAGCTTGGATGGATTTCAGAAACGAGCAACTAATCCCCACTGGCACAAGCACAGGAAAGGGCGGATCTGACTAATCGCTGCCTATGGGAGATGAATGAATTAACTAATTGCTGGATGAAAGCAGGAGCTCATACCTCAAAATCAAAGGGAACGGCGGCGAGGATCGATGGGGGCGACGCGCGTGAGAGGTGGAGGCGGCGGATCGAGGCGGCGGCGAGACGAGGCCGCCTAGTAGTGGGTCAGCACGCTCGGTCGGCTTTCGTGTCGTGGGTTCGTAGGAGTAGTTTCCTGGAGGGGAAGTGCTCGACCGACCAGGGATTTATCGACTATCGTATGAGGCCGTGTCTAATCCGAACACGCTCGCGTTCTTTTTTCTTTTCCTTCTACTAGATATGTGCATGTGCGTTGTTACGAGAGCCAAATTCTGTAATTATGGCGATTGCGATTTTTTTAAGTGAAAGTGTGACGTCTGGGGCATATAATTATGATGATTGCAAATTTTAAAAGGAAAGGTGTGACGCCCATTGGGTCATGTAATTATGATGATTGAATCGAATCGTCACTTGCCAACCGAGAAAAAAAGATGACGTGGATGGACGAAGGTGGGATCCGTCAGCAGGAAAAGGAACCTTAGATTCTTTTTAGATAATATATAGATATAGATATAAATATACTGGTACGTTCTGGCAGATACTTTTCTTGCGAAGGACAATCCGAGTGAAAATACTCTACCTCTAAGGCTCTAACACTAAAAAAAACCTCTGCCTTTAGGGAGACCCCTGTTGCTTTAAGGGAGACCTGCGCTTAGCGCAACAGGGATGTGAGTACTCTTAAGGATGTACGGGTGAATGATGCTACTGTGCATCAGTGGTGAAAGTTTGCTCTGTAACTGAAATTTGGTGTGCATGGTTAGATTAGCTGTAACGGAATGTCAACGAGCACGTAACTGAGTGTTTGCTCTGTCGGGTCTAGTGATGTACTAGTAGTTGTAGTGAGTTTCACCTGTGTAGCTAACTTTAATCGAATGTGTATAAGTGGATGGTGGTAGTGTCAATTCTAGTGTTCTAGTGTTGCCTGTCAATGATGCTAGTGTGCATAAGTGGTTCGATTGTAACTCAATGACACTGAGCATGTAACTTAATGACTATTGGATAAAGTTCATTGTGACTCTGTCTGGGGTTTCTACGGGCAGTGGTGGCGCTGAGTCGGTTGGATCCAACGCGTGGAGCTCGGTGGAGTTGGGAATGCAGGGCGGCGGCCCCTGGTTGCTCTGTGTGCCGGCCGCTCATCATGTGGACGACATGTCGGCTGGATCTGGTGTCGGTGTTGTCCTGTGGCTTGGTGCGGCTCGATTAATTGCTTCTTGTTGTGCTCCTACCGGCATGGTGCTGATTGGAGTAGCCGAGTGACTAGGGTGGTGTGCCTCCGCATGGTGTGGGCGGTCATGCGTCTGGTCGTGCCCGGCGAGGCAGCTTCCTGTCCAGATCTGGTTTCATTGGTGATGGTGGTGTGTTGTGCGTTGGTGTGTGCGCAGCTTCGGCTTGCTCTCTATTGGAAGTGGCTGGTCCCCTTCCTCGGGGCTTAGGTAGGTGGTGGGGCTTAGGGCTCTGGGCGAAAGCCTTGGTTCGATGGGGGTCGAAGGATACCGACAACGATGCTTCTTGAAGTTGTTGTCGAAGAGTTCCTCCTCTCCATTAGGTTGTGGCTTATTGGTTTGAGAGTTGTCATGGGGGTTGTTGTGTGGTCGGCCTTTTCATGTGGTCTGGCAGAGCTGTTGTGGGTGGCTGTGGGTGAAAGCCTTGGTTCGATTAGGGGTCGAAGGATACCGGAGACGATGTTTTTTTAAGGCGTCTCCGAAGAGCACACCCACACATCTCCGAGTTGTGGACATGTTGATGGCGGAGTTTGAGTTGGCCAATGTCGACATGGTTGTGGGTTTTTTCGGGGTTGACCCTTAATCAACTTTGTGTTTGTATGGTTTTTGGCCTAGTTTTCCATATAAACAGGCTACTCTATTTTTGTTTTTCTATCTTAATGAAATTGGCAGCGCACTTGCCTTGCAAGTCAAAAAAATTATGCATGTCGCTGCATTTGTGCTCCTGTGTGAGTGCCCCTATTTTGTAGTTAAATGTAACTGAATTATAGGTAAATGAACTGGTTCATTGAAATTAGCAAGTGAAAGTATTGTAATTTCCTGACCATTAGTGTCCTACCATGCAATATACTTCTTTGTAGAGTCAACGTTCATTTGTCACCAACTCCCTAATTTATTGTGTTGTAATTTCAGCTATTATTTGTAGGGAGGTTTAGACTATGTATAACTTGTGGAGTGGGTTGATGTGTCTTGGCCTGTCATACTACATAAGTGTCTAACAAAGCTACGGAAAATGTTTCATGAGCAAAACAATGGCAGGGTGATGGACAAGCAGGGTTATGAGAGAGAGGTAGCCAAGCATAAGAAGGAGAATGAGAAGTTGTGCAATCAGTATAGCCAACTTGTTGAGGATGTTACCAAGCTATTGGCTTGGTGCTACCTCTTGAGCACTTGCGTTGGTTTTTCCTTGAAGATGAAAGGATGGTGCAGCAAAGTAGCGTAAGTATTTCCCTCAGTTTTTGAGAACCAAGGTATCAATCCAGTAGGAGGCTACGCTGAAAGATCGTGGATGTCGCCTAGAGGGGGGGTGAATAGGCGTTTTAAAATAATTACGGTTTAGGCTTGAACAAATGCGGAATAAACCTAGCGGTTAATTTTTCAAGCACAAAACCTATAACAACTAGGCTCACCTATGTGCACCAACAACTTATGCTAAGCAAGATAGACTACTAGGTGATAGCAAGATATATGATAAGAAACAATATGGCTATCACAAAGTAAATTGCATAAGTAAAGAGCTCGGGTAAGAGATAACCGAGGCACGCGGAGACGACGATGTATCCCGAAGTTCACACCCTT
This sequence comes from Triticum dicoccoides, assembly GCF_002162155.2. Taxonomy (NCBI): domain Eukaryota; kingdom Viridiplantae; phylum Streptophyta; class Magnoliopsida; order Poales; family Poaceae; genus Triticum; species Triticum dicoccoides. The sequence continues at coordinate 654,452,023 of NC_041388.1, read as the reverse complement.
GCGGATGCTAATCTCCGTTTGGAGCGGTGTGGAGGCACAATGCTCCCCAAGAAGCCACTAGGGCCACCGTAATCTCCTCACGCTCTCGCACAATGCAAGATGCCGTGATTCCACTAAGGGACCCTTGAGGGCGGTCACCGAACCCGTACAAATGGCAATCCTTGGGGGCGGTCACCGAACCCGTACACTTTGGCAACCCTTGGAGGCGGTCACCGGTACCCGTCAAATTGCTCGGGGCAATCTCCATAACCTAATTGGAGATCCCGACGCTTGCCCGGAGCTTTGCACCACAATGATTGAGCTCCGAACACCAACAACCGTCTAGGGCGCCCAAGCACCCAAGAGGAACAAGCTCAAGGGTACCAAGCACCCAAGAGTAATAAGCTTCTCAACTTGTAACTTCCACGTATCACGTGGAGAACTCAAACCGATGCACCAAATGCAATGGCAAGGGCAGACGGAGTGCCCAAGTCCTTCTCTCCCGATCCCACCAAAGCAACTAATGTTAGGGAAGAAAATGAGAGGAAGAACGAAAGAAGAACACGAAGAACTCCAAGATCTAGATCCAAGGGGTTCCCCTCACATAGAGGAGAAAGTGATTGGTGGAAACGTGGATCTAGATCTCCTCTCTCTTTTCCCTCAAGAACTAGCAAGAATCATTGGAGGAATTGAGAGTTAGCAAGCTCGAAGAAGGTCAACAATGGGGGAAGAACATGAGCTAAAAGAGATAGGGTTCATTGGGGAAGAAGACCCCCTTTTATAGGAGGGGGGAAATCCAACCGTTATGTGCTCAGCCCGCACACGAGCGGTACTACCGCTCCTGGTCCCGGTACAACCGGGACTCACAGTATACGTGCAGAACCCTACCAGGCGGTACAACCGGGCGACCAGGCGGTAGCACCGGTTGAGAAGAACAACCGCAGCAACCGCCCAGCCACCGCTCAACCACCGCATAGGAACAGAAGGGAGTCACCCCTGAGTGCGGTAGTCGAGCGGTACCGGGCCGGTGCAACCGCATGGCCTTGAGCGCTCGGGCGGCTAAGTCCTGAGCGGTAGAACCGCTCCGGACACCGGTGGTACCGGTACGACCGGACCAACCGGGCCACCACCGCCCGAGTACCGCATCAAAACAGAGGCCTGACCGATACTTGGGCGGTGCCTGGCCGGAACAACCGCCCAAGTCTTTGCTGAGCAAGATGGCGGTACCACCGCCCGGAAGCAGCGGTACAACGGCTGAGAGCTCCAAGTGGTACTACCGCTGGGGCTCGTGGTACTACCGCTGGGACCAGACAAAAACCACTTCCAAGAAAACAAGAACTGCCATAACTTCTGCATATGAGCTCCGAATTGAGTAAACTCAAGCTTGTTGGAAACAAGACGACGAGTAGCATCAAAACAGCGAGAAGAGGTAGGGGAGGTATGACTAACAAAAAGAGGAGTGAAACCTCCAACCGAGAAGAATCGGCAAAACCTCCAACATCGAAAACATCATAGAAGATGCATGTGAACTCCGTTTTCGATGAACTCAAGCTTGTCATCAAGATGACCATAAGCTCTAAGACTCACAAAGAGAACCAAACAAGAACCAAGAAAGATGATGCAAGGATGCAATGGTTTGAGCTCTCTACGAACGATACGATCAAGCTACTCGTCGAGAGCCCCCCTTGATAGTACGACAATCAATCCTATAACCCGGTCTCCCAACTACCATCCTGAGACCGGTAAAATAGAAAACCTATCAAGGGCAAACCTTTGCCTTGCACATGGTCCACTTGAGCTAGATGATGACAATCTTGACTCCCTCAAGTTGGACCACCTTTCTTGATTGTGTTGACTCGATGAAGACTAGTTGATTGCTCCCCCATACTCCACTATGGGTGAGCCACTCTTCCGCACATCTTCACAAGTCCATTATCACCACAAAGGACGACAAGCTTCAAGCATTTGATCTCTTCGTGATGCTCCACTTGAACTTGCACGCCGCAACCTAACCCCACAAAGAACTCTCACGAAGACCATGGGTTAGTACACAAAGCATAATTGACAATTCTTACCATACCATGGGATCACTTGATCCCTCTCGGTACATCTTCTGCGCTTTGTGAGTTGATCAACTTGATTCACTCTTGACTTAGTCTTGATCAACCTTGAACCTTTCCAATTCTCTTCATTTGAATGATGTCTTGAAGGTAGACATGAGTGATCACACAATCTTCTTCTTCAAGACATGCTTGCAATAAGCTCAACTCTCACATGACCAATCTTTGGATAATTCCTTGAATAACACCTTGGTCGACACAAACTCTCCTTGAAATCAACACATGCACTCCAAGAAAAGCCTATGGACAAAACCTTCAAATATAACTCAAGGAAACCATTAGTCCATAGAGATTGTCATCAATTACCAAAACCAAACATGGGGGCACCGCATGTTCTTTCATACGCGCCAGTCCCTCGCACCTACACAAAACAAATAAGTCCTCGCAACCAACGCGATAAGGGGTTGTCAATCCCTACACTGTCACTTACGAGATTGAGATCTGATAGATATGATAAGATAATATTTTTGGTATTTTTATGATAAAGGTGCAAAGTAAAATAAAAGGCAATGAAAATAACTAAGTGTTAGAAGATTAATATGATGAAGATAGACCCGGGGGCCATAGATTTCACTAGTGGCTTCTCTCATGAGCATAAGTATTTTACGGTGGGTGAACAAATTACTGTTGAGCAATTGATAGAATTGAGCATAGTTATGAGAATATCTAGGTATGATCATGTATATAGCCATCACGTCCGAGACAAGTAGACCGACTCCTGCCTGCATCTACTACTATTACTCCACACATCGACCGCTATCCAGCATTGCATCTAGAGTATTAAGTTCATAAGAACAGAGTAACGCCTTAAGCAAGATGACATGATGTAGAGGGATAAACTCATGCAATATGATGAAAACCCCATCTTGTTATCCTCGATGGCAACAATACAATGTGTACCTTGCTGCCCCTACTGTCACTGGGAAAGGACACCGCAAGATTGAACCCAAAGCTAAGCACTTCTCCCATTGCAAGAAAGATCAATCTAGTAGGCCAAACCAAACTGATAATTCGAAGAGACTTGCAAAGATAACCAATCATACATAAAAGAATTCAGAGAAGATTAAAATATTGTTCATAGATAAACTTGATCATAAACCCACAATTCATCGGTCTCAACAAACACACCGCAAAAGAAGATTACATCGAATAGATCTCCACAAGAGAGGGGGAGAACTTTGTATTGAGATCCAAAAAGAGAGAAGAATCCATCTAGCTAATAACTATGGACCCGAAGGTCTGAGGTAAACTACTCACACTTCATCGGAGAGGCTATGGTGTTGATGTAGAAGCCCTCCGTGATCGATGCCCCCTCCGACGGAGCTCCGGAACAGGCTCCAAGATGGGATCTCGTGGATACAGAAAGTTACAGCGGTGGAATTAGGGTTTTGGCTCCGTATCTGATCGTTTAGGGGTATGTGGGTATATATAGGAGGAAGAAGTACGTCGG
>NC_041388.1:654442197-654448212 GCF_002162155.2 Triticum dicoccoides | reverse complement strand
TAGGCGCGCCCCCTACCTTGTGGCCTCCCTGTTGGTTGCTTGACGTAGGGTCCAAGTCTCCTGGATCTTGTTCGTTCCAAAAATCACGTTCCCGAAGGTTTCATTCCGTTTGGACTCCGTTTGATATTCCTTTTCTTCGAAACCCTAAAATAGGCAAAAAAACAGCAATTCTGGGCTGGGCCTCTGGTTAATAGGTTAGTCCCAAAAATAATATAGAAGTGAATAATAAAGCCCAATAATGTCCAAAACAGAAGATAATATAGCATGGAGCAATCAAAAATTATAGATACGTTGGAGACGTATCACTTGGCAAGATAGAAAGGGCAGGAGATGGACTACTAGCAGTAGGCAAAAGATGATTAAGATATTCAAAAGAAGAAGGAAGAGCTAGATTAGTAGGCTAAGATGAGGGTGTAGCTGGAGAAACTGAAGCTGGCCAAGGAGCAAAAGTGCATCCTTTCATGTCAAGCAGATATCATCAGGAACACCAGGAAGCACGTGAAGGAGATCAAGGAGAACTGAGATCTGCTTAAAGCAGAGAAGAAAAGGCTTGAGTATGCCATTGTTGACCTACTGAAAGTTGGCCATGGGAACAAGGAGAAGCTTCCAAAGATCAATGTTATCCTAGAGGAATGAATAGCTGGCTATCTTGGTGAGTAATGTGAAGGAAATATGCCCTAGAGGCAATAATAAAGTTATTATTTATTTCCTTATATCATGATAAATGTTTATTATTCATGCTAGAATTGTATTAACCGGAAACATCATACATGTGTGAATACATAGACAAACAGAGTGTCACTAGTATGCCTCTACTTGACTAGCTCGTTGATCAAAGATGGTTATGTTTCCTAACCATAGACATGAGTTGTCATTTGATTAACGGGATCACATCATTAGGAGAATGATGTGATTGACTTGACCCATTCCGTTAGCTTAGCACTTGATCGTTTAGTTTGTTGCTATTGCTTTCTTCATGACTTATACATGTTCCTATGACTATGAGATTATGCAACTCCCGTTTACCGGAGGAACACTTTGTGTGCCACCAAACGTCACAACGTAACTGGGTGATTATAACGGTGCTCTACAGGTGTCTCCGAAGGTACTTGTTGGGTTGGCGTATTTCGAGATTAGGATTTGTCACTCCGATTGTCGGAGAGGTATCTCTGGGCCCACTCGGTAATGCTCATCACTATAAGCCTTGCAAGCATTGCAGCTAATGAGTTAGTTGCGGGATGATGTGTTACAAAACGAGTAAAGAGACTTGCCGGTAACGAGATTGAACTAGGTATTGAGATACCGGCGATCGAATGTCGGGCAAGTAACATACCAATGACAAAGGGAACAATGTATGTTGTTATGCGGTTTGACCGATAAAGATCTTCGTAGAATATGTGGGAACCAATATGAGCATCTAGGTTCCGCTATTGGTTATTAACCGGAGACGTGTCTCGGTCATGTCTACATAGTTCTCGAACCCGTAGGGTCTGCAAACTTAAAGTTCGATGACGGTTATATTATGAGTTTATGTGTATTGATGTACCGAAGGTAGTTTGGAGTCCCGGATGAGATCGGGGACATGACGAGGAGTCTCGAAATGGTCGAGACATAAAGATCGATATATTGGACGACTATATTCGGACATCGGAAAGGTTCCGAGTGATTCGGGTATTTTTCGGAGTACCGGAGAGTTACGGGAATTCGACAGGGAGTATATGGGCCTTATTGGGCTTTAGGGGAAAGAGAGAGGAGAGGTTGGGCGCCCCCAAGGCCTAGTCCGAATTGGACTAGGGGGAGGGGCTGCGCCCCCTCCTTCCTTCTCTTCTCTCTTCCCTTGCCTTGACTCATACTCCTACTACTTGGAAGGGGGGGAATCCTACTCCCGGTGGGAGTAGGACTCCTCCAGGGCGCGCCATAGGGGCCGGCCCTCTCCCCCTCCTCTACTCCTTTATATACGTGGCCAGGGGCACCCCATAGACACAACAATTGATCTCTTGATCTCTTAGCCGTGTGCGGTGCCCCTCTCCACCATAATCCACCTCGATCATATCGTAGCAGTGCTTAGGCGAAGCCCTGCATCGGTAGAACATCACCATCGTCACCACGCCATCGTGCTGACGAAACTCTCCCTCAACACTCGGCTGGATCGGAGTTCGAGGGACGTCCTCGAGTTGAACGTGTGCAGAACTCGGAGGTGCCGTGCGTTTGGTACTTGATCGGTCGGATCGTGAAGACGTACGACTACATCAACCGCGTTGTGCTAACGCTTCCGCTTTCGGTCTACGAGGGTACGTGGAGAACACTCTCCCCTCTCGTTGCTATGCATCACCATGATCTTCCGTGTGCGTAGGAATTTTTTTGAAATTACTACGTTCCCCAACAGTGGTATCCGAGCCAGGTTTTATGCGTTGATGTAATATGCACGAGTAGAACACAAGTGAGTTGTGGGCGATATAAGTCATACTGCTTACCAGCATGTCACACTTTGGTTCGGCGGTATTGTTGGATGAAGCGGCCCGGACCAACATTACGCGTACGCTTACGCGAGACTGGTTCTACCGACGTGCTTTGCACACAGGTGACTAGCGGGTGTCAGTTTCTCCAACTTTAGTTGAACTAAGTGTGGCTACGCCCGGTCCTTGCGAAGGTTAAAACAGCACCAACTTGACAAACTATCGTTGTGGTTTTGATGCATAGGTAAGAACGGTTCTTGCTCAGCCCGTAGCAGCCACGTAAAACTTGCAACAACAAAGTAGAGGACGTCTAACTTGTTTTTGCAGGGCATGTTGTGATGTGATATGGTCAAGACGTGATGAGATATAAGTTGTTGTATGATATGATCATGTTTTGTTGAAGTTATCGGCAACTGGCAAAAGCCTTATGGTTATCTCTCTGTTGCATAAGATGCAAGCGCCAAATAATTGCTTTACTTTATCGCTATGCGATAGCAATAGTTGCAAGAGCAATTGTTGGCGAGACAACCATGTGACGACACATTGATATAGATCAAGATGATGGAGATCATGGTGTCATGCCGGTGACGATGGAGATCATGACGATGCTTTGGAGATGGAGATCAAAGGCACAAGATGATGATGGCCATATCATGTCACATATTTTTATTGCATGTGATGTTTATCTTTTATACATCTTATTTTGCTTAGTTCGACGGTAGCTTTATAAGATGATCTCTCACTAATTATCAAGGTACAAGTGTTCTCCCTGATTATGCACCGTTGCGAAAGTTCTTCGTGCTAAGACACCATGTGATGATCGGGTGTGATAGGCTCTACGTTCAAATACAACGGGTGCAAAACAGTTGCACACGCAGAATACTCAGGTTAAACTTGACGAGCCTAGCATATAACAGATATGGCCTCGGAACACGAAGACCGAAAGGTCGAGCGTGAATCATATAGTAGATATGATCAACATAGTGATGTTCACCATTGAAACTACTCCATCTCACGTGATGATCAAACATGGTTTAGTTGATATGGATCACGTGATCACTTAGAAGATTAGAGGGATGTCTGTCTAAGTGGGAGTTCTTAAGTAATATGATTAATTGAACTTTAATTTATCATGAACTTAGTCCTGGTAGTATTAGCATATCTATGTTGTAGATCAATAGCTCGCGATGTTGCTCCTAGTTTATTGTGTTCCTAGAGAAAAATTATGTTGAAAAATGTTAGTAGCAATGATGCGGATTGGATCCGTGATCTGAGGATTATCCTCATTATTGCACAGAAGAATTATGTCCTTGATGCACCGCTATGTGACAGACCTATTGCAGGAGCAGATGCAGACGTTCTGAACATTTGGCTAGCTCAATATGATGACTACTTGATAGTTTAGTGCACCATGCTTAACGGCTTAGAATCGGGACTTCAAAGACGTTTTGAACGTCATGGAACATATGAGATGTTCCAGGAGTTGAAGTTAATATTTCAAGCAAATACCCGAGTTGAGAGATATGAAGTCTCCAACAAGTTCTATAGCTAAAAGATGGAGGAGAATAGCTCAAGCAGTGAGCATGTGCTCAGATTATCTGGGTACTACAATCGCTTGAATCAAGTGGGAGTTAATCTTCCAGATAAAATAGTGATTGACAGAATTCTCTAGTCACCATCACCAAGTTAGTAGAACTTCGTGATGAACTATAATATGCAAGGGATAACGGAAACGATTCCCAAGCTCTTCGTGATGCTGAAATCGACGAAGGTAGAAATCAAGAAAAGCATCAAGTGTTGATGGTAAACAAAACCACTAGTTTCAAGGAAATATGCCCTAGAGGCAATAATAAAGTTATTATTTATTTCCTTATATCATGATAAATGTTTATTATTCATGCTAGAATTGTATTAACCGGAAACATAATACATGTGTGAATACATAGACAAACAGAGTGTCACTAGTATGCCTCTACTTGACTAGCTCGTTGATCAAAGATGGTTATGTTTCCTAACCATAGACATGAGTTGTCATTTGATTAACGGGATCACATCATTAGGAGAATGATGTGATTGACTTGACCCATTCCGTTAGCTTAGCACTTGATCGTTTAGTTTGTTGCTATTGCTTTCTTCATGACTTATACATGTTCCTATGACTATGCGATTATGCAACTCACGTTTACCGGAGGAACACTTTGTGTGCCACCAAACATCACAACGTAACTGGGTGATTATAAAGGTGATCTACAGGTGTCTCTGAAGGTACTTGTTGGGTTGGCGTATTTCGAGATTAGGATTTGTCACTCCGATTGTCGGAGAGGTATCTCTAGGCCCACTCGGTAATGCACATCACTATAAGCCTTGCAAACATTGCAGCTAATGAGTTAGTTGCGAAATGATGTATTACAGAACGAGTAAAGAGACTTGCCAGTAACGAGATTGAACTAGGTATTGAGATACCGACGATCGAATCTCGGGCAAGTAACATACCGATGACAAAGGGAACAACGTATGTTGTTATGCGGTTTGACCGATAAAGATCTTCGTAGAATATGTGGGAACCAATATGAGCATCCAGGTTCCGCTATTGGTTATTGACCGGAGATGTGTCTTGGTCATGTCTACATAGTTCTCGAACCCGTAGGGTCCGCACGCTTAAAGTTCAATGACGATTATATTATGAGTTTATGTGTATTGATGTACCAAAGGTAGTTCGGAGTCCCGGATGAGATCGGGGACATGACGAGGAGTCTCGAAATGGTCGAGACGTAAAGATCGATATATTGGACGACTATATTCGGACATCGGAAAGGTTCCGAGTGATTCGGGTATTTTTCGGGGTACCGGAGAGTTACGGGAATTCGCCGGAAACTGTATGGGCCTTATTGGGCTTTAGGGGAAAGAGAGAGGAGAGGTTGGGCACCCCCCAAGGCCTAGTCCGAATTGGACTAGGGGGAGGGGCTGCGCCCCCTCCTTCCTTCTCTTCTCTCTTCCCTTGCCTTGACTCCTACTCCTACTACTTGGAAGGGGGGGATCCTACTCCCGGTAGGAGTAGGACTCCTCCAGGGCGCGCCATAGGGGCCGACCCTGTCCCCCCTCCTCCACTCCTTTATATACGTGGCCAGGGGCACCCCATAGACACAACAATTGATCTCTTGATCTCTTAGCCGTGTGCGGTGCCCCTCTCCACCATAATCCACCTCGATCATATCGTAGCGGTGCTTAGGCGAAGCCCTGCGTCGGTAGAACATCATCATCGTCACCACGCTGTCGTGCTGACGAAACTCTCCCTCAACACTTGGCTAGATCGGAGTTCGAGGGACAACATCGAGTTGAACGTGTGCAGAACTCGGAGGTGCCGTGTGTTCGGTACTTGATCGGTCAGATTGCGAAGACGTACGACTACATCAACCGCGCTGTGCTAACGCTTCCGCTTTCGGTCTACGAGGGTGCGTGGACAACACTCTCCCCTCTCGTTGCTATGCATCACCATGATCTTGCGTGTGCGTAGGATTTTTTTGAAATTACTATGTTCCCCAACATAATGCTGCATCAA
>NC_041388.1:654410683-654441902 GCF_002162155.2 Triticum dicoccoides | reverse complement strand
GGGGGGGTTACGGACTGGTTGACATGGACCATTAGGAGGGGGAGGGGGTTACAGAGTTTCATGGACTGGTTGACGTGGACCATTAGAATTAAGGATCGAGGGAGGAAGGGCCCACACCCCCTGAAAATCATTGGGGGGGAGGGGGAAGAAACATTAGGTAGAAGGATGCCCTGTGAAACGCCCGTTGAGGGAGTCCTGGATTAGGGGGTGTCCAGATGGCCGGACTATACCTTCAGCCGGACTCCTGGACTGTGAAGATACAAGATTGAAGACTCTGTCCCGTGTCCAGAAGGGACTTTTCTTGGCGTGGAAGGCAAGCTTGGCGATACGGATATGAAGATCTCCTACCATTGTAACCAACTTTGTGTAACCCTAACCCTCTCCGGTGTCTATATAAACCGGAGGGTTTTAGTTCGTAGGACAATATACACATCAACAATCATACCATAGGCTAGCTTCTAGGGTTTAGCCTCTCCGATCTCGTGGTAGATCTACTCTTGTACTACCCATATCATCAATATTAATCAAGCAGGACGTAGGGTTTTACCTCCATCGAGAGGGCCCAAACCTGGGTAAAACTTCATGTCCCTTGCCTCCTATTACCATCCGGCCTAGACGCACAGTTCGGGACCCCTTACCCGAGATCCGCCGGTTTTGACACCAACATTGGTGCTTTCATTGAGAGTTCCTCTGTGTCGTCACCGTCAGGCTCTATGGCTCCTACGATCATCAATAGCGATGCAGTCCAGGGTGAGACCTTCCTCCCTGGACAGATCTTCGTCTTCGGCGGCTTCGCACTGCGGGCCAATTCGCTCGGCCGTCTGGAGCAGATCGAAAGCTATGCCCCTAGCCGTCAGGTCAGATTTGGAAGTTTAAACTACACGGCTGACATCCGCAGGGACTTGATCTTCGACGGATTCGAGCCGCTGCCGAGTGCGCCGCACTGTCACGACGAGCATGATCTAGCTCTGCCGCCGAACAGTGCCCTGGAGGCCGCACCCGCATCGGCTCCGACCCTCAATTCGGAGCCAACTGCGCCGATCGAGGATGGGCGGTTGGACGCCACCTCGGGGGCTGCTACCCCAACGGCGATTGAGCCGACCACCAGCCCCGTACTCTGCGAGACTCATGACTCCAAGGAGCCGGACTCCTCTCCGGACTCCGAACCCTCCGTGCCCCTGCCGATCGAATCCGATTGGGCGCCGATCATGGAGTTCACCGCCGCGGACATCTTTCAGCACTCGCCTTTCGGCGATATCCTGAAGTCACTGAAGTCTCTCTCTTTATCAGGAGAGCCCTGGCCGGACTACGGTCAGCAAGGTTGGGGTACGGACGATGAAGAAATTCAAAGCCCACCCACCACCCACTTTGTAGCCACTGTCGACGACTTAACCGGCATGCTCGACTTCGACTCCGAAGACATCGACGGTATGGACGCCGATGAAGGAGATGATGAAGAACCAGCGCCTACTAGGCCCTGGAAAGCCACCTCGTCATATGACATATACATGGTGGACACCCCAAAAGAGAGAGATGGCGATGGAACAGCGGCGGATGACCCCTCCAAGAAACAGCCTAAGCGTCGGCGCCAGCGGCGCCGCTCAAAATCCCGCCAAAACAAATACGGTGATTACAGCACGGGAGATAATAATACTCCGGAAAGCACCAAAGAAAACCCCCTCCAGCAAGATTTAGCACAGGAGAATGGAGAAACCAGCCCTCATGAGAGAGCGGCAGACAGAGAGGTCGAGGACGATAATTATATGCCTCCCTCCGAAGACGAGGCAAGCCTCGACGACGACGAATTCGTCGTGCCAGAGGATCCCGTCGAGGAAGAGCGTTTTCAACGCAGGCTTATGGCCACAGCAAGAAGCCTCAAGAAAAAACAGCAATAGCTTAGAGCTGATCAAGATTTGCTAGTCGACAGATGGACTGAAGTCCTTGTGGTCGAAGATCATAAACTCGAACGCCCCTCCAAGAGCTACCCAAAGCGCAGGTTGCTACCCCGATTAGAGGAGGAAGCATTTGATGCAGCCAACCGGCCACCTCGTGGCCGCGACAGAGAGGCCTCTCGGCCCTCCACTCAAGCCGCACCCCGTACCAAGGCACAGGAATATGCGCGGGACTTACGAGACATGTTGGAGGACAAGGCAAGGCAAACAAGATCGATCTACGGATCGCGTGGGCGCCCCACGGCTCGAGACGGCAACCGTCACGCCGGCCACAAATTCGGCAAGGCCGAACACAGTAGACAAGGCTCATTGGAGCTACGTCATGATATAGCCCAGTACAGAGGCGCCGCACACCCACTATGCTTTACAGATGAAATAATGGATCATTAAATCCCCGAGGGTTTCAAACCCGTAAACATCGAATCATATGATGGCACAACAGATCCTGCGGTATGGATCAAGGATTATCTCCTTCATATCCACATGGCCCGCGGTGATGATTTCCACGCCATCAAATACCTCCCACCTAAACTTAAAGGACCAGCTCGGCATTGGCTTAATAGCTTGCCAACAGGATCAATCAGTTGTTGGAAGGACCTGGAAGCCGCATTCCTCGACAATTTCCAGGGCACTTATGTGTGACCCCCAGACGCCGATGACCTAAGTCACGTAATTCAGCAGCCACAGGAATCAGCCAGGCAATTCTGGACACGGTTCCTAACAAAGAAAAATCAAATAGTTGACTGTCCGGACACTAAGGCCCTAGCAGCCTTCAAGCACAATATCCGTGACGAGTGGCTGGCCCGGCACCTTGGACAGGAAAAGCCGAAATCTATGGCAGCACTCACGACACTCATGACCCGCTTTTGCGTGGGAGAAGACAGCTGGCTTGCTCGTAGCAACAATATGACCAAGAACCCTGGTAATTCGGACACCAGAGACAGTAGTGGCAGGTCGCGTCGCAACAAGCAGAAGCGCCGCATTAACAGCGACAACGCTGAGGATACGACAGTTAATGCCGGATTCAGAGGCTCTAAATCCGGTCAGCGGAAAAAGCCATTCAAAAGGAATCCTAGGGGCCCGTCCAGTTTGGACCGAATACTCGACCGCTTGTGCCAGATACATGGCACCCCCGAAAAGCCGGCCAATCACACCAACAGGGATTGTTGGGTGTTCAAGCAGGCAGGCAAGTTAAACGCCGAAAATGAAGACAAGGGGCTGCATAGCAATGACGACGAGGAGCCCCGGCCGCCGAACAACAGTGGACAGAAGGGTTTTCCCCCAGAAGTGCGGACGGTGAACATGATATACGCAACCCACGTCCCCAAAAGGGAGCGCAAGCGCACGTTAAGGGACGTATACGCGGTAGAGCCAGTCGCCCCAAAGTTCAACCCATGGTCCTCCTGCCCGATCACCTTTGATCAAAGGGACCATCCCACTAGCATCCGTCATGGCGGATTTGCCGCATTGGTTTTAGACCCAATTATTGACGGATTTCATCTCACTAGAGTCCTTATGGACGGCGGCAGCAGCCTGAACCTGCTTTACCAGGATACAGTGCGGAAAATGGGCATAGATCCCTCGAGGATTAAGCCCACCAAAACAACCTTTAAGGGCGTAATACCAGGTGTAGAGGCTAACTGTACAGGCTCAGTCACACTTGAAGTGGTCTTCGGATCTCCGGATAATTTCCGAAGCGAGGAGCTAATCTTCGACATAGTCCCGTTTCACAGTGGCTATCACGCACTGCTCGGGCGAACCACATTCGCTAAGTTCAATGCGGTACCACACTACGCATACCTTAAGCTCAAGACGCCAGGCCCTCGAGGAGTAATTACGGTCAACGGAAACACCAAACACTCCCTCCGAACGGAGGAGCACACGGCGGCCCTTACAGCGGAAGTACAAAGCAGCCTCTCCAGGCAGTTCTCCAGTCCGGCCACTAAACGACCGAACACCATCAAGCGCGCCTGGAGTAACCTACAACAAGACCGCCTGGCACGATCCGAGCAGGCGTAGCAATGCGGCCCCAACCCTCGCAAAAAGGCGACGCCAGTACTTCGCGTACATAACTACGCTCTAGAGATACCATGGGTACAGGGGGAGGGGCACCATCACAGCACGCCCAAAACATGGCTTAAACCGTACCAGGGGCTGCCAATTTTTTAATTTTCTCTTACTTTCAGGACTCCATCCTTCGGAAGGCCTGTTCGGCAGTTCAATTGCCACACAAATGATGCAAGAACCAGGGAAGCAGACAAGCCATGCTGCATTACGGAACTCCTAGGTGGTCTCTATCACGAGCAGTATACCTGTGTTGGGTTTCGTAGTAATTTCAAAATTTTCCTACGCACACGCAAGATCATGGTGATGCATAGCAACGAGAGGGGGAGAGTGTGATCTACGTACCCTTATAGATCGACAACGGAAGCGTTAACTTGGTTGATGTAGTCGTACGTCTTCACGGCCCGACCGATCAAGCACCGAAACTACGGCACCTCCGAGTTCTAGCACACGTTCAGCTCGATGACGATCCGCGGACTCCGATCCAGCAAAGTGTCGGGGAAGAGTTCCATCAGCACGACGGCGTGGTGACGATATTGATGTACTACTGTCGCAGGGTGTCGCAGGGCTTCGCCTAAGCACCGCTACAATATTATCGAGGACTATAGTGGAAGGGGGCACCGCACACGGCTAAGAATATGATCACGTGGATCAACTTGTGTGTCTAGGGGTGCCCCTTGCCTCCGTATATAAAGGATCCAAGGGGGGGTGTGGCCGGCCCTAGTAGGAGGTGCGCAGGAGGAGTCCTACTCCTACCGGGAGTAGGGCTCCCCTCCCTTTCCTTGTTCAATTAGGAGAGGGGGAAGGAGAGAAGGAAAAGGGGGGGGGGCGCCGCCCCTCCCTCCTTGTACAATTCGGACTAGGGGGAGAGGGGGCGCGCGGCCTGCCCTGGCAGCCCCTCCTCTTCTCCACTTTAGGCCCATGAGGCCCATTAACCCCCCGGGGGGTTCCGGTAACCCCCCGGTGCTCCGGTTTTATCCGAAACTTCCCCGGAACACTTCCGGTGTCCGAATATAGCCGTCCAATATATCAATCTTTATGTCTCGACCACTTTGAGACTCCTCGTCATGTCCGTGATCACATCCGGGACTCCGAACTAACTTCGGTACATCAAAACTCATAAACTCATAATATAACTGTCATCGAAACCTTAAGCATGCGGACCCTACGGGTTCGGGAATAATGTAGACATGACCGAGACACGTCTCCGGTCAATAACCAATAGCGGAACCTGGATGCTCATATTGGCTCCTACATATTCTACGAAGATCTTTTATCGGTCAGACCGCATAACAACATACGTTGTTCCCTTTGTCATCGGTATGTTACTTGCCCGAGATTCGATCGTCGGTATCCCATACCTAGTTCAATCTCGTTACCGGCAAGTCTCATTACTCGTTCCGTAATACATCATCTCGCAACTAACTCATTAGTTGCAATTCTTGCAAGGCTTATGTGATGTGTATTACCGAGAGGGGCCAGAGATACCTCTCCGACAATCGGAGTGACAAATCCTAATCTCGAAATACGCCAACCCAACACGTACCTTTGGAGACACCTGTAGAGCACCTTTATAATCACCCATTTATGTTGTGATGTTTGGTAGCACACAAAGTGTTCCTCCGGCAAACGGGAGTTGCATAATCTCATAGTCATAGGAACATGTATAAGTCATGAAGAAAGCAATAGCAACATACTAAACGATCGGGTGCTAAGCTAATGGAATGGGTCATGTCAATCAGATCATTCACCTAATGATGTGATCCCGTTAATCAAATAACAACTCTTTGTTTATGGTTAGGAAACATAACCATCTTTGATTAACGAGCTAGTCAAGTAGAGGCATACTAGTGACCCTCTGTTTGTCTATGTATTCACACATGTATTATGTTTCCGGTTAATACAATTCTAGCATGAATAATAAACATTTATCATGATATAAGGAAATAAATAATAACTTTATTACTGCCTCTAGGGCATATTTCCTTCACTCTCCCACTTGCACTAGATTCAATAATCTAGATTACACAGTAATGATTCTAACACCCATGGAGCCTTGGTGCTGACCATGTTTTGCTCGTGGAAGAGGCTTAGTCAATGGGTCTGCAACATTCAGATCCGTATGTATCTTGCAAATCTCTATGTCTCCCACCTGGACTAGATCCCGGATGGAATTGAAGCGTCTTTTGATGTGCTTGGTTCTCTTGTGAAATCTGGATTCCTTTGCCAAGGCAATTGCACCAGTATTGTCACAAAAGATTTTCATTGGACCCGATGCACTAGGTATGACACCTAGATCTGATATGAACTCCTTCATCCAGACTCCTTCATTTGCTGCTTCTGAAGCAGCTATGTACTCCGCTTCACATGTAGATCCCGCTACAACGCTTTGTTTAGAACTGCACCAACTGACAGCTCCACCGTTTAATGTAAACACGTATCCGGTTTGCGATTTAGAATCGTCCGGATCAGTGTCAAAGCTTGCATCAACGTAACCTTTTAGGATGAGCTCTTTTTCACCTCCATATATGAGAAACATATCCTTAGTCCTTTTCAGGTATTTCAGTATGTTCTTGACCGCTGTCCAGTGATCCACTCCTGGATCACTTTGGTACCTCCCTGCTAGACTTATAGCAAGGCACACATCAGGTCTGGTACACAGCATTGCATACATGATAGAGCCTATGGCTGAAGCATAGGGAACATCTTTCATTTTCTCTCTATCTTCTGCAGTGGTCGGGCATTGAGTCTTACTCCACACCTTGTAACACAGGCAAGAACCCTTTCTTTGCTTGATCCATTTTGAACGTCTTCAAAACTTTGTCAAGGTATGTGCTTTGTGAAAGTCCAATTAAGCGTCTTGATCTATCTCTATAGATCTTAATGCCTAATATGTAAGCAGCTTCACCGAGGTCTTTCATTAAAAAACTCTTATTCAAGTATCCCTTTATGCTATCGAGAAATTCTATATCATTTCCAATTAGTAGTATGTCATCCACATATAATATCAGAAATGCTATAGAGCTCCCACTCACTTTCTTGTAAATACACGCTTCTCCGAAAGTCTGTATAAAACCAAATGCTTTGATCACACTATCAAAGCGTTTATTCCAACTCCGAGAGGCTTGCACCAGTCCATAAATGGATCGCTGGAGCTTGCAAACTTTGTTAGCTCCCTTTGGATCGACAAAACCTTCCGATTGCATCATATACAACTCTTCTTCCAGAAATCCATTCAGGAATGCAGTTTTGACATCCATCTGCCAAATTTCATAATCATAAAATGCGGCAATTGCTAACATGATTCGGACAGACTTAAGCATCGCTACGGGTGAGAAGGTCTCATCGTAGTCAATCCCTTGAACTTGCCGAAAACCTTTTGCGACAAGTCGAGCTTTGTAGACAGTAATATTACCGTCAGCGTCAGTCTTCTTCTTGAAGATCCATTTATTCTCAATTGCTTGCCGATCATCGGGCAAGTCAACCAAAGTCCATAGTTTGTTCTCATACATGGATCCCATCTCAGATTTCATGGCTTCAAGCCATTTTGCGGAATCTGGGCTCACCATCGCTTCTTCATAGTTCGTAGGTTCATCATGATCTAGTAGCATGACTTCCAGAACAGGATTACCGTACCACTCTGGCGTGGATCTCACTCTGGTTGATCTACGAGGTTCAGTAGTATCTTGTTCTGAAGTTTCATGACCATCATCATTAGCTTCCTCACTAATTGGTGTAGGTGTCACTGAAACAGTTTTCTGTGATGCACTACTTTCCAATAAGGGAGCAGGTACAGTTACCTCGTTAAGTTCTACTTTCCTCCCACTCACTTCTTTCGAGAGAAACTCCTTCTCCAGAAAGTTTCCGAATTTAGCAACAAAAGTCTTGCCTTCGGATCTGTGATAGAAAGTGTATCCAATAGTTTCCTTTGGATATCCTATGAAGACACATTTCTCCGATTTGGGTTCGAGCTTATCAGGTTGAAGCCTTTTCACATAAGCATCGCAACCCCAAACTTTCAGAAACGACAACTTTGGTTTCTTGCCAAACCATAGTTCATAAGGCGTCGTCTCAACGGATTTTGATGGTGCCCTATTTAACGTGAATGCGGCCGTCTCTAGAGCGTATCCCCAAAACGATAGCGGTAAATTAGTAAGAGACATCATAGATTGCACCATATCTAGTAAAGTACGATTATGACGTTCAGACACACCATTACGCTGTGTTGTTCCGGGTGGCGTGAGTTGCGAAACTATTCCACAATTTTTCAAATGTACACCAAACTCGTAGCTCAAATATTCTCCTCCATGATCAGATCGTAGGAATTTTATTTTCTTGCTACGATGATTTTCTACTTCACTTTGAAATTCTTTGAACTTTTCAAATGTTTCAGACTTGTGTTTCATTAAGTAGATATACCCACATCTGCTTAAGTCGTCTGTGAAGGTGAGAAAATAACGATATCCGCCACGAGCCTCAATATTCATCGGACCACATACATCTGTATGTATGATTTCCAACAAATCTGTTGCTCTCTCCATAGTACCGGAGAACGGTGTTTTTGTCATCTTGCCCATGAGGCACGGTTCGCAAGTACCAAGTGATTCATAATCAAGTGGTTCCAAAAGTCCATCAGTATGGAGTTTCTTCATGCGCTTTACACCGATATGACCTAAACGGCAGCGCCACAAATAAGTTGCACTATCATTATCAACTCTGCATCTTTTGGCTTCAACACTATGAATATGTGTGTCAGTACTATCGAGATTCAATAAAAATAGACCACTCTTTAAGGGTGCATGACCATAAAAGATATTACTCATATAAATAGAACAACCATTATTCTCAGATTTAAATGAATAATCGTTTCGCATTAAACAAGATCCAGATATAATGTTCATGCTTAACGCTGGCACCAAATAACAATTATTTAGGTCTAATATTAATCCCGAAGGTAGATGTAGAGGTAGCGTGCCGACTCCGATCACATCGACTTTGGAACCGTTTCCCACGCGCATCGTCACCTCGTCCTTAGCCAATCTTCGCTTAATCCGTAGTCCCTGTTTCGAGTTGCAAATATTAGCAACAGAACCAGTATCAAATACCCAGGTGCTACTGCGAGCATTAGTAAGATACACATCAATAACATGTATATCACATATACCTTTGTTCACCTTGCCATCCTTCTTATCCGCCAAATACTTGGGGCAGTTCCGCTTCTAGTGACCAGTCTGCTTGCAGTAGAAGCATTCAGTTTCAGGCTTAGGTCCAGGTTTGGGTGTCTTCTCTTGAGTAGCAACTTGCTTGCCGTTCTTTTTGAAGTTCCCCTTCTTCTTCCCTTTGCCCTTTTTCTTGAAACTAGTGGTCTTGTTGACCATCAACACTTGATGCTCCTTCTTGATTTCTACCTCCACAGCTTTCAGCATTGCGAAGAGCTCGGGAATAGTCTTATTTATCCCTTGCATATTATAGTTCATCACGAAGCTCTTGTAGCTTGGCGGCAGTGATTGGAGAATTCTATCAATGACGCAATCATCTGGAAGATTAACTCCCAATTGAATCAAGTGATTATTATACCCAGACATTTTGAGTATATGCTCACTGACAGAATTGTTCTCCTCCATCTTGCAGCTATAGAACTTATTGGAGACTTCATATCTCTCAATCCGGGCATTTGCTTGAAATATTAACTTCAACTCCTGGAACATCTCATATGCTCCATAACGTTCATAATGTCGTTGAAGTCCCGATTCTAAGCCGTAAAGCATGGCACACTGAACTATCGAGTAGTCATCAGCTTTGCTCTGCCACACGTTCATAACATCTGGTGTTGCTCCAGCAGCAGGCCTGGCACCCAGCGGTGCTTCTAGGACGTAATTCTTCTGTGCAGGAATGATGATAATCCTCAAGTTACGGACCCAGTCCGTGTAATTGCTACCATCATCTTTCAACTTTGCTTTCTCAAGGAACGCATTAAAATTCAACGGAACAACAGCACGAGCCATCTATCTACAATCAAGCAAAAACAAGCAAGATACTATCAGGTACTAAGTTTCATGATAAATTTAGGTTCAATTAATTTACTTAAAGAACTCCCACTTAGATAGACATCCCTCTAATCCTCTAAGTGATTACGTGATCCAAATCAACTAAACCATGTCCGATCATCACGTGAGATGGAGTAGTTTCATTGGTGAACATCACTATGTTGATCATATCTACTATATGATTCACGCTCGACCTTTCGGTCTCCGTGTTCCGAGGCCATATCTGTATATGCTTGGCTCATCAAGTATAACCTGAGTATTCCGCGTGTGCAACTGTTTTGCACCCGTTGTATTTGAACGTAGAGCCTATCACACCTGATCATCACGTGGTGTCTCAGCACGAAGAACTTTCGCAACGGTGCATACTCAGGGAGAACACTTCTTGATAATTACTAAGAGATCATCTTATAATGCTACCGTCAATCAAAGCAAGATAAGATGCATAAAAGATAAACATCACATGCAATCAATATAAGTGATATGATATGGCCATCATCATCTTGTGCTTGTGATCTCCATCTTCGAGGCACCGTCGTGATCACCATCGTCACCGGCGCGACACCTTGATCTCCATCGTAGCATCGTTGTCGTCTCGCCAATCTTATGCTTCCTCGACTATCGCTACCGCTTAGTGATAAAGTAAAGCATTACAGCGTGATTGCATTGCATACAATAAAGCGACAACCATATGGCTCCTACCAGTTGCCGATAACTCGGTTACAAAACATGATCATCTCATACAATAAAATTTAGCATCATGTCTTGACCATATCAAATCACAACATGCCCTGCAAAAACAAGTTAGACATCCTCTACTTTGTTGTTGCAAGTTTTGCGTGGCTGCTACGGGCTTAAGCAAGAACCAATCTTACCTATGCATCAAAACCACAACGATAGTTTGTCAAGTTGGTGCTGTTTTAACCTTCGCAAGGACCGGGCGTAGCCACACTCGGTTCAACTAAAGTTGGAGAAACTGTCACCCGCAAGCCACCTATGTGCAAAGCACATCGGGAGAACCGGTCTCGCGTAAGCGTACGCGTAATGTCGGTCCGGGCCGCTTCGTCCAACAATACCGCCGAACCAAAGTATGACATGCTGGTAAGCAGTATGACTTATATCGCCCACAACTCAATTGTGTTCTACTCGTGCATATAACATCAACATATATAACCTAGGCTCGGATGCCACTGTTGGGTTTCGTAGTAATTTCAAAATTTTCCTACGCACACGCAAGATCATGGTGATGCATAGCAACGAGAGGGGGAGAGTGTGATCTACGCACCCTTGTAGATCGACAACGGAAGTGTTAACTTGGTTGATGTAGTCGTACGTCTTCACGGCCCGACCGATCAAGCACCAAAACTACGGCACCGCCGAGTTACACGTTCAGCTCGATGACGATCCCCGGACTCCGATCCAGCAAAGTGTCGGGGAAGAGTTCCGTCAGCACGACGGCATGGTGACGATCTTGATGTACTACTGTCGCAGGGCTTCGCCTAAGCACCGCTACAATATTATCGAGGACTATAGTGGAAGGGGGCACCGCACATGGCTAAGAATATGATCACGTGGATCAACTTGTGTGTCTAGGGGTGCCCCTTGCCTCCGTATATAAAGGATCCAAGGGGGGGTGCGGCCGGCCCTAGTAGGAGGCGCGCAGGAGGAGTCCTACTCCTACCGGGAGTAGGACTCCCCTCCCTTTCCTTGTCCAATTAGGAGAGGGGGAAGGAGAGAAGGAAAAGGGGGGGGGGCGCCGCCCCTCCCTCCTTGTCCAATTCGGACTAGGGGGAGAGGGGGCGCGCGGCCTGCCCTGGCAGCCCCTCCTCTTCTCCACTTTAGGCCCATGAGGCCCATTAACCCCCCGGAACACTTCCGGTGTCCGAATATAGCCGTCCAATATATCAATCTTTATGTCTCGACCATTTTGAGACTCCTCGTCATGTCCGTGATCACATCCGGGACTCCGAACTAACTTCGGTACATCAAAACTCATAAACTCATAATATAACTATCATCGAAACCTTAAGCATGCGGACCCTACGGGTTCGAGAATAATGTAGACATGACCGAGACACGTCTCCGGTCAATAACCAATAGCGGAACCTGGATGCTCATATTGGCTCCTACATATTCTACGAAGATCTTTTATCGGTCAGACCGCATAACAACATACGTTGTTCCCTTTGTCATCGGTATGTTACTTGCCCGAGATTCGATCGTCGGTATCCCATACCTAGTTCAATCTCGTTACCGGCAAGTCTCTTTACTCGTTCCGTAATACATAATCTCGCAACTAACTCATTAGTTGCAATGCTTGCAAGGCTTATGTGATGTGTATTACCGAGAGGGGCCAGAGATACCTCTCCGACAATCGGAGTGACAAATCCTAATCTCGAAATACGCCAACCCAACATGTACCTTTGGAGACACCTGTAGAGCACCTTTATAATCACCCATTTATGTTGTGACGTTTGGTAGCACACAAAGTGTTCCTCCGGCAAACGGGAGTTGCATAATCTCATAGTCATAGGAACATGTATAAGTCATGAAGAAAGCAATAGCAACATACTAAACGATCGGGTGCTAAGCTAATGGAATGGGTCATGTCAATCAGATCATTCACCTAATGATGTGAGCCCGTTAATCAAATAACAACTCTTTGTTTATGGTTAGGAAACATAACCATCTTTGATTAACGAGCTAGTCAAGTAGAGGCATACTAGTGACACTGTGTTTGTCTATGTATTCACACATGTATTATGTTTCCGGTTAATACAATTCTAGCATGAATAATAAACATTTATCATGATATAAGGAAATAAATAATAACTTTATTATTGCCTCTAGGGCATATTTCCTTCAACCTGCTCCACATACTATTCCGCAGCTTGCCCCTAGAACGGACATGTTAACTAGTCCAACCTTCCACTTATCGCATTATTTGTATCGTTCTGCTTTGATCGCAGCCCTTTTTAATAAACAATGCATAGCTTTCGTATATTTTTGCATTACCTTTTTTTTCTTTATATATGTTCCTTAACGACATGTTGCACCCGTACATGTTGGTACGGCCAAAATACGCCAGGGGCTTTAGTACCCCTCAATATGGTGTGAGAAGTCCGAACACTTTAAACAAGTGCGGCACCCCGAACTTATAGCATTATATGCATCGGCTCCGAATCATGTCTTGGGTCAATAGTTGGGTTTGCCCGGCTCCTATGTTTTGGTGCCTTATGTTCCGCTATATCGGCTAAGGTAGCACTAGGAGAACCATTGCGATTGTGCCCCAGTTGAGCTGGGTCGAGCACCTCAGTGGAGAAAGCTAAAACTGACTGTCATGATGAAGCGAGAGCTGGTCGCTGTTCGAGAGGTTTTTCGAGTCCCTAAAGACTTATGCCGCTTAGGGCGAGGAGCCGGCTCTGTCCGGCCAAGGCGTGGATAGCGCCCCGAACTCGGTCTTCCGAATACCAGGGGCTTCGCCGAAATTTAAAATTATAGAATTCTATGGCTAAGTGAGAGTGTTCACGCATTATAGTCTGATTGCCTTTTTCGTTGGGCTGAGCGCCTCCCTCGAAGGACCCAAACATGGGAAAAAGAGCGCCCAGGTTTATCCCCGAACACCCCAGCACTAGCGGCACGGGGGCAGAAGTCGACACTCGCCATCTCTCAGAATTGATAAACAACCGCACATAAGGTAATATTTTAAATTCCAATAGAATTGCTTAGCACATATGAACAAGTTTTCAGCGCACAGGACAAAACGAGCAAGTTTCACTAAAAAATTACATCCCTAGAACATTCATCCGCCACAAGGCAGGCACCCTTCAGAGCATCCTTATAGTAATTCTCGGGCTTGCAATGCTCTTTCCCCGGCGGTGGCCCGTCCTTCACAAGCTTCTCAACATCCAGCTTGCCCCAGTGCACCTTAGCACGGGCAGGGCCCTACGGGCACCTTCAATGCAGACGGAGCGCTTGATGACTTCGAGCCTTGGACAGGCCTCCACTAGCCGCCGCACCAGCCCGAAATAGCTCCCAGGCAGAGCCCCTCCAGGCCACAGCCGAACAATGAGGCCCTTCATGGCCTGTTCGGCCGCCTTGTGGAGCTCGACCAGTTGCTTCAGCTGGTCGCTCAGGGGCATGGGGTGTCCGGCCTCAGCATACTGAGACCAGAACACCTTCTATGTCGAGCTTCCCTCCTCGGCTCGATAGAATGCGGCGGCATCGGACACACTCTGGGGAAGATCTGCGAACGCTCCTGGAGAGCTCCGGATTCGGGTAAGTAACAAGTAACTCACGTTTATGTGTTTGCTTTGGATAAAGAATGCCTTACCCGCCGCTATCTTCTTCACCTCATCCAACTCCTGGAGGGTCTTCTAGGATTCGACCTTGGCAGATTTGGCATTTTCAATAGCCACCGCGAGCTCGGACGCTCGCGTCTTTGAGTCAAACTCCAAACTCTCATGTTTCTCCATGAGAGCCTGGAGCTCTTGCCGCACCTTGCCAACCTCGGCCTCATACTTCTCCCGCTCGGTGCGCTCCGTGGCCGCCCTCTTCTTGGCCTCGACCAGCGCTTGCTTAAGGGTCGCCACTTCAGACGTGGCCCCTACAATAGCCACGATAATCCTGTCATTCTTTGCAATTGCACCTTTATATATATATATTTAAAAAACAAGGTATTTCTTACCTTCAATGTCCTCGAGCTGCTTCTTGGCACGCCCGAGCTCTTGCTCGGACCGCTCGAGGTTCTGCTTCAGCGTGTCCACTTCCGCAGTCAGTGCGACGGATGCAAGCAGAGAAGCCTGCATATGCATATTGACTCATTTTTGTTAGACTCCTGCGAATTTTATTTGATCCTCTATTCAGCTTTCCGAACGCCAAACAGAGCATCAGGGGCTACTGTCTATGCGGTAATATTATTTACACATTCTTTACTTACCTCAAAGCCTGTTAAAAGGCTAGTACAAGCTTTAGTCAGTCCGCTCTTGGCGGACTGAACCTTCTGGACCACCACACTCATAATAGTGCGGTGCTCCTCGTCGATGGAGGCGCCTTGGAGCGCCTCCAACATATTGTCCGGCGCCTCCGGTTGGACGGGGGCCACCGGCACGGTGGACTTACTCCTCTTGGAAGGAGGTCCCCCGTCGGACTCTGGAACCTTTGAAGGTTCCAGAGCGGTCCGGCCTAGAGCCGGACTTGGAGCCCTGGGGGGTTTCGTCCCCTTTACTCCTGGAGTCCGGGAGGTCGCCTTGCGGCGCCTCCAGGACCACCTCCTCCCGGCTTGGAACCTGTTGGGACAACACTTCGGTGTCGTCCGTAGGGAGGGGGGAGGAAGCCGTCGGAAGCGAGTTCACATCCGACGAGTCCAGTGAGCCGCTCGATGACGCGTCGAGCCGGTCTTTGGGTGGGCTGCATAAACATATTCGACGTAAGGGAAAGCTGTGCAATAAACGAATACTATGAATTACTCTGGTATCCGAATACTTACATTTTGCCAGGGGCTTGGCCCTGGGCTTCCACTCCTCTCCGCCATCATCAGCGTCGGTGGAGTAGTCCGGAGGAAGGGTTTCCCCTTCTTGGACCCTCCGGCCTCCCTAGAGAGGGCGGCCTTCCTTTTCTTCTCTCCTCCCGCTGGAGGGGGAGAGGTTTCTTCTTCTTCCTCCTCGTCTTCACGGGAGGAATGCGCCTCGGAACCATCGGATGATGGGTCCGACACCTCCTAGCGCCGGGCACTCTTTCGAGTCCCCGCGGCCTTTTTTGCGGCCTTCTTCTCCGGCACCACATAGGGTGCCGGAACCAGCAGCTTCGCCAAGCGAGCGTCCGCTGGGCCTTCGGGCAAAGGAGCCGGACAGTTGATCTGTCCGGATGTCACCTGCCAATCATGTCAAAGGTAAGGGAGCTTAGATCCCGCATGGAGTCAAACTATGAAAAACTGATACCCTGTAAAAGGAAAAAAAACAGCTTACCGCGAGAGCGTGACGCTGCGCACTGAATCCGCGATCCTCGGTAGCGGATGCGGGAGCCTCGGCGCCCTTGAAAAGCACCTTCCAGGCATCTTCGTACGTCGTGTCGAAGAGCCTGCTCAGAGTTTGGTGCCGCGCCGGGTCAAACTCCCACAGGTTGAAAGCCCGTTGTTGACACGGGAGGATCAAGCAGATGAGCATAACCTGGACTATGTTGACAAGTTTGAGCTTCTTGTCCACCAGGGTTTGGACGCATGTTTGGAGTCCGGTCAGCTCTCCCTTCTTGCCCCACGACAAGCCCGTCTCCTTCCAGGAGGTGAGCCGCGTAGGGGGTCCGGATCGAAACACAGGGGGTGCGACCCATTCGGTGTCGCGCGGCTCGGTGATGTAAAACCACCCCGATTGCCACCCCTTCAGGGTCTCCACAAACGAGTCCTCGAGCCATAGGACGTTGGCCATTTTGCCCACCATGGCGCCTCCGCACTCCGCCTGGTTGCCGCGCACCACCTTTGGCTTGACGTTGAAAGTCTTGAGCCATAGCCCGAAATGGGGGCGGATGCGGAGGAAGGCCTCGCACACGACGATAAACGCCGAGATGTTGAGGATGAAGTTCGGGGCCAGATCGTGGAAATCCAGGCCGTAGTAGAACATGAGCCCCCGGACAAATGGGTGGAGAGGGAAGCCCAGTCCACGGAGGAAATGAGGGAGGAACACCACCCTCTCATGGGGCCTAGGGGTGGGGATGAGCTGTCCCTTTTCAGGAAGCCGGTACGCGATGTCGTTAGACAGGTATCCGGCCTTCCTCAGCTTTTTGATGTGTCCCTCCATGACGGAGGAGACCATCCACTTGCCTCCCGCTCCGGACATGGCTGGAGGAGGTTGAGGTGGGGAGTGCGGACTTGGGCGCTGGAGCTCGAGTGCGCAAGAATGGATAGGCGAAGGAGGAAGAAGGCGTAGGTGAAAGGGTGGATCCTTATCCCCTTATATGGGTGGACGCAACTACATGTCCCCACTAGCCTGGTAAAACTCGCTTATCTTCAAGCGCCGTAATCAATGGCGCGGTTGGGTTACCCACGCCCGTATTGATGAGAATCCCGGAATAAGGGGACACGATCTCTGCTTTAACAAGACGTGCCAAGGAAACCGCCTCGCATGACGCGCTGAGGTGGGATAATGAAATGACTCGGATAAAGGCTTGGCCGTGGTGTGTCACGCTACGGAATACGTCAGCAGATTAGATTTGTGTAAATATTATTCTCTCTATGGCAATATGTGGAAACTTATTTTACAGAGCCGGACACTATCTTTGTGTTCAAAATCTTCTATGAAGTACTTGGAGGAGGAACCCGCCTTGCAATGCCGAAGACAATCTGCGCGCCGGACTCGTCGTCATTGAAGCCTGGTTCAGGGGCTACTGAGGGAGTCCTGGATTAGGGGGTGTCCGGATGGCCGGACTATACCTTCAGCCGGACTCCTGGACTGTGAAGATACAAGATTGAAGACTCCGTCCCGTGTCCAGAAGGGACTTTCCTTGGCATGGAAGGCAAGCTTGGCGATACGGATATGAAGATCTCCTACCATTGTAACCGACTTTGTGTAACCCTAACCCTCTCCGGTGTCTATATAAACCGGAGGGTTTTAGTCCGTAGGACAACATACACATCAACTATCATACCATAGGCTAGCTTCTAGGGTTTAGCCTCTCCGATCTCGTGGTAGATCTACTCTTGTACTACCCATATCATCAATATTAATCAAGCAGGACGTAGGGTTTTACCTCCATCGAGAGGGTGTCCGAACCTGGGTAAAACTTCGTGTCCCTTGCCTCCTGTTACCATCCGGCCTAGACGCACATTTCGGAACCCCCTACCCGAGATCCGCCGATTTTGACACCAACACCCGTAATCATCTATGCGTCTAGCATTTTCCCTATCTTGGTGGTCAAGTATTATGTTAGGCGTATATATATAGATGGCCTTGGAACCTAATGTTGTTAGGCGTTTATTTTGGTGATGTGATATGTTAAGTTATGAGTTAAGAACTGCTCTGATGTTAGCTGTAATGACTAGTATGCTTAAGTTATGAACTGCTTGTCCCCAGGTTAAAAACTGCTATGTTAGTGAACTTGAGATACATTCAATGCGGCTCGAATGGGATCTCAAATCATAACCCTGATCAGTGGCGAATCTAGAAAGAAAATGGAGGGTGGGCTCAAAATTTACGCTAAAAAAATTGAACGCTCTTTTGAAGAAAAATTGATTATCTCCTAATACTTATGTGTGCAAATAAACCAAAATTTTCCTAGATTACTACCGGAAACATCTAGTATTTATTAGAATTTTTTCCTGATGTTTTCAACAATATTAAATGTTGAACAAAAATTTGAATTTGTTTAGCGAGATAGCCCTTATCTCCAAATCCATTCGTCCAAATAAGCTCAAACTTTCTCACATTAGTCTTCTTTATCTTTCTCAAATTTGTGCAAAGTCTTCTTTCTTTTCATTTCTACAAATAATCCAAACAAGGATAGAAATTAGTTCATGAATTAATAATAACTAAAGCTATCTAGAAGCTACTGACTAGAACTAAACTAGCTAAACCTACAGCACATAAATGAGGCAATTTGACATTTGACAACAGAGTAGCATACTACAGCACATCACTGAAACAAGCATCAAAAGAAAGTAAAAATATAGCCAGAGTACCGAGAAGAAATCTAGAGCCTCGGTTGCCTCGGAGTCGGAGGTCGTCAGGCGCAGTCCACTGCTCAGGCGGTGGGCTACAGACAGGCGTCCGCTGCCTCAGGCGATGGGCGACCTCCCCGTGCTGGCTCCCTCTTTGGGCGACGACCGGCGAGCCGGCATCTGTCAGGGAGCCGAGGTCTGCGCGGTGTGGCGACCGGCGGGGTGGCGAGCTACGCGCCGCGACTCCGCCAGCTCCTGTCGCCCGGCGGCTAGGTCGTCGATCCGGCAGCTTTTTTTTTTAGGGTGGAAAACCAACTTTATTCATGAAATTCCACATGAAGTGGGATACATCTAGGGTTATGTGGAGCACCTAGATAGACATGGTGTTCTGGACCTCTACTCAAACAAAACTTAGCTAATTTATGTGCTTCATAGTTAACAGCACGACTCTCGAAAGTAAAAGAACATTGAAAAAGAGAAACTTTCAAATTTATCTCGCTAATGATAGCTCCATATTGTCCCCGGGCCCTCCTTGTAATATCAGAGACCACCTGTTGGCAATCCGACGCCAATATAAACTGGTGGATACCCAAATCTTCGGCGAGGGCTAGTGCCTCCCGACAAGCCATTGCTTCCAAGGTAGCCGGATCAGTAACTCCATCAATCACCAGCGCCGAGCTACCGAGAAAATTTCCCCCTTCGTCCCTGCATATTGCCGCGGCAGAACCTCCTGTTCTCCCTCGAACTCCAGCGTCAACATGAATTTTGCAGTAACCCCGAGGTGGCTTCTTTGGTTGCGTGGTTCTTTGCATCGAACGCGTCCTGCTCGCCCTTGTTTGCTCTTGGTTGCCATTGAGAGCTCCCAGCTCAGAAATAAAGCTCGTGATGAATCCATGAGTAGCATGGGGGCTCTGAAAGATTGACTCGTGGATGGCCTTGCGTCTTGCATGCCAGATCGACCATAGTGTCACCGCCACGAGGACAAACTCATCATGAGAAGAGGTGTCCATTATTGAGAAAAGCCACTGTTTTGCCTTAGGCTCGGTAGTGGTTATGATTTTATGTGTGATCTCTTCCCTCGTGAGCGCCCATACGCTTCTTGACGAGGTGCATTCAACCAGTGAATGACGCCATGAATCCCGAGCACCACACAGACCGCACTGTGGCGAGTCATTCATGTGCCGGTGGGCACGCACATCGTTCGTCGGAAGTGAATGTTTGGCCAGCCGCCATAAGAACATGCGCACTTTCCCTGGGACATCAGTTTTCCATAGGGTTTTCCATGCTCCTTCCTCTGCCCTTGCACTCGACGGCCCCGGTCCCTCTTCAAGCCAAGCTTCTCTACGAGCTCTCGTCGCAACCAACATGTTATAAGCATACTTCACCGTGAAGTTGCCATGCTTTTCGTGATGCCAAGCCCAAAAGTCTGGGAGATTACGGGTACACAACGGAATCCCCAGGATCACTTGAGCATCCATCGGCAGGAACGTCGCCTGCACCAATTGTTTGTCCCATGCAGCGGAATTGCTCAAGATCAGCTCAGACACCCTCGTTGGTGGATTCAACGTCAGGCATCCGTAAGGTTGTTTCCGTTCATCCCTAGGTAACCAGTTTTGTGTCCAGATTGTCGTGGTGGCTCCATTACCGATTCTACTGATCAGGCCCAGTTTTAAGGTGTCCCTACCTTTCAAAACCGCTCTCCAAACTTGACTTGGGTGGCCCCCCAGATCGGCTTCAAGAAGATCTTTATTTGGGTAGTAGACGCTCTTCAGAATTCTCGCACTTAGAGACTCAGGATTCTGCAAGAGGCGCCATGCCTGGCGGGCTAGCATGGCTAAGTTGAATAACTCAAAATCCTTGAATCCCAAGCCACCCATGCTTTTGGGTTGGGTCATAGTTTTCCACGAAACCCAATGGGGTTTTCTTTTTCCCTCTTTGCTTCCCCATCAAAATTTTCTGATGAGCATATTGAGGTGTTCACACAACCCTCTGGGTAATTTAAAACATGACATAGAGAAAACCGGGACTGCCTGGGCAACAGCCTTCACCAGAACCTCCTTCCCTACTATGGACATGGTCTGTTCAATCCATCCTTGCAACTTGCTCCACAAACGGTCTTTGAGATACTTGAATGCACCGTTTTTTGAGTTGCCAATATCTGAGGGCATACCCAAATATTTCTCGTTTAGAGTTTCATTGGGGATATTAAGTGTGTCCTTAATCTCTTGTCTGACTGCATCCGGTACCCCTTTGCTGAAATAAACAGAGGACTTTGAGTAGTTGATGCGTTGTCCCGTTGCTTGACAGTAAGTGTCTAGAACCTGGTAGACCTCGTTGGCCCCCACACCGTTTGCCTTGAAAAACAGCAGGCTGTCATCAGCAAATAAAAGATGGTTCACTGGTGGCGCCAAGGGAGCTACCTGTAGACCATGCAAGTTGGATGACTCACTTCTCGATTTTAGGAGGCACGAAAGGCCCTCTGCTGCTAGCAAAAACAAGTATGGAGAAATCGGGTCCCCTTGTCTGATACCTCTCGAAGGGATAAACTGTTGCAACTTCTTCCCATTGAACAAAACAGAGAATTTTACTATGTTGGGCCTCCCGATGCATAGTGCGGCTGACTCGCTAAACTGCTCGTGCAGCCTGCTCGTTTTCTCGCCTGCCCAATTCTCTTACATGGGCCGACTGGCCGGCTTTTCCTGTGTTGGGCCTCCCCATGCATAGTAATAAAAATAAATTTTGCGATTTTGGAGGGTAGGCTCGAGCCTATCGAAGCCTGGCCGGTAGATTCGCCACTGACCCTGATCCTAACCCCACTTACCCGCATCTCCATGTCCATGCCGGTGCACTCGAGGTCATCGTTGTTGCTCTCCTCTATGTCCTTCCACGAAGGCATTGCTAAGCGGCAATGAACAGGAGAGGCGTCAGCACCGACATCAAGCTGAGAGTGAGGGAGGGAGAGCTAGAGCGGAGATCAGAGGAGAGTAAGGGAGTGTTCGGAGTCCCTCCGCTCCCAGACTCGGCCCCGCGGAGCCGGCGGAGTTATAGGCTAAAATACTGGAGCTGGAAATTAGGTGCTCCGCAACCCTTCTAATTCCACGGATCTAGTGGATATTTGAACAGGGCCTAAGTGAGTTAGTGCTACTCTTTTGAATAGCGCCGGTTAATGGCCGTCACCGCCTCTCAGTCTCCCCTACTATCCGACATGGTAAGCTTCAGCGGGCCTAACATGTCAGAAATTGGACTAAATCACCTCAGATCAGTCATAAGTGTTTATTGAGAAAATTAGTAAGAAAACCAGCAGATTTTTGTAGCGCCCAAGGAATGTGGTAGCAAACCTGAAATTGAACTTCGAATGTAGTAATTTTCTGCAATTCACTCCAAATTTTCATGGGGAAAAACACACATGTTACAAGTGCTAAAAAGTAGTACAATCCATGGAAAGATTTGACACGAACATAATGCCATGAAACTGAATTTGCGCAAAGAAATTCGATTTTGTGGGCATTTTTAGTTTCATTATTGGCTCGATTACGAGAGTACTGTTTTCTTCTCTTATCCTGGACAATTATTCATCGGTGACCTTCCTCGCAACACGCAAAGATTTGTCGGAACAGTCTAGCAAAAGAACCATTACAGTGTACCAGCAGATCAACCAGCCGTTATTGCACAAATCATACAGGCAACTATAAGGTCTAGCACAGGGCTGGGCACAAGCCACAACACATCTCTGAAGCAAGGTTTGATCATGAGCCAGCAACAGAGGGGGAGGAATACAGTACACCTAATAATAATCCAGCCATCAGGCGATGCACCCTCTGCTCCGGAGGCTCTCCACGGCGTCCCTGATGATCTTCTCCAACGGAGTGAACTGCAGGCCCAGCGCCATCAGCTTCTTCGGCACCGCCTCCGCTCTCACCAGCCCAGGCTGCGTGTCCTCACGGAACCTGCCGATGAAACCGATCGAAGGCAATGGTCCGCTCATGTCGTTGTTTGCTATGAAATTATTGTGCTCCAAACATGTGCAGTGTGTGTCGCTTACTTTGGGACTTTGTAGTCGGGGTAGAGCTCGGCGACTTTGGACGCGAAATCGCTCCAGTGACAGATGGGCTCCACGCAGAGGTGCCTCCCGGATGCAGATGGGTTCTCGAACAGCGTGATATGGGCTAACGCGACGTCTTCCACGTGGACTGGCCCGATGAAGAAATTCTTGTACTCCTCGGTGCAGCCTGCGTGTGCAGAGAGACGTGCTTCATATTCGTAGTAACAAATGACACACTGAACCGGACAAGAAAAGTCTTCTGAACTGAAAGAGGCATTGTTCATGTGAAATATGGAGCAGAAAAGTGTTAAGAGATGCTGAAACATGCAGTTTTACTCTGCAGAATGTTCAATACAGCGTAGTAACTAGCTTCATTTCAGACAGCTCTCCTAAAGTAGCAGTAGCAGGCAGTACTCATTTGCTCACCCATTTGCCAAATTCTCAGGTCATCGTTTTTCAATATTAAAGGGCAAATTGTGAAACAGATCTTAAACTATGACCAGAGCATTTGTCAAGACTACATACATGATCGAAGGCTGCAACATGCGTACCTTCAAGCAAGCGGAGAAACATGGCCATGCTAGCATTGATCCTCGGTGGAATCATCGGGCCTAAAACTGTCCCTGGATTGACCACAACCACATCCAGTCCATTCTCCTCTGCAAACTTCCACGCTGCCTTCTCAGCCAGTGTCTTTGAAGCAGGGTACCAGACCTATCCAAGAGAAGATAGAACCTGAGATAACCGCGTTTCATCTTAACAATTTTACAAGATGCCCTGTATGTGCAAAATTTCTGTCCATTGATCCAACAGAATCAAATCGGATTGGGGGGAAAGTTGGATCATGGTTAGTGACTGCACTTTTGTAAGGAGGTCGTATCTCTCACCCCGTTCTTGTCGCAGTAGTCTATGTCGGTCCAGCAGCGCTCGTCGAGGACCTCGCCGGCGGGCCACCCGGGGCAGGGCACGACGGCGGAGACGGACGAGGTCACCACCACCCGGCGCACCCCCCCGGCGTCCTTGGCGGCGCGCAGCACGTTGAGCGTCCCCTCCACGGCCGGCACCACCAGCTCCTTCTGCGCCCACAAAACGAGACACCCCCGCGCTGAGAGGACTGAACGGCAGGACGGTCACGGGGAGGCAGTACCTGGGGGTCGAGGACGCGGTCGACGGTGCAGGGCGAGGCGAGGTGGAAGACGCCGGAGCAGCCGCGCGCGGCGGCGAGCATGGCGGCGCCGTCGAGGAGGTCGCACGGGAAGAAGCGGACGCGGGCCTCGTCGCCGCCGGCGAGCGCCAGGAGGTGCTCCGTCTCGGCCTTGTCATCTGCGACAAAATCAAACGGTGACCTCCGCCGCATCGCAGGTCCGTCTCTGGTCAACGTAATGGCGGTGCGCGGCGGGACGGAGGGTGGCACTGACCGGGGTTGAGGACGGCGGCGTGGACGGCGTAGCCGCGGGCGAGGAGGAGGCGCACGGTCCAGGAGCCGATGAAGCCGCTGGCGCCGGTGACCAGCACCGTCTCCCCCCTGGCCTCCCCAACTCCTGTCGCCATCTCTCCGTGTCCGGTGGTGTGTGTGTGTGGCGTGGTGCTCCTGGTCGACTGGGGACTGAGTGACTGACCACCCCACGTGGGTGAGGACTGAGGAGGAGACGATGAAGTGTGCACGGCTATCGAGTGGTGTGGGAGGTGGCTTCCAGAACCTAAGATTTATTTCTACAGCAGTGCTATGCGGACGACACAATTCAGACGATGCACACACGACACATAAATCCAACCGAACATGCGCATGATAAGCAGGGTAACGGCCGCTGGATTTTCAGGTCGTGCATAGGTCGGGCAGAAACATCGTCTGTGGAGCAGTTTCGTTATTTCTAGGATAGAACCTAAGATTTCATTGATTCGCTTGGTACCAGTTCCAAACTGACAAGATAGCTACTGTTTTGGATCTTGTGCAAAAATCAAATTGGTGCTCCCAAGTGGGCCAAGGCTGTCTGCTTGTCCAGAGTCTCTTTGCTTCAACGACTTCCAACCATGCCCCTGCTTTGGTTTATAGGATAGAAATATCATGAAAATGGAAAAGGTCATTTTAGAATTATAATTTACAGAAATTTTTAAACACGTGAAAACGAAAAACATAAGATTGAAGCGGCATTTTTCTCTTGAATCATATAGATAGAAAACTAAGATAAAATTAGACTAAAAAACGTGTTTGATAACACCAGAAAGCAGAAAAAATTTGTAGGAACATGTTCGAGTGGGTGAAACTTTCTTCCAAAATAGTGCAAAGCGATCCTTGTAAAATTATAATCCTATGAGTCAGATGATCTATGAGGAGAAATTCATAAGAATTTAAATCCTCCAACAAAATTCGTTTGAATTAAAAGTGCCCTAGGCAGTGGGGGTTGCAGGGTTGAATCCTATATAAAATTTGCTAAGAATTACTACCTCCGTATCAAGATGTAAGACGTTTTTGTAGGCAAAGTTTTATACGCAGGTAGTACTTTGAAAGAATCCTTTATATTCCTAATGCAATTATGCGTGCTTTCGAATTTCGATCGGTCATTTTTGTTTGGGGAGGATGGCTGCCAACAGCGTGTAATGTCCCGGCCACAGTGACATGTCCTGGCCGTTACGCCTGACATGATCTAGGCTGAACCAACACTAGTCTTTTCTACACACTTTTTCTCAGTCGTGCACACCCGGGGTTAACTTTCTAGTTGGCCACCCATTCTCAAATCGGTCCAAGCTCCAAGCCAAGCACACTTAACTCTGAGGTTCCTTTCGGATGGGCTCCCGTAAAAGAAGAAATTTTTGGTTGATATGAGTAGTCTATCATTTATCATTCCTATTAAACCAGACTCTCACATACACCCCACTCAAAGGAACCGACGTCCCCGTCGGCCCATAGCAATGTTCCCTCTTGGGCCTATGGTGATACTTGTTTTTTACATAATCTTTAACAAATCCTCCCCTGAAAATGCTCAAAATAGTCACTCCAGCCTGCCCCACAAGGGCTAGTAGCCCTAAATACTAATAGATCTTGAATATCAACATGGTGCCCAATATAAATATTTGATCTAACATCAACATGGGTACTCAGACTCAAGAAAAGACATTATTTTGCCGATGTTACCAGTTTCTAGAATTTGTGCAACATGTGTCTACTAATTGCTATTTTTAAGTTCTATTAGTCTAATTTGCATTCACAAGAATCATAGAAGCGTCAACAAGTAATCAATGTGAAAGTGGTTTGTATTTCTACACACCATCTTCTTCTGAGCAAATCCCCACAAGGTTGTTAGCTTGGTTTAGCAATAATAGTGTGGTTGGCTTCCTAGACCGGGGTGATGCCCCACTAATATTCTTCATGCGATTGTTCAATCTCCTCGGGGTGATCAATCTTCGGCATATGCATCGATCTACTATAACATCAATTCAACTAAGGTTTATTCCTCTATAGATCTGATCTTTGCAAGCACTTCAGTGGCTGGATTTCTCATTGTTCTAATCTCCCCTTTGTTTGGGGTGCAATTTGTTTCTCTGGGTATATTTATCCTATACTAGTCCATGATGGCGCGCGTTGCTGCGCCCGTCTATTTTTTCAATAAAATAGTATTGATATTTATGAATTTATATGAGAGATAAAACATTAAGGTAGCTCGTAAAATGATTGCCACCTCAATGGAAGAGGGGGTTTGGCAATGAAGGAGTGCAATAGTTAGCGAGTAGCTTCCGAAGAAGGCTTGCACAGTACAAGGGACTATCTGATAAAAAAATGTAAATATTCTAGGGACAAGACGGCAAACCATATGACCAAATCCTCCACTATGATAGCAATACAACCAACAATACTTACCAGTTAATTTAATCAGGTAACTTTATGTGTCTTTATAAAATGGATCTATAATAAATTACTTCAAAAACTGTTTTTGTAAGTTAAGGTTCCAACATATACCCGCAAAAAAAAAGGTTCCAACGTATACTGCATTGTTCATATCTATATGAACTCCTATCAAAATAGGAGAAAATGAAATCAGAAGTCTAACCATCTTATTGATAGGTAATGCAGAGCAACCATCTGATCTACCCTCAAAAGAAAAAACAACCATTTAATCTGCACCTATGAGCAGATTTTATTGACTGTTACCATCGCCCTAGAACTGATCAGTAAGGAAGTTCTCACTTGATACATCATGGACATGACAATGTAATACTGCCTAGATAGCTTAACTGCTGCCATTACCTCTTTTCCAAATTGTGAACTTACATAACATCAGTGCGGAAAAGAACCGCGTGATGGTCATGCGGTCTGGCACCAACACTTGCTGGAAATGGAATGAAATATTGTTGAC
Organism: Triticum dicoccoides; assembly: GCF_002162155.2. Classification (NCBI taxonomy): domain Eukaryota; kingdom Viridiplantae; phylum Streptophyta; class Magnoliopsida; order Poales; family Poaceae; genus Triticum; species Triticum dicoccoides. The sequence goes on along the minus strand of NC_041388.1, from coordinate 654,414,801 downwards.
TTCAAAAATTGAAATATATTTATACATTTCAAATTTCCAGAAATATATGAGAGCACCAAACGGAACATATGTGATGATTGCAGGAAACTTCACAAGAAGTGCCATTTGCAAAAAAACAGGTCGTTGGCCCTCTAGAAAATACACCAGTCAATCATGGACTGCACAGCAAGGCAAACTCAGTTGTAGAACTAATTCAGATGGAACCTAAAACAAAAATGTGTTTTAACTTTCAACTAAGCAAAATCTATTAGTATCTGTATCATGGCCAGCAAAATAGAAGTTGCTCCACAACCTTATCTCTAGATACAAAACTGACCAAGACAAAGCAATAAAATACTCAACATCAGTTTTAACAACAGGAAAATAAAAAAAAGGAAACTGTAGAGAGTTGAGCCTAACTGACGTGACAAGTCATCTTCTTTAGTTCCTCGACTGGTATTTCAAATGACTCTGGATTTTCAGTTCCATTCCTTAGATGACTTGGATTAGATCAAAATTAACCAGAACATATAGATATTTTTGTTTCATGATTCTTCATAAATCTGCAGTGGTATTAAGATTCTTCGTAATATTTAGCCAAGGCAATACATCTAATTTTGAAGAATAATAATTCAAAGTTAGTAGTATCTATTTTAACAGAAGCCTTATTTGGCGGTACATAACCAGTGCTCTAGCTATATAATGTCTTCACTGATGTAGAGCCTAAGCATGAGAAAAAAGAGATGTTTCATGCTCGTCACATGACTATGCAAATAAAATAAGTATTGCTTGGCGGAACAACCCAACTTGTTAGGCATGTACAATGGTGGCATATGGATACATATGCCCCATAACAAAAAGTAATTTGAGGCACCTATATTAATTTTTTTTTCTCTTCAATGCAAGCTATCACTAGTGGGACTCATTAAGAAATAGAAAATAAAGACTCTAGTACACATGCATCTCTACTTTTCACTCCAACCTTTTCAGCTTTTGTCACCGGACCACACGTTTTCTCTTCACGCACCCGCCTCTTGGAGAGGATCTCGCTTCCCTATTCGAACATACTTTACGTCATATCCAATCCTACATGGCATGTGAGGCGTCACCTTGAGGCTATGCATTGTACATGCCCTTATACTCCGTTCTTATACTGTAATTGATTGTAACGATCCTCCGCTGCTCCGACTCTCTACATCCGCGCATCAGCGCCCCTTCGCATCGCCCATTGAATCCTCCGTCGCCGAATTCACTCGCAACACACTCGTCTGCTGGATCTCGTTGCACAACTCTCGATCCCCTCGCCCGACCGCAACGGTTGGATCCTCTGTCTGGAGCCCCCGCCGAATTGTGGTGACTGTGCGAGCCTTTTTTCCGGCAAAGACTGTGCGAGCCTGCGTCTCGATTGGGGGAGATATACAGCACATGGGCCCAAGTAACACAAAACGTCCCAAAAAACCACCAGAGCAGCGGCCCGAGAACATTAGCGTTTGTCAGGACAACTATACGCGCGATTTAGGTACTATTAAGAGCGAATCCGACGGCCAAAAACGACTAAAAGTGACGATCCAATGATTAGAAATGCTGATGGCCCGAGAGGGCTGGGAGGATGCTCTGTTATAATGTATCTAAATAATAAAAAATTGAAACAATCACTTGTAGGAAATATTCGCAAAGCCAGTGAAGGGATGGATCTGGTAGCAGACAACTACAAATCATTGGCATACATATATAGTGCAAATCTACAACATGTAATAACACACTCATGTTGATCTGATATAAGTATACACATTATGAAGGTGAAGCGCATATCTTCAATGTGAAAAAAAAAAGATTTCACGGAAAGATAAATGGAGGAAAGTACATGGAGTATGGTCCTAGGATTTATCTCTCACCGGCACCTCTTCATTGCGCTTTTGGACCTGCAGTAACCAAAAAATATAGATCAGACAGTGCCATTTTGATACTCGTGTTTGCCAAAACGCCATTAAATCGCTCCATGAGGGATCACATATTTATTTGAATAGAGAAAGATATTATAGCCAGAAAAGACTAATTTCTAAACTATGTCATGTATTTTTTGTATCAAGGCTAACCGATCATACAACACTGCATAAACTTACTTCAAAGACAGCTTACCTTGGATCAGCACACAGAACATTTACACACGACAGATCCTCCACATGAACTGCATGCTCCAAGAACAAAAGAACAAGATCCGCCACATTATCTCGAGCAGGAGATGAAGGCCTAGTGCCACGACGACTGCTGACTATTGAATTGGCGGATTGAGGCGACCAAAGATGTGAAGGGCCTCCAACAACTTTACTAACAACACCAGCAACAATTTTGGAGAGAAAAACAACATCATTAGATGGGGGAGGAGGAGCGCAGGGATACAAAATATATGCAACATGGAAGAAGACATAGCATCAACATACGGAGGAAAAGCATATATACGCACATCTGGGCGTGAACTAAGGAGGATGTGGCAGCGGGATTGTAACGCACACATCCACCGTCGGCGCCGGAGAGTAACGCGCCTCGACCGCCATTATTGATTGTAATGATCCTCCGCTGCTCCGACTCTCTACATCCGCGCATCAACGCCCCTTCGCATCGCCCATTGAATCCCCCGTCGCCGAATTCACTCGCATCCCACTCGTCTGCTGGATCTCCTTGCGCAACTCTCGATCCCTCGCCCGACCGCGACGGTTGGATCCTCTGTCTGGAGCCCCCGCCGAATTGTGACGATTGTGCGAGCCTTTTTTCCGGGAAAGACTGTGCGAGCCCGCGTCTCGATTGGAGGAGATATACAGCCCATTGGGCCCAATTAACACAAAACGTCCCAAAAAAACACCAGAGCAGCGGCCCGAGAACGTTAGCGTTTGTCAGGACGACTGTAAGCGCGGTTTAGGTGCTACTAGCACAAATGCCCGTGTGTTGTCACGGGTATAGGTTACAATGTATTTTAATTCATGTAAATATTTCACCTCTTAACCAGAGTGATATGGTGAATGTTACAAATGATGTTTAATCAAGCAGGAGATAGAGCTGCCGAGCTAGAGATGCAGGCTCGCCCTGCAGCACGAGCAGGAGCTACGAGCTGGGGGTCCTGTTCATCTTAACATATGTCCAGCAGAAACCTCATTGTCCAAAAGAGAGCCTTATTGGTAGTGTATTTGCATTAATAAATTAGCAAGGTATTCTTCTTTTATTTTTAGGAAAGTGTTTTTGTATGGAACTGCCTTGGCATGCATTCAGTAATTCACCACCATGCGAAATTTCAGACTCCAATACCAGGTGACCACGAAATATTTAGAACATATGAAATATTGTCTTGAAGGACAACATGAAGAATATCATCTTACAATGGTTCTGCTTTAACATGTATTCCATTCCATAAAAAAGCTCACTCCAGCAACACAGACCGCATTGTCAATCAGATGTTCTATAATAATTAAAATAATTGCATCGGTAGCCGCCACTATTGTCCTGGAATAACTCTTCACATTGCAAATCTACATTCTTCCACATAATACAGAAAACAAAGAAACGTAACTTTTAGAGTTTAATGGCAACTCAATGTGATGGCATCACTGACAATTAACTCAACAATCGAATATTCTTGGAAAAAACATCAAGAAATAGACCAATAATGGTGAAACTCACTTATGTACCATCGTACACTGGTGGAAAAACAGGCTTCCGTCCAGCCCCATAAGTCGCGAAGCTGTAGGAACCGCGACTAATGGGACCTTTAGTCGCGGTTCTGGAGGTGAACCGCGACCAAAGGCCTGGGCCCAGGGCGCTCGGTGGCCAGCTGGCGCACGTGAGGGTCTTTAGTCGCGGTTGGCCAGGACAACCGCGACTAAAGGCCTTCGGGCACCTTTAGTCACGGTTTGCCAGGCCAACCGCAACTAAAGCCCCTCCCCTATATATACCCATCCAGCAGCCAACACTTAGCCATTTGGAGCCATTCTCTTCACAAGTGGGTGTAGGTTTGCTTTTGGTTCCTCTTATGCACATAAGGTGTTTGATGAAATGCCCCAAGAGCATGAAACAAACATGACATGAAGTGTTGGAGCCACACTCCTCGATCGCGGTTAGCAACTTGATGAACCTTTGATGTGTCATTG
>NC_041388.1:654385492-654405972 GCF_002162155.2 Triticum dicoccoides | reverse complement strand
AGAGAGAGAGAGAGCAGAGAGCAGAGAGCAGAGAGCAGAGAGAGAGAGAGAGAGAATTTTTTAACTAGTTAATTAACAAAAAAAGGTAAAATTTGATAATTAACAAAAACGGTAAATAACTTAGTTTAACAAAAACGGTAAATAACTTAAAACTTGATAATTAACAAAAAAACCCGTAAAATTTGATAATTAACAAAAAAACGTATATACGGAGAGGGGCGGCGAGGGGGGCGGCGATGCGCGCGGTGTTTTTTTAGGGATCGAGAGGGGACGGCGAGGGTTATAAATGTGCTGTCCTCGCCTCCCCTCTCCGTGACGCCGTCGTCTGCCGCCCCGTCTCGCGCTCTACCGCGACACCCTCTCCCACCCCTTCCTCGCCCCCTCCTTTTGCCACCGCTCTTTCGCCACCGCCACCGCCACCGCCCCCCTTCTTCACTTAATTAATTTGTTTTTACTACATGTTTTCAGGACTGACATAATGGCGGACGATAGAGCTGACCCGATTATGGACAACTATGATCCGGACGGTGAAGCACATATGTTCGGCATCATAAACGGTGATATTCTATATGTGCCGACCGGAGAAGAAGAAGATGATATCTCTTCTTATCTGAACCTTGACGGTGAAGATGAAGGGCGCCGTCAGCAAGATGATGCCGAACAAACGTCGATAAACGACGATCTTCAAATGGAAGTAGCAACCACCTCCGGCGCCGAGGTATATATATACATTGAGCCTCTGGTGATACAAACTAACTGATTTGAATAAATATGTGTGTACTAACGCGCGCGACTCTTTCTTATTTTAGCCCTCGGCCGGATCGTCGAAACAATCGAGTACGTCGTCAAAGCGTGGCGCAACCAAGACGATGAAACAAGGAGAAACATGCACCATCGAGGTTGTCGACAGTGCAACCGCCAGGCCGCTGGAGCCCCGCAAGAACGCCACCAAGTTTGTCAGCCAATGCGGAGCCATTGTTAGAGACAACGTCTCGATCACCGTCCAGGAGTGGAATGAGCCAAAGAAGGCACGAATTGATGGTTTCACTTTTGTTGATAAGAGAACAAAAAAAGATTGCTTCAATAAGCTTATGGAACATTTTGTTCTACCTCCGGAATACAACAAATTCGATGAGGAGGGTAACAAGATTGAGGAAAACAAGGAGAGGAGGAGGCTAGTCAAACAGTTCGCTCTTCATAAGATGGCCGACGCATTCCGGAAATTCAAGCAAAATCTAGCCCATGACTTTGTCAAGCAGAACAAGACTCCGGATTTCAAAGGACAATATGAGAAACTGAAACATGATTGGCCAGAATTTGTGAAGCAAAAGAAATCGGAGCAGTTCATTCAAATATCGAAAAAAAAATAAGGAAAATGCGGCTAAGAAGGAGTACAATCATCTTATGGGGCCAGGAGGGTATCACATTTGGGTGCCTAGGTTGGAGAAGATGGAGAACGAGCTGAGGGCGCGAGGAATCCGTCCAGGTACGGAGGGATGGGACCCAAGGGCCAAAAGCTGGTGGTACGGGCATGGGGGAACGCTGAACCCGGAGACAGGGGAGTGTGTTTACCGGGGCAAATTAATTAAACCCACCCAAGCCCTTATTAACGCAATGAGGGATGCTCAACAGGGGAAGATCAAGTTCAACAGAGAGAACGACGCGCTGACAAAAGCCCTCGGGAATCCTGAACACGGAGGACGTGTACGAGGCATGGGGCACATTCCGTGGAAAATAGGGTTCCCCCAGAATGATGACCCGTACGGTTACAGAAGCCGTAAGAGAAAGATGGATCGGGAAGCAGATGTTGTGGCGCGGTTGGCATCGGAAATGGATGTGATGAAGAAAACCATGAGTGTACTAGTAGCCGAAAGAGATGCAGCTCGGGTGCAGCATGAAGATCATCCAGCGGATCTCGGAAGCCAGCAGCGGAGAAGCAGCGTGGCTTCCACGGAGGCCCCACCGGCTGGTGCAGATGCACCGACGATCGAAATTACTGCACCGGAGCCTCTGGTGGTCGAAATTACTGCACCGGAGCCTCTGGTGGTCGAAATTACTTCACCGGAGCCTCCTCGCTACCCCATGGACGATATAAAGGAGATGAAAGAATGTCATCTGTATTATCCTATCGGGAACATGTCCATGAAGGTAGCCATCGGCAGTGCTTTACCATGTTTACCTGGAGCACTCCACCACAACAACCCCATTCAAGATGGCTATGCTCGTGTCACGGTGGAGGACATAGTCCAAGGGTTTGAGGACCTGGAGATTGACATTGCTACACCTGAAGGGGAGAAAAGACTTGGAGATGTCAAGCGCCATTTCATTCTATGGCAAAAGAAGTTTATCAAGTTTCCAGGCGAGGCGCCAAGGACAACAAGTCCACCCCCCTACGGTGGTGGTGGTGGCGGTGGCGGTGGTGGTGGTGGTGGTGGTGGTGGTGGTGGCGGTTCACCTACACCTCCGTCACGTCAGCCGACGCCGCCCCCCAGTCCACAACGTCCGGCGGGTGATCAGCCGCCGCCCCCCAGTCCTCGTCCGGCGGGTGATCAGACGTCGCCCCCCAATCCACCTCCGGCAAAGAAGCAGAAGCAGTCCTGGATTATTAACCCGGACCCTTATGTACCTAAGACCACAAAGGTACCGGAGCCATCACTGAAGCCTCTCCCCACAAGGCCTTGGGAACGTAGTGCCGAGGAAGTCGACGCGGCCGCGGCTGCTGATTTGGAGAAATGGAAGGCGGACTGCAAGAAGAAAAGAGAGCCCGAGCCCAAGCCAGTATTTTCTGATGAGCAAAAGAAGTGGGCTAAGTCATTTTTGAGCACACCGTCCCAAGCCGCGAAGAATCTGCCTAACGACTATGCACGTGAACTTCGCAGGCAGGCACTCATGTTCAAGGAGAACAAAGAGCGGGAGAAGGCCGAAAGTAAAAAAAGCGGGAAACAAGTTGCCCAGCTCGGGGAACAAAGTAAACAATCGATTGCCCCGCTTATAGTGGAAGCCTTCTGTCCGGATGCCCCCGAGATCATACAAGCTGCGGCAGCACAGGGATTGACTGTAACGAGTGCCAGAGAATAAGCGGCCAACTTAGGTATTACTCTTCGTGAACTGTTAGGCCTTGATGAGGCGCCAGTGAAGGAGGTAGTAATTACATATGTCAAGAATGGGCCTCTCGTCGAGCCTGCGCAGGAAAAGGATCTACCTCCACAAATGAAAGGTCTGCTGAAATGGTACAAGGGTTACATAAAAAATAAAAACGCCAAAGAATATATTTATGCGGAAGTTAGACATGAGCATCACTTCAAACATTACTATGTACAAATTGAACTGAGTGAATTGTTCCAGCTTTTCAATCTGCGCGAGCTCGATAAATCTATCATCAGTTGCTACGTTCTGTAAGTGATTTATTAATTTCTACCCCATCTCGTTCATATTGCCTGCACTATATATATGTCCTAACTATATTGTTGTGTCCGCTATTATACATGCAGAATGAAGATTAAGAAATGCAGAGTAAGGAACATCCATGATGTTGGGTTCATTGACCCACACATCGTTAATGGACATGTGTTGGAGCGTCACCCCGCCGACGTGGAGGCAGACCTGTGGCACTTTCTTACAAAGCAGGAACTCAAAAGTGATATTCTATTTCCTTACCATTTTGAGTGAGTGTTTCTGTCTTGAGCACATTCTCTTTTGTTTACTCCATGCATGGTATGTGGCCGGCTAATCGATGAGTTATGCATGACGTACTGTGCATGTATCGTGTCCGCAGGTTCCACTGGATTCTGCTAGTAATTAAAGTTAACACCTCAGAATGTCTCGTCCACGACTCTGTGAATATGGATCCAAAGCTTTGGGGCGGCATGAGAAGAATGCTGCAGAAGTAATTATTTTCATTCATTTGCGCTCTATATTGATCGGCCTATTTCGTTCATTTCCTAATATCAAGTAACTAATTAATAACTCTCTTGTTCATTTAATTTTCTTTGCCTCGTAGGGTTTGGAGACGGTTCGTAGATACAAAGGTCGGTGAATTCAAAAAAGAGCTAGAATTCAAAATGTTAAAGGCTAAGAATGCTGGGGATATTCAGCCACCGGAGACCAATCTATGTGGATACTATGTCTGTGAGATGATCCGGAGATACACCTCTGAGCGGGTTCCGAGTGATACCAATGCTCAGAGGAATAACCTCCGGTGGATGCTTAGTCCAGAAGCTCGCTTCCGACCACTTCAAGAGGAACTAGCTGGATGGTTCAGCAGGGAAGTCCTCCATCCTAAAGAAGAACACTATTACGAGGACGTAGAACTTTATATGCATTAAATCATGTATGGAAACTTGTTCAAAATTGTATATGGTCATCCGATGATATTGAATATATATTGTATATTCCTCTTGAATTCTTTTTGGTTCTAATTTCAAATTTATTTGAAATTGTACATTCATATGCATGTATGTAGTACCGTAGAATATATGAAACTCCTTCAAAATTAAAATAAAGCACAAAAGAAATAAAACAATACAAATTAAACAGAAAACAGGTTTAGGGGGGGCTAAAACCCTAAACCTGTGGCGGCCTTTAGTCGCGGTTGGCCAGAAGAACCGCGACTAAAGGTCCTCCGCCACGACGGCCGCCTGGCGCCCACGTGGACGGGCCGTTAGTCGCGGTTCTTAAGCAGCCGCGACTAAAGGTGGGGGGCTTTAGTCGCGCTTATTTGGTCGCGGTTGCGCAACCGCGACTAATGGCAGTTGCGAACCGCGACCAAAGGCCTTTTTTCCAACAGTGGTATACACAAACACATAAGAAAATTGGGAACAGTTGGGTTCAGTCTCATGGAAAGGAATTTGAAGGTTCACATAACATGAGAGAATACTATACTGCCCATGCGTTACATTCTGTCAAAGATCCATGACTCTGATGATACTGCATGGACCAGCGCACTGATAAAGAACGCAGAAGATTAATAAGGCGAAAGAATTTTGCTAGGGACTTACCACGTTCCTCGAACTGATCAAATCCTAAACTACAGAGAAGGTTCGCTGATCCAATCACCTGCAGCAGGGAAGTTACACGACGAGGGAGTTAATGATTCTTCAGTTGAGGCAGCTGTTACCTTATCAAAAAACATCTAAAGCAAGATGCAACAGTTTCGTTCAAGACAATACATTCGGCCTCTAAGTACCGTTAAAACGGCAAACCAATTTGAAACTCACAACTGAAACTATATAGTTTCAGGAAGATCTCACAAAGTTAACTGAAACGGATAGCAATGTTAAATTACTCCTTGTAGACGCAATAAAAAATAGTACTTACATCCTCTGTGGAAAGATCAAACAATGAATTATATCTATGTTAATTGTACTCTAGACAGATATTTTAAAATGCCTCTCAAATCTCAATACAGAAAACAGTAACTGTCAGAAGTTCAGAACAGAACTCGCAATGGACAGCAGCATTCAGAAGGTTGTATCTTTCACTATACTCAGCGAAAATTTGAGAAAATATTCTCCATGGAAATTTCAAACCAAATACTGAAAATACATCCATAGCCCCATGGACAGATTCAGCCTTGAAGTTACTTTGAAACGCCGCGCAAAATAGGAAGTCATGCCTAAAACTGCAGTCTGACGAAAACTGACAGTAACTTCAGATAGGCATTATCTCCTAGAATACCTGACGAAAAATTGCAAATAAATATTCGTTGGAAAGGTCTTGAAAAGATATACAACTTTTATTTTAATGGCCCGGTCATATTCGACACCTAGAACCCTCAAAACGCAATCGATCAGTTACTGCACGCACTGCAAACAGAGTTGTGCAAAACAGACTTGCGAAAACAAACAGCGGGACAGGAAGGATTACTTCACTTCATACTTACAACAGATCACGCCCCTGCCCTCTCTATTTCGCTCTTTCTATCTCTTCCCTGCAGCAAACCTTCTTTCAAGCTGCCTCAAACACCATAGATTTGGATTGGTGTCCTCGTGAATACTCTGGCCCCTGAGGCTTTCTTCTCCTTCTCAGAATCTGAACTTATCAAAATCACACTAATTAGTGGAAAAGGATGCGGATTGACCTCTCACTAACACAGCCACGTGTGCCAACAAATATTTTAACCACTCACCCGGATCATTCATTGGTACAGAAAAATCACAACATAATTAAGCATATTATGCACCAGTCGAGAGAGCCGAATTAAGTGATCAGTGGCACAGCGGGATAGGCGCCCCCCGTGTGGAACCGCCCGACTCTGGAACCAACGACCAGAGCTCCGACGACAGGCGCCCGCCACGGCAGGACGGCGGGCCGAGCAGGGCGCGGCCACCACCGGGATCGCATTAGGCTCAGAGAAGTCGGTCAGGGTGGAGGACGTATCCGTGGAGGCTGCAGGACGCGGCGTCGTCTGTGGTGGAAGGGCAGAAGGAGGCGCGCACGGGCGTGGGAGGGTGCTGGTAGCCCCTGCGCCCCATGGACGGGGCCTGCCCGCTAGACAAGCGGGGCGGCGGCGGCGGCAGGGGAGACGGAGGCCCGCGGGTGTGGGAGCCGGCAACGGCCGCGGCGTCGAGTGTCGCCGACGGTAGAACGCCGCGGGCGTGGGGGGCAGTTGGGGTAGGGGTAGGAGTCCCGACGGGGTAGGCTGTGGCGGCGCGCTGCGGCGGGGCTGGGGTCGTCGGCTCGCGGCAGGGGGTAGCGCCGTAGCGGCACGCTGGAGACGGTGATGCGATTTGGAGTTTTTTTTCTAATCGCTCGTCGGGTTGACCTCATCAGGACTGCGGGTTGATTCATACTAACTTCAGGGGCTTTTATGCAAAAGTATTAATGACAAGCATTAGCTGCTTTATTATTATAGGGAAAGATTAAGAGCGAATCCGACGGCCAAAAACGACTAAAAGTGGGGATCCAACGATTAGAAATGCTGATGGCCCGAGAGGGCTGGGAGGATGCTCGGTTATAATGTATTTAAATATAGTTCAATTCAATGTTCTATTGATATAGACCAAAACTGATTTAAAAACTAAATGATATCATTAGCCTACCATCGTCAATGTTTACAATTCAAGGAGTGTATATCTATTAATGTCGTTAACCTCCTTCATCGTCAAAACATTTATGCCTCGGTGCTTTTATTTCTACACATGAACTCTTCAGTTTGGCGATTCTATCGAGACCGGTACATAGGAGAGTCAAATCAACCAAGTGTTCCTACTTTTAGATTGGTGGGATCATTAGCATTCATTTCAATAATAAACTAATAGAAAAGAGAAACCGTCCTCTGAGTGTGTGTGTGTGTGTGTGTGAGAGAGAGAGAGAGAGAGAGATCCGCCAACGCTAGCCGTTGTCGGGTCTACCTTCCCTGACCCCGAGATTTGTATGACCACGCCAAATCCGGAGCCACTTACTACGACCACCACCCCATGCTCATCTTCGTCCTTGTTGTTCTCCTTCAAGACCAGCCTAGCCCCGCCCCGTCCCTCTTTTGGTTGATGAGCAGTAGGTGGGCGATCCCACTACCAGTGGATATCGTCGTCCCCTTGTGCCACGTGTGAGGTGTTGTTGCATCATCCAATGGGTGAGGTCCTTCTCCTGCTCCCTGAGCTTCTTCCCCAGATGGACAACCTCCCTCACTTCTCCCCCTCTACGGACGTGGTGGTGATGTGCATTCTTGCCATTCTCCTCTAGAGAATTGACATGGTTGCTCCCTTCTTTCCTTGCTCCGGCCAAGGGGCGAGGTCCCTATATTGGAATTTAGATAATGGATTGGAATCTAAGTTGTGAAATCAACTTGATATTTATTAGTTCAGCTTATGAATCTTCGCTTCGTTAATTGTTGAAAAGATGTATTCAGCTTGTGAATTTTGTGTGAAACATATGTGTTTCCTTAGTTTCTATTACGTTAACATGTGAAATAAAGTCAACTTTCTAATATGTCAAATTTCGTAATATGTCTTAGGAGTTACCGCCGCTTGCAAAATATGCTTTGTGATATGTGTGATTTGTAAAATATGGAGTGTGATAAGTGAAAAGAAGTGAAATTCTCAAAATAATTGTTTCTAAAATTAGTGCACTAACTGAAATTATTGAAACAGTAGTCCCTAAAAAAGATTTTTTTTGAAACTCATGTGGTATTTATTTTTTCAGATTAGCGAAATTATTGACATGGTTACTGACATTAAAGTATGTGTTTCGTAAATATTTGAAATGTCACTGCAATAAAACATCATGTTTTGAAAAAAAAAACTACACTGCAATTAAACATCATGTTTCGGACAAATTTTCAAAAAAAATAAAAAATTGAAATGTGCTGATTTATTATTTTATCTTTTGGAAATAGCCTGTCAAGTAATTATTTTGATTTTTGAAAAGTATTTCAATTATATTCTCTTTTGCAAAAAATATTTAAAATATATATAATATATTAGGAAATTGCATGTACGATTTTGATACGATGCTTTATCAGCCACATAGATTAGAAAGTGATGTGATTCAGTGATTTGCTTGATGTGTTGTACCAAACTCGGACGTGAAGTATCGTACACATATCATCGCTGAAAATATATTATTTGATGTTTCTAGCCAATACCGAAAATCGTAATGTCAATATGAAAAAGAATACAATACACTGTTTCTAATGTGCTTTGGTACATGACGATCCCTTGGTACCGAGCGGGAGCCACTACCTATGGTCTCTGCTAGAAGGACTTGGCATAAACTCTTCAACTAAACCTGGGCATTGCTTGGGCGGGTTGTATAAAGCCCTACCGTAACAACCCAAACCCGGTTCTAAACAATTAAACTGTACATTTTCTATTAAATAAAATTATTTTGGGCAGTATAGATGTAGTTCAATTAAACTCTGTTTTTTAGGTAATTCAGGCTTCTGGGCCGGGCCATCGAGCCTATATCTGGAGCCCAAGCTCAGCCCGACCGTCCGGCCCGGGTTTGTCCGAGAGAGAACATGTATTATCATGCATTCCCGTAAAAAAAATGTCATCAGGCTGGTCGTAATAAAAGTATCATGCATGCCAACTAGACTTTTTGAATGATGTGGCACATAATTAAATGAGAAAAAAGAGGGTGTGGTATCATATCATGATACCGTATCATATTAAATATTATACTACTTTGTGTCATGCATGTCAATTAATAAGGCCACCTAATAAGATACTAACTTATGATACTATGCATTATGATAAGTATGGATGCATGCACATATCTCAGAATATTTTGTTATATAAATGCTTGCACAATAATTTTTGCAGATATGAGAATAACATCGAGTATTACGATGGATGGAAATTTTGTTATAAAGGCCCGTACATTAATTTTACACGTATGGTGTGCTATCTGAGAATATATGTTATAAATGCCTATGTATTGTACCTCTGCTGGTGAAAAATAACCTTAATTTTAATGAATATACTGTATAATATAAGGAGGCACTTTAAGCCGTCAAATAAATAAACAAATCTGTGAATAATAACATCAAGTAATTAAAATAAATGATGGATGTGCAATGCATATATGTATTGTGTGTATAAATAAAATGGAAATGCCCGGCCGCACGCACGTTTTCACAAATCACACAAGCGAATCGCGCGCGATGGAGGTGACGTTGGAGACGACGCAGGGTCGCCGATTCACCGTCGAGATCTGGTACTTGTCCACCGTGCGGAGGATCAAGGAGTACATCCTGAGGCAGGAGGGCATCCCCGTGGAGTCCCAGCGCCTCTTCTTCCAGGGCCAGGAGCTCCAGGACGACCGCGACACCCAGCACTACCCCATCGTGGAGGGATCCCACGTGCTCATCGTCCTGCCGGATGACTCCCCCACCACCGCCGGCGCCGTCGTCCGCGTCGTCGCCTCCGGGCCGGCCCTCGGCCAGGGCCGCCGCATCGCGCTCGAACTGGACGCGTCGTGCACCGTCGCCCGCCTCAAGGAGGTGCTCCAGGAGCGCACGGACGGGGCGGTGCCGGCCACGATGGTGAGCGTGTTCTTGGAGAAGGCGGAGATGGAGGACGACAAGGAGCTGGCGCAGTTCGACCCGCCGGTCGACGGGATGGAGATGGAGGTGCGCGTGGTCGCGCGCCAGCCGCCGCCGCCGCCGGCGTGCAACGACGGGAACGGGGCGGCCAAGGTTAATAACAAGCTGCAGCAGCGGATGTCTGTGGAGGTGAAGTGGGGCGCCAGGGCCGTGACGTTGGAGGTGAGCGACATGGACGCCGTCAAGGAGCTGCGGGCGGAGCTGGGCAGCGGGGCGCCGCACCTCCTCCTGCCGGACGACGGCGCCTACTTCTTCATCTACAAGCAGAATGTCATGGAGGAGGAGCGCACGCTGCGCTGGCACGACGTCAAGGCCGGCGACACCATCGAGATCTTCAACGGCAGGGTCACCGGAGGCGCTTGATTCATCGATCACACACATGCATGTTCCGTCGATCAGGTTTACAGATCTGCATTGACCATTGTTGAGTCGTTATGCTGCATGGTACTCCACTATCATTTCTTTCGTGCAAATTGGTGTAATGTTGAGTTACCGATCCTGAAGAAAAAAATGATTACGCCTGAAGATCCTATTTGTTGGGTTAAGATGTTAACAAGAAGACCTATTCCTTTGCTCGGATTGCTCCTAACTTTGCGTCTCTGACTTCGGGCGATTATCAACGGAACAATCGGGGAACCCCAACGATCGGTCGCAAGGAAGATACTTCCATTTACAATAAATAATGTGCCCGTGCTTTGATATATATGAGCAGGGGAAAATGGTAAGCTCTCCACCTTTTTTTAGGGGGTATGCTCTCCACTTTAGGGGGTATGTTCATACGTAATACGATGTGATTTGTGAATGCCACGTGTCATCCATCAGGATGCGTCTCACATATTAACCGTGAGACCTGGTCTCATATAATTTTTTTCCGATCTGGGGTAAGCTGGCGTAGGGATGAAAATGGAGCGGAAACTATCCGCCTTTCTGACAGAAAAACAAAAACTAGAGGAAAAACGGAAATGGAAACGAAACTTTGCAAAAAGGAAACGGAAATAGGATATTTTTTGTGCAAAAACGAAATACAAACTGAACATCGTTTTCCGATGCAACAGGTGTGGAAACCAAGTTTTTTTCTGTTAATACGAAACTTTCCGTATTACGTATGAACATATGGCTATTTTGTAGCCCAATAAACACATAAAGTAATTAGTCCCTACAAATAATGAGCGGAATGGACCATATAGGATATAGCCCAATTTCAACTCTTTTTTTTGAGACAATAGCCCAATTTCAACTACATCTAGCACGACAGCCTAATACCTAATCCCTAATCGAGCCCATATGGCCCAACTTCAAACTATGTCGCTGGTATGAGCACTATTGTGATTTGAGCTTGCAATGTTTGATTGTTTGATGCCTTTCAAAAAATTTGCTGTCAAAGTTGAATATTTATGCACAAATGGATATCTTATTATATATCCATGATATATATTAAGATTTTGTAGTCATCTTATCCACTAAACAATTTTGTTGGTTTCATTGTGTTATTTCTACAGTTTGTCTAATTCATATCTAGATGTTTTTTAAGGATGTCACATCTAAGCTCCTACAAGTATATAATGTAGCAATAAGAAATAAAAAAACTAGGATAAAAAAAATAGACCACAAATAGAGTGGACATCAGCTTAGATGTGACATAGTTATGTCACATCTAGATGTGTCCTAGACAGACCCTTATTTCTATGGTTCAAGGGATCTTTTGTTCCGGTAAACACTTGCTTACGTCCCCATGTCTGTGTCGTATTCGGACTTTTCGTTTTCGATAGTAATTGTTTTCAAGTTTTCCGTGTTCGTTTTTACTTTTGAAAAATAAATATAAACAAATATGGAAGCACCTAGCTCCATCCATTTTCACTCCATTTTCATCCTTATTCTTGGCACACGTTGCGTCTTCCGAAAAAAAAAATCCTTATTAATATGAGTAGTCTATCGTTTCTATTAAGCCAGACTCGCACACGGCGGCACCTGCAAGCCATCAGAGGGAAGTTCGAAGGCCGACTATTCAGGATGCGGAGGATGCAGGCTCACCGGCGAAATCTGCCGCCAAAGGGATAGCAGTGTGGCGAGCGCCGCCTGCCACAAGCAGCGGTTTGGCCAACGATCATGGGCTGTTTGGGAGGACAATGAATAGTGGAGGACGGGGGTGGAAGGTCATCTGCTGATCTAGAAAAAATCAACTGACCTAAAAAGAATTCAGTCTGACTGACCCCTAACCAGGCCCATTTAGCACACAGTACACCGATTTTTAGGCATTTAACTAACAGTTCATTTTCTCAAAAGGAAAAAAACTAAAGAGTTCAAAGAAGATACACGGGAACACAGGAGTTTCACTCAAGAAAGTCTCTCGTAAAAACCAAGAACATCAGCGAGAGCCTGATACGCGCTGAACTCGCTCACAAGTCACCAAACCTAGGTACAAAAACACCAAGGTTAGTGTCCACATGTCAGTCCTAATCCAAGGTCGTCGCGGCACAAGGCGCCTGTACTCTACAGCTCCGTCTTAACATCTTGCCCCTTAAAACGGTAACCTTTCCGCGAGAGCAGATCAAGGAAGAAGTTGAGCTTGGAGCTGAAAGAGGATGGCTCCTCCTCTGCTGCCACCCCCGGCTTCTTGCATAGCATATTGTAGTCGTGCTTCAGGTGCGGCTTCACTATCTTTTCCTGCAGGCATAATCGGAGACGCTCATCAGATCACTGCCAGAGGAGATGCAGAATGCATCTTGAACGTCGTATTCGGAAGAACATCAGGCAGTGTTGTATTTACCTTGAACTCCTCGAATGGGCATAAATCCTTGTTGCTGCAGCCCTGCATTTGTTAGTAGCCCACCAAGGGTAAGAACATATAGTCGATTGGGGGACTTCCCAGTATCAAACGTATTGTAGAGAAGAAAACAGAGCACTAATCAGCCAGATGCTTCTAGGCAATGGCAGCCAAAAATATTGTTTAACATAATAAGCCATTTCATTAGTTTTTCAAATAGTTCGTTTGTGGTACATTGGTGTGTATTCTGTGATTTCAGAATATTGCTGCATAAGAATATCCAACTGCATTTGTTGGATCAATTCATTAAGTTTTCTAAAGCATTTCAATGCTGTGGTTGGTAGGTTTGAAACTTGAGAGGCCCTAGAGAACCCACAGGACATTACAACACAACATAGCTTGTAACACCATTGAGCAAGGCGACTTAAACCAACAGGTTACAGGATAGAGCACAGAAATTGCAGAAGCATAGTCTTACCGGCATCGAAACTGGGGCTTCATTGTGTAGAACTTGCAAAAAATATGAGCTTTTTTGGTCCTGAGATGTTTTATTGCCATCATTTTTGCCAGGGCATTGGTATAAAGCCAACATATTGTTGCTAGCAAAAGGTGCTACAAGAGCGCCCTTCCAATTTCTTCTCTGTGGTGGCATCGGAGGTAGATCCAATGGTTCCTCCCGTTGAATCTTCTCAAAATCTTAGTGCAAATAAAAAAAGTTGAGACATGTCAAATGGGCAAATAGTTCCTTGTATATTCTTCGCGGAGAAAGATCATGCACAGATGGAGTGCAAAACAGGAACCATACCTGATCCTTCAAGAAAAAGACCAAGTAGACATGTGAAAGGAACAAGAGTTTCTGCATGTGCAAATCGGAGCCTTGCTTTCTCATACGTACCATCAGGGTAGTTTTCTACAATTCCAAGAATTAAATTTCAATCTAGAGTTCTCATCATCATTGTTATTCATAATCTAATCTTCAGTATTGATTACTACACTACACACTGATTCAGAGTATTACATGTTCTTTTCTGTTTACTGTGTAAGTATTGCATGTTCTAGCTAATACACACCTACTCCAGAGTATTACATGATCTTTATGGAGTAGTAAGCTACCACAAGAGACTCATAAAATGATGTGTATCTGGTGCTAAAAGAATTCCAGATCATAGTGGCATCCACAAAGGGGAAAAAGTAAGAAGGTAGGGTGCAGGTATTTTTCCAGCAAGAAGCATGTTTTTTTCTAAGAACATGGGAGATAGTGTTACCTTCTCTAGCTATGATTGCTTCTTCCATCGACTGGACAACATCCTTGAGCAATGGCAGTCCCATTTTATAGTTTATTGACTCACCATAACCTTTAAGCACAAAACCCTCCAAATCATCTGTCCACTCTAGCAAATGAACCTAAACAAAGAAGTTGGCATTAATAGGACAAATCAGGGCCCATTGTTAATTCTGAGAATTACAGCTGCCTAACGAGTTGATATTAATAGGACAAATCAGGCTCTTTGCATGAAGTATGGCGATCAGGGCCCATTGTTAATTCTGAGAATTACAGCTGCCTAACGAGTTGACATTAATAGGACAAATCAGGGTCTTTGCATGAAGTATGGCGATGATAATACTTTCGTTAAAATTAAAAGGCAGCAACTATTTGACAAAAAAGGCAGCTAGCATGGTGAGTCAATAAACTATATTCAAACTAAGAACAATTAAACTAGACTACTAGAGTTGCATGTCAGAAGCTTGCAATCCTAGCTATGAAAATACTTCTTTATGGTATGATGTGGATTCCTAACAGGATCTGACCAGTGAGGCAACCACAAGTACATAACTGAACTGATAGTGGATCTGCCTTAATAATAGTTTGATCGTCGAACTATGACAAACTTAAGCAACTTCATTAACTGGGATGTATCATTTTCTTAACAGATCAAGGTCACTGAGGTTATGGTTCTTATGAAATAACTAAAAAGGAACCATGTCCATGGAATCAAATTGTATACAGATCATATACTTCCTACAGAAGAGTAATAGGATGTGTGCCGTCTGACTGAATGCTGGCAGGGCATAGACTAGTATGGCATAGAGTTTTAGTAGTGAAATTGCTTAAGAAAAGCTGAAATGTGAAAGCAACCTACCTCATCTTCATTGAAAAGTTGACAAGCTTGATTGGTAATATTCAGCAAAGATGCTTCCTGCAAAAAGAAAAGACAACTGACAAAATGTCCAAAGTGTGCCACACCATACTCTAGCTCCCAGAGGCAAGTAAATACCTGTTTGCAGAGGAACCAGAGGGAAGAAACATCCTGTGTTGTAAACTTGAGGTGATAACGGCTGACTAAAGCAGATGTGACATGTTCTAGAATTGGTTCCTTTTGCTTGTCAACATCAGGCTCATTTCTTTTCCTGTAGTCCTGAACATATTATTGTGGTTATACATTTTGGGCAAAAATAGCACATCAATAGCGCCATAACAAGGCCACAGTTGTACAGAGGAAGAAAAGATACAGCGCATAGCATGCCGAACTGCAAGCTACCGCTGATAGTTTAATAGAAATGAGAACAAAATTACATATAAAAACTAAGAGGTGTGCCTAGGAAATTGTTTGCAAGAGTGAATGCTAGAACACACCAATGAAGAATGAAGGAACAAAAACTGATGTCCAACATAAAACTACCTAACCAACAGGTGGAAGAACAAGGAATGCAGCAAAGCATGACATACTAAGTGCAAACTCGTATAAGTACATGTGCAGATTGATCATAAATCTTTGTGCTATGCTATGTGATATTGAGTACTTAGTTAAAGCAACATGCCAACACGAAAGTACCATTTGCACAAGAACTGACAGTTTTAGTCTTTCTCTTTCAGCTACAAAACGCGAGCAACCAAACCAAAAGGAATAACAATGCCAAGTCGCATAAGCATTTTATATTCTTAAAGTGTGTTCTTTATTTCTCAACGATGTTATTGCTACCACGAATAGTACCTTGTATGTTTTACAGCTATCAAAGAATCGCAGACAAATATCACTTGCACGACTCTCACTCAGAACAGAGAAGGCACGGTTATTTCCTGCTCCAAGCTTTCCTTTCCCAGAAAGTAGCCCCAAACCAAATGCTACTGCACTAGCTGATGCTCGAGGAACCTGCATCTCAAACATACAGCAATAGTTAGCCACACTAAGCGACAGTCAAACTCAATAACATTATAACTCAACTGGAAATCATCAACAGCAACAGCAACAATGTCCAAACTAATAGAAGACGTTTTAGATCACTAGTTTACAGAAGTAGTACTTGGTTTGCAACACATTGAGACTCGGTAAACTGAGTTTCTGCCAAATGCTATATATTTATTCCTGTTTCATCTGATAATGACTAACACATGAGACTTGGTAAACCAAGAATCCTAAAATGTGTTGATATGAACGTGTTAAGTATGGCAAGAACCTGTCGAGCTTACCTGGGTTGCTCTTATTGAGTACACGTCTGGATGATATTCCTCATCAAACAGGTCCTGAAACCTCTCCTTCACTCGGTTAGCAAAATTGAACAGCTCTTCCTCACCTTCGCTAACCAGTTCGCCCCCTTTGACCCTACCCTTCCAACTTGACTCCCACCCCTTCATCCATGATGGAATTTTCTTCAGAGAAGCAGTGTCAGATCCTTGTTTTGCCTCATCTACTAAAGTCCCCAACCGCACAGCCAGCCTATCCAACTCCTTGATTCTCTTCTTGGTAGGAGCACGGGTCCCATGTCTTGCCTGGTAAATAAAAGTATCGAATGAATTCAGCCAATTTTATCCTACACAAGTAGTACACAGTGGGGAAATAACAAGCAGACTCCGCAGAATATTGTTCCATTTCAGGTCAGTCATCAACATCTATTAATTCCTGAACTATGGCAATGCTTAAATAACTCAGGAAAACAGACTAACACCATATGGCATATCACCGACACGACTGCTAAGTACTTGGTTTCAATCCCTTCCAAGCAGTACTGGAGACCGAGTTCACACTGGAACTGGGTGGCGAAATGTTGGCACAGAAATGTGTGGAATGCAGGGGAAATGAAACTCACGACGAGATTGAGGTGGATCACGCGGCACTCATCCGAGATAGAGGGCGCGGAGACCACGCTGTTGGACGCCCTGGACACATCGTACCTGCGAAAATCACCACCAAAGGGGGTTAAAGTTAAACCCTACCATCTCCGCAAGCCCCCGTCTCCGTCCCCAACACCACGGCCTGGGCAACCACCTCGCTCGCATCCGAGGCTAGCTCGAACCCCGCTCCACCGCGAATCCACCGGCGAACTAGCCGGGGATCAGGCGGCGCTTGGAGAGACGACAGAGAGGGAGGGGGCTGAGGGGGAGGGGTACCTGGTGACGGTGGAGAGGTGGCGGCGGACGTCGAAGGCCTCGGGCTCGGCGGCCGCGAGGAGCGTGGCGAGGAGGAGGAGGAAGGGGAGAGGCGTGGCCGGAGGAGCCATGGCGAGTCGCGATTTGCTTCTCTGTCTTTCCGATTCGGTGGGAGGAGGGCTGGTCCGAGTTTTTTTGGACGGCGACCGCGCCGAGCCGAGCCGGCCGGCTATGCACGTGGCGGGGTAGGGGGGCGCACGGGACACGTCCCCAAGGCCATCTGAACGGTCGGCGTCGCGCTGGACGGCCGGGATTGCGTGCGGTGGCTTTTAAAATCCGGATGCGCCTCGGCGCGGCGCCACGTTCTGCGTGCTTCCGAATCACGTGTGATCATGGGCTCCTGGTTTTCTTTCCATTTCCTTTCTTTGTTGGTTTGTAGGCTGCCTTTAACAAGGGTGAAAAGTTTGCCACACTTTACTAAATAAAAAAGGGATCTTACATCTAAAAAAAGGATCTTAAATATGTGCATGCATTCCCCAAAAGGAAAGGAAATATATTAAACAAAAAGTCTACTCTCCATTGCCTTCTTTTCTATTCTTGGCTATAAATATTGGTGGCATTGAAGAATGATTCCTAAATTTGTATCATTTTATTTGTTCCATATCTCCCAAGAGTATATGAACAGAAGTCTCCCGCTTCCTCCAAAAGCTGACAAAGGTTGCACTTTGTCCAATCTTATTCCTCTAGAAGCAATCGGCGGTCTAATCACATCGTCCAAAGGGAGAAGAACTATTGTAACTGAATCACATGTTATTGTGATCCTCTAGTTTTCTTGTTGTTATCATGGGGCATAAATCAACTCTATAAAGTTGCTTTAAAGGCAACAATCAAGGCTAGATTCTTGTCTTCGTACTTTTTGGTGTTCATTCGAACAAATTCATGTGCTAATAAATGCACGTGCCTCACGGAACCTTGTAGTGTCAGTCATTGTACGACGACAATCCTTCAATCACAAAATGAAACACATCTACAAGACCTCATGTAAAACTGTGATATCTCTAACTCAATAAAAAAATACTTCAATCATGTCAATTGATACAAGATCTTTTTAGGAATCCAAGGGGAAAAGGTTTAATTTCAGAGAATTAGCGGGGGCCAACTAAATAAAAAGAGTTTTTTTGTTTGGAGTACACAAAATATGTACCTTTCCTTTATAAAAGATAGCAAAGGCAATTACAGGAGAGTTCATCCTAGCACAAAGTAGGAAGGGAGTCCAAAACCCAACTCAAAAACTCCATCTAAAAAACTAGCCAACTACACACATAACAAATCAATCCAACCCTCTCCTATTCCTGCCATTGCTAAAGTTCACTGCCTAATGGATGAGGACAGCGGGTCTTGGAATGAACAGAAGGTACGTGCCTTCTTTCTGAACGATGTCTCCTTTGAGATTCTTCGGATCCCTATTAATAGGAATTTCGAGGATTTTGTTTGATGGCCTTTCACAAGGTTTGGGAAATATACTATGCGATCAGTCTACAATATGGCTCGGTCTGCACACTTTCTAGAGTCTCATATTAAGAATGGTCAAGGTTTGATCTCCAATATTTCTTCCCAAAAAAAGGGATGGAAGATGTTGTGGTCTATCAAAGCACATGGCAAGATAAAGGTGGTCTTATGGTTTTTTTCAAAGGATTGCTTACCAGCCGGGGATCAACTTAAACGTCGTCAGGTACCCAATTTTGAACTATGTTGTTTTTGTGCTCGATATGAATCTCTTGAGCACCTTTTGTTGCTTTTTCCACATGTTAGGGACGTCTGGATGTCATCAAAGAGGAATATAGCTTCAACCTGCATTGTGGTGTATTTATGTCCCAAAGGCATCGAATTTTTGACTTCTTGGCAAGATCCTCTGATCAGGTGCGTATTGTCCAGGTGGTGACCCTATGGCATGTTTGGGAGGCTTGAAATTTTACCATAAACAACCATGAGGCTCCCCATCCACGTCAAACTGACGAGAAGATCAAGGCTTATGTCGCCCTTATCTTGCAGCTGAAGGAAATATGCCCTAGAGGCAATAATAAAGTTGTTATTTATATTTCCTTATATCATGATCAATGTTTATTATTCATGCTAGAATTGTATTAACCGGAAACTTAGTACATGTGTGAATACATAGACAAACAGAGTGTTCCTAGTATGCCTCTACTAGACTAGCTCGTTAACCAAAGATGGTTAAGTTTCCTAATCATAGACATGTGTTGTCATTTGATGAACGGGATCACATCATTAAAGAATGATGTGATGAACAAGACCCTTATGTTAGCTTAGCATAATGATTGTTTAGTTTTACCGCTATTGCTTTCTTCATGACTTATACATGTTCCTCTTATTATGAGATTATGCAACTCCCGAATACCGGAGGAACACCTTGTGTGCAATCAAATGTCACAACGTAACTGGGTGATTATAAAGATGCTCTACAGGTGTCTCTGATGGTGTTTGTTGAGTTGGCATAGATCGAGATTAGGATTTGTCACTCCGTGTATCGGAGAGGTATCTCTGGGCCCTCACGGTAATGCACATCACTATGAGCCTTGCAAGCAATGTGACTAATGAGTTAGTTGAGGGATGATGCATTACGGAACGAGTAAAGAGACTTGTCGGTGACGAGATTGAACTAGGTATGATGATACCGATGATCGAATCTCGGGCAAGTAACATACCAATGACAAAGGGAACAATGTATGTTGTTATGCGGTTTGACCAATAAAGATCTTCGAAGAATATGTAGGAGCCAATATAAGCATCCAGTTTCCGCTATTGGTTATTGACAGGAGATGTGTCTCGGTCGTGTCTAGATAGTTCTCGAACCCATAGGGTCCGCACGCTTAACGTTCGATGACGATTTATATTATGAGTTATGTGATTTGATGACCGAAGTTTGTTCGGAGTCCCGGATGAGATCACGGACATGACGAGGAGTCTCGAAATGGACGAGAGGTAAAGATTGATATATTGGAAGGTTATATTCGGACACCGGAATGGTTCCGTAGTGTTTCGGGTATTTTCCGGAGTACCGGGAGGTTACTGGAACTCCCCGGGGAAGTAGTGGGCCTTAATGGGATTTAGTGGAAAGGAGAGAAGGGCCTCAAGGGGTGGCCCCCCTGGCTGGTCCGAATTGGACTAGGAGGAGCGGTGCCCCTCTCTTTCCTTCTCCCCTCTTCCTCCTTCCCTCCTTCTCCTAGTTGGAATAGGAAAGGGGGGGGGGCGAATCCTACTTGGACCGGGAGTCCAAGTAGGAC
>NC_041388.1:654373398-654385104 GCF_002162155.2 Triticum dicoccoides | reverse complement strand
GGGCCGGCCTCCTCTTTCCCCCTCCTTTATATACGTGGGAGGGGGGCACCCCAAAGGCATACCAAGTCTTCTCTTAGCTGTGTGCGGTACCCCCCCCCCTCCACAGTTACACACCTCGGTCATATTGTCGTAGTGCTTAGGCGAAGCCCTGCGCCGGTAACTTCATCATCACCGTCAACACGCCGTCATGATGACAGAACTCTCCCTCGTCCTCAACTGGATCAAGAGCTCGAGGGACGTCATCATGCTGAACGTGTGCTAAACACGGAGGTGCCGTATGTTTGGTGCTAGGATCGGTTGGATCACGAAGACGTTCGACTACATCAACCGCGTTACTAAACGCTTCTGCTTTCGATCTACGAGGGTACGTGGACACACTTTCCCCTCTCGTTGCTATGCATCTCCTAGATAGATCTTGCGTGATTGTAGGAAAATTTTGAAATATTGTGTTCCCCTACAGTGGCATCCGAGCCAGGTCTATGCGTAGATGTTATATGCATGAGTAGAACACAAAGGGTTGAGGGCGATAATATGTTGGGGAACGTAGCAATTTCAAAAATTTCCTATGCACACGCAAGATCATGGTGATGCATGGCAACGAGAGGGGAGAGTGTTTTACACGTACCCTCGTAGACCGAAAGCGAAAGCGTTAGCACAATGCGGTTGATGTAGTCGTACGTCTTCACGATCCGACCGATCAAGTACCGAACATACGGCACCTCCGAGTTTAGCACACGTTCAGCCCGATGACGTCCCTCGAACTCCGATCCAGCCGAGTGTTGAGGGAGAGTTTCGTCAGCACGACGGCGTGGTGACGATGTTGATGTTTTACCGACGCAGGACTTCGCCTAAGCACTGCTACAGTATTATTGAGGTGGACTATGGTGGAGGGGGGCACCGCACACGGCTAAGAGACGATCAACTTGATCAACTTGTGTGTCTAGAGGTGCCCCCTGCCACTGTATATAAAGGAGCAAGGGGGGAGGCGGCCGGCCTAGGAGGAGGGCGCGCCAAGGGAGGAGTCCTACTCCCACCGGGAGTAGGACTCCTCCTTTCCTTGTTGGAGTAGGAGTGAAGGAAAGAGGAGGAGAGGGAGAAGGAAAAGGGGGCTGCATCCCTTGTCCAATTCGGACCAGAGGGGGGGGGGCGCAGGCCTCCTTCCATTTGGCCTATCTTCTCTATTCCCGTATGGCCCAATAAGGCCCATATACTCCCCGGCGAATTCCCGTAACTCTCCGGTACTCCGAAAAATACCTGAATCACTCGGAACCTTTCCGAAGTCCGAATATAGTCGTCCAATATATCGATCTTTACGTTTCGACCATTTCGAGACTCCTCATCATGTCCCCGATCTCATCCGGGACTCCGAACTCCTTTGGTACATCAAAACATATAAACTCATAATATAACTGTCATCGTAGCGTTAAGCGTGCGGACCCTACGGGTTCGAGAACTATGTAGACATGACCGAGACACGTCTCCGGTCAATAACCAATAGCGGAACCTGGATGCTCATATTGGCTCCTACATATTCTACGAAGATCTTTATCAGTCAAACCGCATACCAACATACATTGTTCCCTTTGTCATCGGTATGTTACTTGTCCGAGATTCGATCGTCGGTATCTCAATACCTAGTTCAATTTTGTTACCGGCAATTCTCTTTACTCGTTCCGTAACACATCATCCCGCAACTAACTCATTAGTTGCAATGCTTGCAAGGCTTATAGTGATGTGCATTACCGAGTGGGCCCAGAGATACCGCTCCGACAATCGGAGTAACAAATCCTAATCTCGAAATACGCCAACCCAACAAGTACCTTCGGTGACACCTGTAGAGCACCTTTATAATCACCCAGTTACGTTGTGACGTTTGGTAGCACACAAAGTGTTCCTCCGGTAAACGGGAGTTGCATAATCTCATAGTCATAGGAACATGTATAAGTCATGAAGAAAGCAATAGCAACAAACTAACGATCAAGTGCTATGCTAACGGAATGGGTCAAGTCAATCACATCATTCTCCTAATGATGTGATCTCGTTAATCAAATGACAACTTATGTCTATGGTTAGGAAACATAACCATCTTTGATCAACGAGCTAGTCAAGTAGAGGCATACTAGTGACACTCTGTTTGTCTATGTATTCACACATGTATTATGTTTCCGGTTAATACAATTCTAGCATGAATAATAAACATTTATCATGATATAAGGAAATAAATAATAACTTTATTATTGCCTCTAGGGCATATTTCCTTCAGTCTCCCACTTGCACTAGAGTCAATAATCTAGTTCACATCGCCATGTGATTTAATACCAATAGTTCACATCACCATGTGATTAACACCCATAGTTCACATCGACATGTGACCAACACCCAAAGGGTTTACTAGAGTCAGTAATCTAGTTCACATCGCTATGTGATTAACACCCAAAGAGTACTAAGGTGTGATCATGTTTTGCTTGTGAGAGAAGTTTAGTCAAGGGGTCTGCCACATCCAGATCCGTAAGTATTTTGCAAATTTCTATGTCAACAATGCTCTGCACGGAGCTACTCTAGCTAATTGCTCCCACTTTCAATATGTATCCAGATTGAGATTTAGAGTCATCTGGATCAGTGTCAAAATTTGCATCGATGTAACCCTTTACGACGAACCTTTTGTCACTTCCATAATCGAGAAACATATCCTTAATCCACTAAGGATAATTTTGACCAATGTCCAGTGATCTACTCCTAGATCACTATTGTACTCCCTTGCCAAACTCAGGGCAGGGTATACAATAGGTCTGGTACACAGCATGGCATACTTTATAGAATCTATGGCTGAGGCATAGGGAATGACTTTCATTTTCTCTCTATCTTCTGCCGTGGTCGGGTTTTGAGTCTTACTCAACGTCACCCCTTGTAACACAGGCAAGAACTCCTTCTTTGACTGTTCCATTTTGAACTACTTCAAAATCTTGTCAAG
The DNA here is from genome assembly GCF_002162155.2 of Triticum dicoccoides. NCBI lineage: Eukaryota > Viridiplantae > Streptophyta > Magnoliopsida > Poales > Poaceae > Triticum > Triticum dicoccoides. The sequence continues at coordinate 654,382,133 of NC_041388.1, read as the reverse complement.
GTATGTACTCATTGAAAAACTTATCAAGCGTCTTGATCTATCTCTATAGATCTTGATGCTCAATATGTAAGCAGCTTCACCGAGGTCTTTCTTTGAAAAACTCCTTTTAAACATTCCTTTATGCTTTGCAGAATAATTCTACATTATCTTCGATCAACAATATGTCATTCACATATACTTATCAGAAATGCTGTAGTGCTCCCACTGACTTTCTTGTAAATACAGGCTTCATCGCAAGTCTGTATAAAACTATATGCTTTGATCAACTTATCAAAGCGTATATTCCAACTCCGAGATGCTTGCACCAGTCCATAGATGGATCGCTGGAGCTTGCATATTTTGTTAGTACCTTTAGGATTGACAAAACCTTCTGGTTGCATCATATACAGCTCTTCTTTAATAAATCCATTAAAGAATGCAGTTTTGTTTATCCATTTGCCAAATTTCATAAAATGCGGCAATTGCTAACATGATTCGGACAGACTTAAGCATAGATACGAGTGAGAAACTCTCATCGTAGTCAACATCTTGAACTTGTCGAAAACCTTTTTGTGACAATTCTAGCTTTGTAGATAGTAACACTACTATCAGCGTCCGTCTTCCTCTTGAAGATCCATTTAATCTCAATGGCTCGCCGATCATTGGGCAAGTCAATCAAAGTCCATACTTTGTTCTCATACATGGATCTCATCTCAGATTTCATGGCCTCAAGCCATTTCGCGGAATCTGGGCTCATCATCGCTTCCTCATAGTTCGTAGGCTCGTCATGGTCAAGTAACATGACCTCCAGAACAGGATTACCGTACCACTCTGGTGCGGATCTCACTCTGGTTTACCTACGAGGTTTCGGTAGTAACTTGATCTGAAGTTACATGATTTTCATCATTAGCTTCCTCACTAATTGGTGTAGTAGTCACACGAACAGATTTCTGTGATGAACTACTTTCCAATAAGGGAGCAGGTACAGTTACCTCATCAAGTTCTATTTTCCTCCCACTCACTTCTTTCGATAGAAACTCCTTCTCTAGAAAGACTCCGAATTTAGCAACAAAAGTCTTGCCTTCGGATCTGTGATAGAAGGTGTACCCAATAGTCTCCTTTGGGTATCCTATGAAGACACATTTCTCCGATTTGGGTTTGAGCTTATTAGGATGAAACGTTTTCATATAAGCATCGCAGCCCCAAACTTTAAGAAACGACAGCTTAGGTTTCTTGCCAAACCATAGTCCATACGGTGTCGTCTCAACGGATTTAGATGGTGCCCTATTTAACGTGAATGCAGTTGTCTCTAATGCATAACCCCAAAATGATAGTGGTAGATCGGTAAGAGACATCATAGATCGCACCATATCTAATAAAGTACGGTTATGACGTTTGGACACACCATTACACTGTGGTGTTCCAGGTGGCGTGAGTAGTGAAACTATTTCACATTGTTTTAACAGAAGGCCAAACTCTTAACTCAAATATTTTACCTCTGCGATCATATCGTAGAAACTTTTATTTTCTTGTTACGATGATTCTCCACTTCACTCTGAAATTCTTTGAACTTTTCAAATGTTTTAGACTTGTGTTTCATTAAGTAGATATACCCATATCTACTCAAATCATCTGTGAAGGTCAGAAAATAACGATACTTGACGTGAGCCTTAACACTCATCGGACCGCATACATACGTATGTATTATTTCCAATAAGTCAGTTGCTCGCTCCATTGTTCCGGAGAACGGAGTCTTAGTCATCTTGCCCATGAGGCATGGTTCGCAAGCATCTAGTGATTCATAATCAAGTGATTCCAAAAGTCCATCAACATGGAGTTTCTTCATGCGCTTTACACCAATATGACCTAAACGGTAGTGCCACAAATAAGTTGCACTATCATTATTAACTTTGCATCTTTTGGTTTCAATATTATGAATATGTGTATCACTACGGTCGAGATCCAACGAAACATTTTCATCGGGTGTGTAACCATATAAGGTTTTATTCATGTAAATAGAACAACAATTTATTCTCTTACTTAAATGAATAACCGTATTGCAATAAACATGATCCAATCATATTCATGCTCAACGCAAACACTAAATAACATTTATTTTAGATTTAACACTAATCCCGAAAGTATAGGGAGTGTGCGATGATGATCATATCAATCTTGGAACCATTTCCAATACACATCATCAGTTCACCCTTAACTAGTCTCTGTTCATTCTGCAACTCCTGTTTCGAGTTACTATTCTTAGCAATTGAACCAATATCAAATACCGAGGGGTTGCTATAAACACTAGTAAAGTACACATCAATAACCTGTATATCAAATATACCCTTGTTCACTTTGCCATCTTTCTTATCCACTAGACATTCAGGGCATTTCCGCTTCCAATGACCAGTCCCTTTGCAGTAGAAGCACTTAGTCTCAGGCTTAGGTCCAGACTTGGGCTTCTTCACTTGAGCAGCAACTTGCTTGCCATTCTTCTTGAAGTTCCCTTTCTTTCCCTTGGCCCTTTTCTTGAAACTAGTGGTCTTGTTAATCATCAACACTTGATGCTCTTTCTTGATTTCTACCTTCATCGATTTCATCATCATGAAAAGCTCGGGAATCATTTACGTCATCACTTGCATACTATAGTTCATCACGAAGTTCTACTAACTTGGTGATGGTGACTAGAGAATTCTGTCAATCACTATTTTATCCGGAAGATTAACTCCCACTTGATTCAAGCGATTGTAGTACCTAGACAATCTGAGCACATGCTTACTGCTTGAGCTATTCTCCTCCATCTTTTAGCTATAGAACTTGTTGGAGACTTCATATCTCTCAACTCGGGTATTTTCTTGAAATATTAACTTCAACTCCTGGAACATCTTATATGATCCATGACATTCAAAACGTCTTTGAAGTCCCGATTCTAAGTTGTTAAGCATGGTTCACTAAACTATCAAGTAGTCATCATACCGAGCTAGCCAAACGTTCATAGTGTCTGTATCTGCTCCTGCAATAGGTCAGTCACCTAGCGGTGCATCAAGGACATAATTCTTCTGTGCAGCAATAAGGATAAACCTCAGATCACGGATCCAAGTCGTATCATTGCTACTAACGTTTTTCAACTTAGTTTTCTCTAGGAACATATAAAAATTAAACGGGGAGCAACATCGCGAGCTATTGATCTACAACATAGATATGCTAATACTACCAGGACTAAGTTCATGATAAATTAAAGTTCAATTAATCACATTACTTAAGAACTCCCACTTAGATAGACATCCCTCTAATTATCTAAGTGATCACGTGATCCAAATCAACTAAACCATAACCGATCATCACGTGAAATGGAGTAGCTTTCAATGGTGAACATCATTATGTTGATCATATCTACTATATGATTCACGCTCGACCTTTCGGTCTTAGTGTTCCGAGGCCATATCTGCATATGCTAGGCTCGTCAAGTTTAACCTGAGTATTCTGCGTGTGCAAAACTGGCTTGCACCCGTTGTAGATGGACGTAGAGCATATCACACCCGATCATCACTTGGTGTCTGGGCACGACAAACTTTGGCAACGGTGCATACTCAGGGAGAACACTTTTTATCTTGAAATTTAGTGAGAGATCATCTTATAAAGCTACCATCGAACTAAGAAAAATAAGATGCATAAAAGATAAACATCACATGCAATCAAAATATGTGACATGATATGGCCATCATCATCTTGTGCCTTTGATCACCATCTCCAAAGCATCGTCATGATTTCCATCTTCACCGGCATGACACCATGATCTCCATCATCTTGATCTATATCAATGTGTCGTCACATGGTCGTCTCGCCAACTATTGCTCTTGCAACTATTGCTATCGCATAGCGATAAAGTAAAGCAATTATTTGGCGCTTGCATCTTATGCAATAAAGAGACAACCATAAGGCTTCTGCCAGTTGCCAATAACTTCAACAAAACATGATCATCTTATACAACAACTTATATCTCATCACGTCTTGACCATATCACATCACAACATGCCCTTCAAAAACAAGTTAGACGTCCTCTATTTTGTTGTTGCAAGTTTTACGTGGCTGCTACGGGCTTCGCAAGAACCATTCTTACCAACGCATCAAAACCACAACGATAGTTTGTCAAGTTGGTGTTGTTTTAACCTTCGCAAGGACCGGGCGTAGTCACACTCGGTTCAACTAAAGTTGGAGAAACTGACACTCGCTAGTCACCTGTGTGCATAGCACGGCGGTAAAACCAGTCTCGCGTAAACGTACGCATAATGTCGGTCCGAGCCGCTTCATCCAACAATACCGCTGAACCAAAGTGTGACATGCAGGTAAGCAGTATGACTTATATCGCCCACAACTCACTTGTGTTCTACTCGTGCATATTACATCAACGCATAAAACCTGGCTCGGATGCCACTGTTGGGGCACGTAGCAATTTCAAAAATTTCCTACGCACACGCAAGATCATGGTGATGCATAGCAACGAGAGGGGAGAGTGTTTTCCACGTACCCTCGTAGATTGAAAGCGGAAGCGCTAGCACAACGCGGTTGATGTAGTCGTACGTCTTCATGATCCGACCGATCAAGTACCGAACGTACGGCACCTCCGAGTTCAGTACACGTTCAGCCCGATGACGTCCCTCGAACTCCGATCCAGCCGAGTGTTGAGGGAGAGTTTCGTCAGCACGACGGCGTGGTGACGATGTTGATGTTCTACCGACGCAGGGCTTCGCCTAAGCACTGCTACAGTATTATCGAGGTGGACTATGGTGGAGGGGGGCACCGCACACGGCTAAGAGACGATCAACTTGATCAACTTGTGTGTCTAGAGGTGCCCCCCTGCCCATGTATATAAAGGAGCAAAGGGGGAGGCGGCCGGCCTAGGAGAAGGGCGTGACAAGGGGGGAGTCCTACTCCCACCGGGAGTAGGACTCCTCCTTTCCTTGTTGGAGTAGGAGTGAAGGAAAGAGGAGGAGAGGGAGAAGGAAAAGGGGGCTGCACCCCTTGTCCAATTCGGACCAGAGGGGGGCGCAGGCCTCCTTCCTTTTGGCCTATCTCCTCTATTCCCGTATGGCCCAATAAGGCCCATATACTCCCCGGCGAATTCCCGTAACTCTCCGGTACTCCGAAAAATACCCGAATCACTCGGAACCTTTCCGTAGTCCGAATATAGTCGTCCAATATATCGATCTTTACGTCTCGACCATTTCGAGACTCCTCATCATGTCTCCAATCTCATCCGGGACTCCAAACTCCTTCGGTACATCAAAACATATAAACTCATAATATAACTATCGTCGTAGCGTTAAGCGTGCGGACCCTACGGGTTCGAGAACTATGTAGACATGACCGAGACATGTCTCCGGTCAATAACCAATAGCGGAACCTGGATGCTCATATTGGCTCCTACATATTCTACGAAGATCTTTATCGGTCAAACCACATACCAACATACATTGTTCCCTTTGTCTACGGTATGTTACTTGCCCGAGATTCGATCATCGGTATCTCAATACCTAGTTCAATTTCGTTACCGGCAAGTCTCTTTACTCGTTCCATAACACATCATCCCGCAACTAACTCATTAGTTGCAATGCTTGCAAGGCTTATAGTGATGTGCATTACTGAGTGGGCCCAGAGATACCTCTCCGACAATCAGAGTAACAAATCCTAATCTCGAAATACGCCAACCCAACAAGTACCTTTGGAGACACCTGTAGAGCACCTTTATAATCACCCAGTTACGTTGTGACGTTTGGTAGCACACAAAGTGTTCCTCCGGTAAACGGGAGTTGCATAATCTCATAGTCATAGGAACATGTATAAGTCATGAAGAAAGCAATAGCAACAAACTAAACAATCAAGTGCTATGCTAACGGAATGGGTCAAGTCAATCACATCATTCTCCTAATGATGTGATCCCGTTAATCAAATGACAACTTATGTCAATGGTTAGGAAACATAACCATCTTTGATCAATGAGTTAGTCAAGTAGAGGCATACTAGTGACACTCTGTTTGTCTATGTATTCACACATGTATTATGTTTCCGGTTAATACAATTCTAGCATGAATAATAAACATTTATCATGATATAAGGAAATAAATAATAACTTTATTATTGCCTCTAGGGCATATTTCCTTCATAATAGTCATACTGCTTACCACCAACGTCTTACTTTGATTCGGCGGTATTGTCGGATGAAGCAGCCTGGACCGGCATTACATGACTGCATTCATGAGACTGGTTCTACCAACGTTCTTTGCACACAGGTGGCTGGCGGGTGTCTGTTTCTTCAACTTTAGTTGAATCGAGTTTGACTATGGCCGGTCCTTGTTGAAGGTTAAAACAACACACTTGACGAAAAATCATTGTGGTTTTGATGCGTAGGTAAGAACGGTTCTTGCTAGAAACCCGTAGCAGCCACGTAAAACTTGCAACAAGAAAGTAGATGACGTCTAACTTGTTTTTGCAGGGCATGTTGTGATGTGATATGGTCAAGATGTGATGAGATATAAATTGTAGTATGAGATGATCATGTTTTGTAAAAGTTATCAGCAACTGGCAGGAGCCTTATGGTTGTCGCTTTATTGTATGAAATACAATCGCCATGTAATTGTTTTACTTTATTACTAAGCGGTAGCGATAGCCGTAGAAGCAATAGTTGGCGACACGACAACGATGCTACGATGGAGATCAAGGTGTCACGCCGGTGACTATGGTGATCATGATGGTGCTTTGGAGATGGAGATCAAAGGCACAAGATGATGATGGCCATGTCATATCACTTATTTTGATTGCATGTGATGTTTATCTTTTATGCATCTTATTTTGCTTAGTACGGCGGTAACATTATAAGATGATCCCTCATTAAATTTCAAGGTACAAGTGTTCTCCCTAAGTATGCACCGTTGCTACAGTTCGTCGTGCCGAGACACCACCTGATGACCGGGTGTGATAAGCTCTACATTCACATACAACGGGTGCAAGCCAGTTTTGCACGTGCAGAATACTCGGGTTAAACTTGACGAGCCTAGCATATGCAGATATGGCCTCGGAACACTGAGACCGAAAGGTCGAACGTGAATCATATAGTAGATATGATCAACATAGTGATGTTCACCATTGAAAACTACTCCATCTCACGTGATGATCAGACATGGTTTAGTTGATATGGATCACGTGATCATTTACATGACTATAGGGATGTCTATCTAAGTGGGAGGTCTTAATTAATATGATTAATTGAACTTTAATTTGTCATGAACTTAGTACATGATAGTATTTGCATGTCTATGTTGTTGTAGATCAATGGCCTGTGCTACTGTTCCCTTGAATTTTAATGCGTTCCTAGAGAAAGCTAAGTTGAAAGATGATGGTAGCAACTACACGGATTGGGTCCATAACTTGAGGATTATCCTCATTGCTGCACAAAAGAATTACGTCCTGGAAGCACCGCTAGGTGCAAAACCCGCTGCAGGAGCAACTCCAGATGTTATGAACGTCTGGCAGAGCAAAGCTGATGACTACTCGATAGTTCAGTGTACCATGCTTTTGTTGGGGAACACAGTAATTTCAAAAAAGTTCCTACGCACACGTAAGATCACGGTGATGCATAGCAACGAGAGGGAAGAGTGTTGTCCACGTACTCTCGTAGAGCGTAAGCGGAAGCGTTATGACAACGCAGTTGATGTAGTCATACTGAAGGAAATATGCCCTAGAGGCAATAATAAAGTTATTATTTATTTCCTTATATCATGATAAATGTTTATTATTCATGCTAGAATTGTATTAACCAGAAACATGATACATGTGTGAATACATAGACAAACAGAGTGTCACTAGTATGCCTCTACTTGACTAGCTCGTTGATCAAAGATGGTTATCTTTCCTAGCCATAGACAAAGAGTTGTCATTTGATTAATGGGATCACATCATTAGGAGAATGATGTGATTGACTTGACCCATTCCGCTAGCTTAGCACTTGATCGTTTAGTTTGTTGCTATTCCTTTCTTCATGACTTATACATGTTCCTATGACTCTGAGATTATGCAACTCCCATTTACCGGAGGAACACTTTGTGTGCTACCAAACGTCACAACGTAACTGGGTGATTATAAAGGTGCTCTACAGGTGTCTCCAAAGGTACTTGTTGGGTTGGCATGTTTCAAGATTAGGATTTGTCACTCCGATTGTCGGAAAGGTATCTCTGGGCCCACTCGGTAATACACATCACTTAAGACTTGCAAGCATTGCAACTAATGAGTTAGTTGCGGGATGATGTATTACGGAACGAGTAAAGAGACTTGCTGGTAACGAGATTGAACTAGGTATTGAGATACCGACGATCGAATCTCGGGCAAGTAACATACCGATGACAAAGGGAACAACGTATGTTGTTATGCGGTTTGACCGATAAAGATCTTCATAGAATATGTAGGAGCCAATATGAGCATCCAGGTTCCGCTATTGGTTATTGATCGGAGACGTGTCTCAGTCATGTCTACATATAGTTCACGAACCCGTAGTGTCCGCACGCTTAAAGTTCGATGACGATTATATTATGAGTTTATGTGTTTTGATGTACCGAAGGTAGTTCGGAGTCACGGATGTGACCATGGACATGACGAGGAGTCTCGAAATGGTCGAGACATGAAGATTGATATATTGGACGACTATATTCGGACACCGGAATGGTTCTAGGGGTTATCAGAAATATACCGGAGTACCGGGGGGT
>NC_041388.1:654363106-654373148 GCF_002162155.2 Triticum dicoccoides | reverse complement strand
CTTTCTTCCTCTTTCTCCTTCCCTCTCCTATCCTACTCCAACATGGAAGGGGGGAGTCCTACTCCCGGTGGGAGTAGGACTCCTCATGGGGCGCGCCAAGGGTGGCCGGCCGCCTCCCCCTCCTCCACTCCTTTATATACGGGGAGGGAGGCACCCCCTAGAGACACAACAATTGATCCCCTGGATCTCTTAGCCGTGTGCGGTGCCCCCTCCACCATAATCTACCTCGGTCATATCGTAGTGGTGCTTAGGCGAAGCCCTGCATCGGTAGAACATCATCATTGTCGCCACGCCGTCGTGCTGAGGGAACTCTCCCTCAAAGCTCGGCTAGATCAGAGTTCGAGGGACGTCATCGATTTGAACGTGTGCAGAACTCGGAGGTGCCGTGCGTTCGATACTTGATCGGTCGGATCGTGAAGACGTACGACTACATCAACCGCGTTGTGCTAACGCTTCCGCTTTCGGTCTACGAGGGTACGTGGACACACTCTCCCCTCTTGTTGCTATGCATCACCATGATCTTGCGTGTGCATAGGAATTTTTTTGAAATTACTACGTTCCTCAACAGTGGCATCCGAGCCTGGTTTTATGCATTGATGTTATATGCACGAGTAGAACACAAGTGAGTTGTGGGCGATACAAGTCATACTGCTTACCAGCATGTCATACTTTGGTTCGGCGGTATTGTTGGATGAAGCGGCCCGAACCGACATTACGCGTACGCTTACGCGAGACTGGTTCTACCGATGTGCTTTGCACATAGGTGGCTGGCGGGTGTCAGTTTATCCATGTAGCGACCCGACCCGAATGGATCAAGTCTATGTGCTTAAGTGTCATCCCTGGATCGGTATGCTGACACACACAGTAATTGAGGATTTATAACAAAGGTAAATCACATGTAAAAGTAACGTAAATACTATTACCTCAATCCAAAATAGCGGAAGTAACAAGGTTGTGGATTCCCATCAACACCAACGGCAAAGTTGAGTGTAGAAATCGTAACCCTAACATATCACTTACTCGTCGTAAGATATCCTGCAACATGAGACGTTGCAGCCACAAAGGGTCAGTACATTGAATGTACTGGCAAATTCACACCATAGAGAATGATGAACAAAGGCTATCACTACATGCATATTTGGCTGGTGGAAAAGCTCTATGGTTATAGTTTTTGCGAAAAGCCAATTTTTCCCTACTACAAAGGAATATATTTTATTTAACTATCATGGTGGTTGTTGAACATTGAGAATGGTTGACAGCATTCTCAATCCCAATTAAATAACATCATTAAACCCAACAAAATTAATTTAAAGTAACGTGATGAGATCAACAGGATAATCCAAGAACTAGATACTCAAGACGTCCATAACCGGGGACACGGCTAATCATGATTAATTTATACACTCTGCAGAGGTTTGCGCACTTTTCCCCACAAGACTCGATCGCCTCCGTTTGGTTTCTCGCACTACATGGTGTTTGAGAAGATGGATGACCGAGACATAGTCTTTCAGAAGCGTTTGCACCTCACGATGGGTAGACCGTACCACCTACAACCCCTGCATCTGCTAGTCTACCACTGTAAGAGTTCACACGATTTAATCAACTATGCTAGAGCCCATAATAGCTTGTGGCTGCACACAGAAGTTTCTAGTATGAATAATCTCATGATCCCTTTGAGCCTGGGTGGCGGTCCATAAAAAAACAGGCAATCCTGGTCTACCCAGGTGCCTAGACAGGCAATCCTGGAATAACCCGGTGCCTCAATCCACCCAGATGTGTGTGTAAGTTGCCACCTTAAGTAAACCATTAATTAACAATCTCACATCTATCATGAATACTCTCAAAAACCCAATCCACGTCTACGAGCATAGTATGGCAATGTAAGCATAACGTAATAGTAACTCCCAAGGGTTTGATAATAAACAGGCAATAGGTTCTACCTCATCATCTACTTCCCAACCCACATGTTAATGACATCCTAACCATGCAGTGTTTGAGGATTGGAACTAATGCATAAAAACTGGGTGACAAAAGGGATATGATCAAAGTGTGAACTTGCCTGCAATGTTGATGAAGATGATTCACACTCAAAACTCTTGATAAATCTACTTGTCACACTCCAGTCAATCTATCGTAAGCAAACAATAGTAACCACACATAAGCAATCACTCAAAAGATCAGAAAGAACGAAGAAGACGATTCGGAAACATCAAAACCAAGCAAATAACTCTTGCAACATAAAACAATTTATAATAGTACCAAAATTATGTGAATTTGGCCTTATTAGAAGGTTTAGGTCAAGAGCTTCGATTTGCAAAAAGAATCAACTCAAACGGAGCTACGAAACTCAAGTTATGATCAAACGAAGTTTGAATTCAAATCTGTTCTAATTCAAATTTTAAACTTTTCAAAAACATGTTTAAGTTGTTTTACTAGATAGAGGAGATCATAACGAAGATGTGAGCATTGGTTTCGTTGGATTTGGATAAACGGTTGAAAAGTTATGATAGTTTGAAGATCAGGGACTAAACTATAAATAAAACACTCACAGATAGGTCCCTGGCCGAAAATCTAAAAGAAAAAGAAAAAGAGAAACGCTATCGAACGAACGTTCGCTACAGATCGCTTAAAGGACGAAAACCGTTCGCTACAGATCTAAACGGGTGAACGCTCGCTATCTAACAAAACCAAAAGAAATAAACCGTACTAAAAGAAAAACCGAACTATACATATAAAAAAAATCCGGTGGGTTTTCTCGGTTTATACCGGTCGGGGCAAATAAACCGGCGACGGCGGTGGTTTAGATCGGTGGAGCGGCGGCTCCGGCGAGGGCGGCGAGCTCCGGCGCGGCTACGGCAGCGCGAGCGGCGAGGTGCGGCGCAGGCGATGGCAGCGGGCGGCGCGGGCGGCGGCGCTAGCAGGCGGCGAAGCAAGGTGGCGGCGGCGCGGGTCTGCGGCATGCGGCGGCGGCGAGATGCGGGGCGGCACGACGAGTTGCGGGAGGGGGCGGCGGCCTTAAAAAGGGCGAGGGAAGGGAGGTGGTGGCGTGGAGGAGGGGCGACGGGCGCCGTGGAGAGGCCGGACTCCGGCGAGTCCCTGTCGGGCACGGCGGGAGCTAGGAGGCGGCTCCGACTTGGGCCGGCTGGCTGGGCTTCGGCCCAGTTGGCCCCCGGGGAATTTTTTTTTAATTTTTTTCCAGACAAACATAATCATAAAAAGAAAATAAAAGAAAATATTATATAGGCATATAATATGTCATAATTTTCAGAAAAAGATTTTCTACACGGTGAACATTTTTCTTGCATTAAATAAAATACACATAAATTCTAATAATTCAAACAGTGCTACTCGTCTATTAAAATCCAACAAAAATCATTTTAAAAATACCAAAATGATTTCAAATTAATTTTTCTCCAATTTTCTATTGTAGGGAATCATGTTACCCTATTTTCCATGTATTTTGTTTTTGGAGATAAATAATTTGAATAAAACCCAAATAACTCCAAATTGAAAAATAATTTCAAAAGGATTTTAAAATTTGATCCTTTGAAACTCCCAACTCATATTTCATATAATTTGAAGAAGTCATTTTATCTTCGCTCGTGAAAATCATTGAGTTGCATAAAGTTTCAGAATTGGAAATATTTCCAAATGGAATTCAATTATTTTCAAATACCCTTTCATTTAATTAAATGGAAGAAGTCATGTCATCTTCTCTCTAGGGTTTCATGGTGAAAAAGAATTTGAATTCCCGGAGATCAAAATGCAAAATTGAAAGTTTGGGAAAGTCCTTTTATTCCCTGTCATTTAACTTTCAAAAAGTTTCGAATTCACTCATTTTCAGACAATCAATCAAATCTTTCTATTTATTATAACATTCCAAAATTTAGAATTTTGGGATGTTACAAACCTACCACCCTTAAAAGGAATCTCGTCGTCGAGATTCGGAGAGGCTAGAAAGAAATAGGTTAGGGTTTGGGGTCTTCTCAAAATCCATCGATCATCACAGGGGTCTGGGGTGCTACCACCCTTAGAAGCATGGTTACTGTTCCATCAAAACTCATATACTCCATCCTTATTCTTGACAGTGTCGGTCTTCTCAGATCCTAGAGAAAATTCCTTCTCTGAGCTCTTCCGGTAGTGGCATAACCTTTTCCCTCAATTCTTCTATCTTTCATCTAGATAAGGTTCTTCCGAGACTGGGTCTTCTTAGCTGACGGGTCTGACGCCAAAACTAAACAACTATCAATATCTCATGGTGGTCAACAATTTATGGTTTCTCCTGCAGGAAATGGGTCTGGGTTGAACCTCACCGTATAACCTACGGTTGGCAACAACTGCCGTGTACAAGGGAAAAATACTTATACCATTCTAAGTTTAAACAGGGTTTTGATCGTCGTCTCTTTACTATAGGTAAGTCACTCATATTTACCATCCCACATAGCAAGGCGAATAATAAGAGTAAGTTGGTATGGTGATCAATCCATCCCGCACCCAAATCATTATCTTGTATACGGTTTAGCGAATCTCGCATTCTAACACTCGGTCATCCTCACAAGCATTGCAGAATTTCTCTTGTCCACAAACTGCGTTCAGAATAATCCATTGATTCTGCAAGCCAAACAAACATCTATCATTCCTTCACAATCTCTCAGGATTTTGCGTAATTCCTATAAGATTGCCTATCGATAAAACATAACTCCTTCCAGGGTTTTTCCTTCAGCAAGAGTGTGCTTGCTTCTTGGAAGGTCCTGGGGCCTGTGGGTTATGGCCCATCTCATCACTTGTAGTCCTTGAACTTATCATCGGGCAACTGATCATTATTCCAACTTCCAACTTCCTAGTATTCTTAAATCCATCCAATTGTATTGACTTCCTTCCTTCTATTGGCACCAAACTAGGACATAATTACTCAGACTCATCATGGAGTTTCCACTGATCCATATTTCCGACATCATACCTCCTTTATATCCAATAGTAATTTATTTCTTCATCCTCGTGGGATATCCCTCATACCGAGATAAAAACTTATACTTATGAAGTCCATATTCCACTTCATGGGACAATCATTATCCTTTCCAGGGTCAAGCATCCTTACAGGGGAATATTGGCCATCTCTGCATGGCACTTCTTCAATTGGGAAACGTGAAACACATCATGAACTCCTGACAGTCCTTCGGGTGACTCCAACTTGTTGGCCACTTCTCCCATATGCTCCAAAACTCAGTATGGTCCTACAAATCTCGGGGCTAACTTTCCCTTAACTCCAAATCGTTTAATTCCTCGCAGAGGGGACACACGAAGACATGCTCTGTCTCCAATTTCATAGACTACCTCCTTGCATTTTTTTAGTCTGCATAACTCTTCTTCCTGGACTGAGCTACCTCCAGTCTATCTCGAATCAACTTAACATTCTCTTTGGACTCCTTGATCACCTTTGGTCCAAACAACTGACGGTCTCCAACTTCATCCCACATACTCTTGGGGTATCACACATATCGAGACAAAACTCGTATTCATTTTGTCCGAAATCCACTCAATGGGGTATCCTTATCTTTTCCAGGGGTCAAGGGTTCTTATAGGGTACTACCACCCTTAAAATGCACAAATCTTCCATAGACCATATTTCTCATATCCTCAAAAATGGTCAAAATTCTTCTTCATAGAGTATCAACTCATAAAATCCATATCAGTACCAACGATGCTAACTTTATTCACTCTCAATTGATTACAATCTCTCGCTTTTCCATTACATGTCTCAACTCAACACCTCAATATAAAAGAAATGTTCTCACTTCTACAACTCCATTTCTTTTGTTGCAAACTCAACTATATAGCACAAGTTTCCTTCTCCTTGGGGCATTCTCTGGCAAAGTGCCCTGCTCCATTACAACTAAAACATATTACTTCTGACAAGTATCGAGGTTTCCTTTTTGGGCAACTGTTGAGGTAGTGCCCTGACTCCTTACATCTGTAACAGGTGATATGACTCAGGTCCTTCCTGGAATCCAATCTGCTTCTTTTCCTGGACCTTTCCATGCCAATCGTGGCTTCTATTTCTTGTGGGTCATATTCTACTTCCTTTGTCGGGAATTCTACTAGATCCCCATTCATGCAATTCTGGGAGATGTGTCCTTCTTCTCCACATGAATAGCATGACTTGGTGCAGGGTTTAATTGGTTCTTCTTTAGGTGTGTCCTCCATCACAACTTCTTCTAAAATTTCCATGAGGGCTCCTTTCATTACTTCTTTCTTCTGCTGGATGGTTCGTTGTACCATGGGGTAAATGTGACACTGAGCAGGATAGTGGGTAGTCCCTTCACACAAGAAACAAGTAATCTGTGTAGTTGGGCATTCTTCAACTGGGTGACTTCCTTCAAAATTTGGGCATTCATCCTTGTGTTCTTTATGGTTGTGTACTATTTCTCCACAAATCTTGCATGCACAAGGTTTCTTCATATCCTTTCCATAAGGCTTCAACTTCTGGGACACAAGCCGAGACTTTGGCAGAGTCAACTTAAATTCTTTCCAAGTGGTTACTCCTTGCCATCCATTGATGGTTTGTTACATCCTCCACCAAGTAGCAGCACCTCTTTCAAAGCACCGAAGAGCATGCTGGATCATATCCTTTCCAACTATAGGATTATTCTTCATGTGATCTTCCATGTTCTGAATCCATCGGTCCGTCTCTAATTGACTCATCGGTTTAGCAAATACGAGCTCATCTCCATTCATCATCTATTGGGTCCATGGGTTATGGGGTGAGATAAGAGAGATAGAGAGGGATACACACAATACAAACAATAGTTTTGAAAAGACAGATTTTATTTATGGCCGTCGGGAAAAAATCAAACAAATGACAGCTCACAAACGTCGCATCTAACGTAGGTATATAACAAGGGTTTGGTCTTCTAAAGGTCAATAAATCTTCAACGTCACCAAACTCTTCCAGTTTTGTTCATATCTCCGATGGGCTTATTCCGATCATGCTTGTCCTTCAAGTTCTTTTGCCAGATCATCTCTGTTGACGCGAAGTCTCTCATGACGTCCTTTATTATTCTGGATTTGCGTTCCAAACTTCTGGGTTTCAACATCCTTGGCATGAACCATGGTCTAGTTCCTGACGAATCTCTGGTTTCTCGAGGTTTTGCTCCTCCAGCTTAGCTACTCTCATCTTCAGGGTCCTGAGTTCCTCATGAAATACTTCCTTGTCAAAATACTGCTTCTTGTAGGTCCATCTTAAACTTCTTGATGTACTACTCCAGATCCTGGTGATACACCGTCTAAGGTTAAAACTTCATCTTACTAATAGGTGCTCCATCAGCCTTCTTCCATCAAATCCATTCTGAAGAAATGCATCCTTAACTCAGCACGGTGACAATAGCATCAGCGGGCGATGACATCACGGATAACCGTGTTTCTGCTCTTGTCATTCCCATGAGCTATCATTCCATAGTTGATATCTCCTGCCTTAGGGTTTTCTTGACAAATCCTTGAGTTCTTAACTCTACATGCTCCGGTCTTTCTCCGATGCACCTTGATCTCGGGTATTGACAACTTCCATAATCTGTCAAGTTCCATAAGGGTAGCCTTCCTAGTTCATACAAATCTGGGAATTCTTTAGAGCCTTCAAATTCTCCTAGTCTTAGGAGTCTTCAACCGTTGTAGTTTCCATTATTCAGATACACAGTAAAATCCCCTTCATTCCAAAGCGGTCTTAGTTGTCCAATATCTTGTACTTATTGGAGTGGTCTTATCCGTTGAATCTTCGAGTGATCCAAAGGGAAAAGGGATATGGTCTCACTAAAGGGAATTTTTGAATAAGCTCAGAAGAGAAGAGGGGTAAAAGATCTTTTTGAAAGGGAAAGTTGTAAAGAAAAATCTTTGCTATGGGCTTGCCAGTTTCTAGGGTCACGTCCTACAGTCAACATGTGCTCTGATACCATCTTGTAGCGACCCGACCCGAATGGATCAAGTCTCTGTGCTTAAGTGTCATCCCTGGATCGGTATGCTGACACACATAGTACTTGAGGATTTATAACAGAGGTAAATCACATGTAAAAGTAATGTAAATACTATTACCTCAATCCAAAATAGCGGAAGTAACAAGGTTGTGGATTCCCATCAACACCAACGACAAAGTTGAGTGTAGAAATCGTAACCCTAACGTATCACTTACTCGTCGTAAGATATCCTGCAACATGAGACGTTGCAGCCACAAAGGGTCAGTACATTGAATGTACTGGCAAATTCACACCATAGAGAATGATGAACAAAGGCTATCACTACATGCATATTTGGTTGGTGGAAAAGCTCTATGGTTATAGTTTTTGCGAAAAGCCAATTTTTCCCTACTACAAAGGAATATATTTTATTTAACTATCATGGTGGTTGTTGAACATTGAGAATGGTTGACAGCATTCTCAATCCCAATTAAGTAACATCATTAAACCCAACAAAAGTAATTTAAAGTAACATGATGAGATCAACAGGATAGTCCAAGAACTAGATACTCAAGATGTCCATAACCGGAGACACGGCTAATCATGATTAGTTTATACACTCTGCAGAGGTTTGCGAACTTTTTCCCCACAAGACTCAATCGCCTCCGTTTGGTTTCTCGCACTACATGATATTTGAGAAGACGGATGACCGAGACATAGTCTTTCAGAAGCGTTTGCACCTTACGATGGGTAGACCGTACCACCTACAACCCCTACATCTGCTAGTCTACCACTGTAAGAGTTCACACGACTTAATCAACTATGCTAGAGCCCATAATAGCTTGTGGCTGCACACGGAAGTTTCTAGTATGAGTAATCTCATGACCCATTTGAGCCTGGGTGGCGGTCCATAAAAAAACAGGCAATCCTGGTCTACCCAGGTGCCTAGACAGGCAATCCTGGAATAACCCGGTGCCTCAATCCACCCAGATGTGTGTTTAAGTTGCCACCTTAAGTAAACCATTAATTAACAATCTCACATCTATCATGAATACTCTCAAAAACCCAATCCACGTCTACGAGCATAGTATGGCAATGTAAGCATAACGTAATAGTAACTCCCAAGGGTTTGATAATAAACAGGTAATAGGTTCTACCTCATCATCTACTTCCCGACCCACATGTTAATGACATCCTAACCATCAAATGTTTGAGGATTGGAACTAATGCATAAAAACTGGGTGACAAAAGGGATATGATCAAAGTGTGAACTTGCCTGCAATGTTGATGAAGATGATTCGCACTCAAAACTCTTGATAGATCTACTCGTCACACTCTGGTCAATCTATCGTAAGCAAACAATAGTAAGCACACATAAGCAATCACTCAAAAGATCAGAAAGAACGAAGAAGACGATTCGGAAACATCAAAACCAAGCAAATAACTCTTGCAACATAAAACAATTTCTAACAGTACCAAAATTATGTGAATTTGGCCTTATTAGAAGGTTTAGGTCAAGAGCTCCGATTTGCAAAAAGAATCAACTCAAACGGAGCTACGAAACTCAAGTTATGATCAAACGAAGTTTGAATTCAAATCTGTTCTAATTCAAATTTTAAACTTTTCAAAAACATGTTTAAGTTGTTTTACTAGATAGAGGAGATCATAACGAAGACGTGAGCGTTGGTTTCGTTGGATTTGGATAAACGGTTGAAAAGTTGTGATAGTTTGAAGATCAGGGACTAAACTGTAAATAAAACACTCACAAATAGGTCCCTGGCCGAAAATCTAAAAGAAAAAGAAAAAGAGAAACGCTACCGAACGAATGTTCTCTACAGACCGCTTAAAGGACGAAAACCGTTCGCCACAGATCTAAACGGGTGAACGCTCGCTATCTAACAAAACCAAAAGAAATAAACCGTACTAAAAGAAAAACCGAACTATACATATAAAAAAAATCCGGTGGGTTTTCTCGGTTTATATCGGTCGGGGCAAATAAACCGGCGGCGGTGGCAGTTTAGATCGGTGGAGCCGCGGCTCCGGCGAGGGCGGCGAGCTTCGGCGCGGCTACGGCAGCGCGGGCGGCGGGGTGCGGTGCA
>NC_041388.1:654323563-654362613 GCF_002162155.2 Triticum dicoccoides | reverse complement strand
GCGCGGGCGATGAGCGGCGCGGGCGGCGAAGCAAGGTGGCGGCGGCGCGGGTCTGCGGCATGCGGCGGCGGCGAGATGCGGGGCGGCGCGGCGAGTTGCGGGAGGGGTGGCGGCCTTAAAAAGGGCGAGGGGAGGGGAGGTGGTGGCGTGGAGGAGGGGCGACGGGCGCCGTGGAGAGGCCGGACTCCGGCGAGTCCTTGTCGGGCACGGCGGGAGCTAGGAGGCGGCTCCGACTTGGGCCAGCTGGCTGGGCTTCGGCCCAGTTGGCCCCCGGGGAATTTTTTTAAATTTTTTTTCCAGACAAACATAATCATAAAAACAAAATAAAAGAAAATATTATATAGGCATATAATATATCAGAATTTTCAAAAGAAGATTTTCTACACGGTGAACATTTTTCTTGCATTAAATAAAATACACATAAATTCTAATAATTCAAATGGTGCTACTGGTCTATTAAAATCCAACAAAAATCATTTTAAAAATACCAAAATGATTTCAAATTAATTTTTCTCCAATTTTCTATTGCAGGGAATCATGTTACCCTATTTTCCATGTATTTTGTTTTTGGAGAAAAATAATTTGAATAAAACCCAAATAACTCCAAATTGAAAAATAATTTCAAAAGGATTTTAAATTTTGATCCTTTGAAACTCCCAACTCATATTTCATATAATTTGAAGAAGTCATTTTATCTTCGCTCGTGAAAATCATTGAGTTGCATAAAGTTTCAGAATTGGAAATATTTCCAAATGAAATTCAATTATTTTCAAATACCCTTTCATTTAATTAAATTGAAGAAGTCATGTCATCTTCTCTCTAGGGTTTCGTGGTGAAAAAGAATTTGAATTCCCGGAGATCAAAATGCAAAAATGAAAGTTTGGGAAAGTCCTTTTATTCCCTCTCATTTAACTTTCAAAAAGTTTCGAATTCACTCACTTTCAGACAATCAATCAAACAATCAATCAAATCTTTCTATTTATTATAACATTCCAAAATTTAGAATTTTGGGATGTTACAATCCAACTTTAGTTGAACCGAGTGTGGCTACGCCCGGTCCTTGAGAAGGTTAAAACAACACTAACTTGACGAACTGTCGTTGTGGTTTTGATGCGTAGGTAAGAACTGTTCTTGCTAAGCCCGTAGCAGCCACGTAAAACTTGCAACAACAAAGTAGAGGACGTCTAACTTGTTTTTGCAGGGCATGTTGTGATGTGATATGGTCAAGACATGATGATATATTTTATTGTATGAGATGATCATGTTTTGTAACCAAGTTATCGGCAAATGGCAGGAGCCATATGGTTGTCGCTTTATTGTAT
Source organism: Triticum dicoccoides (assembly GCF_002162155.2). Taxonomy (NCBI): domain Eukaryota; kingdom Viridiplantae; phylum Streptophyta; class Magnoliopsida; order Poales; family Poaceae; genus Triticum; species Triticum dicoccoides. The sequence goes on along the minus strand of NC_041388.1, from coordinate 654,361,291 downwards.
GCAATGCAATCGCCCTGTAATTGCTTTACTTTATCACTAAGCGGTAGCGATAGTCGTAGAAGCAATAGTTGGCGAGACGACAATGATGCTACGATGGAGATCAAGGTGTCGCGCCGGTGACGATGGTGATCATGACGGTGCTTCAGAGATGGAGATCACAAGTACAAGATGATGATGGCCATATCATATCACTTATATTGATTACATGTGATGTTTATCTTTTATGCATCTTATTTTGCTTTGATTGACGGTAGCATTATAAGATGATCTCTCACTAAATTTCAAGATAAAAGTGTTCTCCCTGAGTATGCACCGTTGCCAAAGTTCGTCGTGCCCAGACACCACGTGATGATCGGGTGTGATAAGCTCTATGTCCATATACAATGGGTGCAAGCCAGTTCTGCACACGCAGAATACTCAGGTTAAACTTGACGAGCCTAGCATATGCAGATATGGCCTCGGAACACTGAGACCAAAAGATCGATCGTGAATCATATAGTAGATATGATCAACATAATGATGTTCACCATTGAAAACTACTCCATTTCACGTGATGATTGGTTATGGTTTAGTTGATTTGGATCACGTGATCACTTAGATGATTAGAGAGATGTCTATCTAAGTGGGAGTTCTTAAGTAATATAATCAAATGAAATTAAATTCATCATGAACTTAGTACCTGATAGTATTTTGCATGTCTATGTTTGTTGTAGATATATGGCTCGTGTTGTTGAATTTTAATGCGTTCCTTGAGAAAGCAAAGTTGAAAGATGATGGTAGCAATTACACAGACTGGGTCCCTAACCTGAGGATTATCCTCATTGCTGCACAGAAGAATTACGTCCTGGAAGCACCGCTAAGTGCCAAACCTGCTGCAGGAGCAACACCAGATGTTATGAACACCTGGCAGAGCAAAGCTGATGACTACTCGATAGTTCAGTGTGCCATGCTTTACGGCTTAGAATCGGGACTTCAACGATGTTTTGAATGTCATGGAGCATATGAGATGCTCTAGGAGTTGAAGTTAATATTTCAAGCAAATGCCCGGATTGAGAGATATGAAGTCTCCAATAAGTTCTATAGCTGCAAGATGGAGGAGAATAGTTCTGTCAGTGAACATATACTCAAAATGTCTGGGTATCATAGTCACTTGACTCAACTGGGAGTTAATCTTCCTGTTGATAGTGTCATTGACAGAGTTCTTCAATCACTACCACCAAGCTACAAGAGCTTCATGATGAACTATGACATGCAAGGGATGGATAAGATGATTCCCGAGCTCTTCGCAATGCTAAAGGCTGCGGAGGTAGAAATCAAGAAGGAGCATCAAGTGTTGATGGTTAATAAGACCACCAGTTTCAAGAAAAAGGGCAAAGGGAAGAAGAAGGGGAACTTCAAAAAGAACAGCAAACAAGTTGCTGCTCAAGAGAAGAAACCCAAGTCTGGACCTAAGCCTGAGACTGAGTGCTTCTACTGCAAACAGACTGGTCACTGGAAGCGGAACTGTCCCAGGTATTTGGCGGATAAGAAGGATGGTAAGATGAACAAAGGTATATGTGATATACATGTTATTGATGTGTACCTTACCAGAGCTCGCAGTAGCACCTGGGTATTTGATACCTGTTCTCTTGCTAATATTTGCAACTCAAAACAGGGACTACAGATTAAGCGAACACTGGCTAAGGATGAGGTGACGATGCGCATGGAAATGGTTCCAAAGTCAATGCGATCACCGTCGGCGCGCTACCTCTACATCTACCTTTGGGATTAGTTTTAGACCTAAATAATTGTTATTTGGTGCCAGCGTTGAGCATGAACATTATATCTGGATCTTGTTTAATGTGAGACGGTTATTCATTTAAATCTGAGAATAATGGTTGTTCTATTTATATGAGTAATATCTTTTATGGTCATGCACCCTTAAAGAGTGGTCTATTTTTGATGAATCTCGATAGTACTGATACACATATTCATAATGTTGAAGCCAAAAGATGCAGAGTTAATAATGATAGTGCAACTTATTTGTGGCACTGCCGTTTAGGTCATATTGGTATAAAGCGCATGAAGAAACTCCATACTGATGGACTTTTGGAATCACTTGATTATGAATCACTTGGTACTTGCGAACCATGCCTCACGGGCAAGATGACTAAAACGCCGTTCTCCGGAACTATGGAGCGAGCAACTGATTTGTTAGAAATCATACATATTGATGTATGTGGTCCAATGAATGTTGAGGCTCGCGGCGGTTATCGTTATTTTCTCACCTTCACAGATGATTTAAGCAGATATGGGTATATCTACATAATGAAACATAAGTCTGAAACATTTGAAAATTCAAAGAATTTCACAGTGAAGTTGAAAATCATCGTAACAAGAAAATAAAGTTTCTACGATCAAATCGTGGAGGAGAATATTTGAGTTACGAGTTTGGTCTACATTTGAAACAATGCGGAATAGTTTCACAACTCACGCCACCCAGAACACCACAACGTAAAGGTGTGTCCGAACATCGTAATCGTACTTTACTAGATATGGTGCGATCTATGATGTCTCTTACTGATTTACCGCTATCGTTTTGGGGTTATGCTTTAGAGACGGTCGCATTCACGTTAAATAGGGCACCATCAAAATCCATTGAGACGACACCTTATGAGCTATGGTTTGGCAAGAAACCAAAGTTGTCGTTTCTTAAAGTTTGGGGCTGCGATGCTTATGTGAAAAAGCTTCAACCTGATAAGCTTGAACCCAAATCGGAGAAATGTGTCTTCATAGGATACCCAAAGGAAACTGTTGGGTACACCGTCTACCACAGATCCGAAGGCAAGACATTAGTTGCTAAGAATGGATCCTTTCTAGAGAAGGAGTTTCTCTCGAAAGAAGTGGGTGGGAGGAAAGTAGAACTTGATGAGGTAACAGTACATGCTCCCTTGTTGGAAAGTAGTTCATCACAGAAACGGGTTCCTGTGACGTCTACACCAATTAGTGAGGAAGTTAATGATGATGATCATGAAACTTCAGATCAAGTTATTACTGAACCTCGTAGGTCAACCAGAGTAAGATCCACACCAGAGTGGTACGGTAATCCTGTTCTGAAGGTTATGTTGCTAGACCATGACGAACCTACGAACTATGAAGAAACGATGGTGAGCCAAGATTCTGCAAAATGGCTTGAAGCCATGAAATCTGAGATGGGATCCATGTATGAGAACAAAGTGTGGACTTTCGTTGACTTGCCCGATGATCGGCAAGCCATCGAGAATAAATGGATCTTCAAGAAGACTGATGCTGAGTGTAATGTTACTGTCTATAAAGCTCGACTTTTTGCAAAAGGTTTTCGACAAGTTCAAGGGATTGACTACGATGAGACCTTCTCACCCGTAGCGATGCTTAAGTCTGCCCGAATCATGTTAGCAATTGCCGCATTTTATGATGATGAAATTTGGCAAATGGATGTCAAAACTGCATTCCTTAATGGATTTCTGGAAGAAGAGTTGTATATGATGCAACCGGAAGGTTTTGTCGATCCAAAGAGAGCTAACAAAGTCTGCAAGCTTCGGCGATCCATTTATGGACTGGTGCAAGCCTCTCAGAGTTGGAATATATGTTTTGATAGTGTGATCAAAGCATATGGCTTTATACAGACTTTTGGAGAAGCCGGTATTTACAAGAAAGTGAGTGAGAGCTCTGTAGCATTTTTGATATTATATGTGGATGACATATTGTTGATTGGAAATGATATAGAATTTCTGGATAGCATAAAAGGATATTTGAATAAGAGTTTTTCAATGAAAGACCTCGGTGAAGCTGCTTATATATTGGGCATCAAGATCTATAGAGATCGATCAAGACACTTAATTGGACTTTCACAAAGCACATACCTTGACAAAGTTTTGAAGAAGTTCAAAATGGATCAAGCAAAGAAAGGGTTCTTGCATGTGTTACAAGGTGTGAAATTGAGTAAGACTCAGTGCCCGACCACTGCAGAAGATAGAGAGAAAATGAAAGATGTTCCCTATGCTTCAGCCATAGGCTCTTTCATGTAGGCAATGTTGTGTACCAGACCTGATGTGTGCCTTGCTATTAATTTAGCAGGGAGGTACCAAAGTAATCCAGGATGATAACTAATGACTTAGTTACAGGATGATGTATTACGGAATGAGTAAAGAGACTTGCCGGTAACGATATTGAACTAGGTATTGGGATACCGACGATCCTATCTCGGGCAAGTAACATACCGATGACAAAGAGAATAACGTATAGTGTTGTGCGGTTTTACCGATAAAGATCTTCGTAGAATATGTAGGAATCAATATGAGCATCCAGGTTCCGCTATTGTTTATTGACCGGAGACGTGTCTCAGTCATGTCTACATAATTCTCGAACCCGTAGGGTCCGCACGCTTAAAGTTCTGTGATGATCAGTTTCATGAGTTTATATGTTTTAATGTACCGAAGGTAGTTCGGAGTCCCAGATTTGACCACAGACATGACGAGGAGTCTCAAAATGGTTGAGACATAAAGATTGATATATTGGAAGACTACATTTGGACATTTGAATAGTTCTGGGTGAAATCGGGATTTTACCGGAGTACCTGAGGGGTTACCGGAACCCCCCGGGGACTAATGGGCCTTGTTGGGCCATAAGGGAAAGAGAGAGGGGCCGGCCTAGGGCAGGCAGCGCACCCCCTTCCCCCTGTCCGGATTGGACTAGGAGAAGGGGGTGGCGCCCCCCTTTCCTTCTCTTTCTCTCCCTGCCTTTCCCCCTCCTAGTAGGAGTAGGAAAGGGAGGAATCCTACTCCTACTAGGAGGAGGATTCCTCCTCCTAGGCGCGCCAACAAGGGCCGGCCGGCATTCCCCTTGCTCCTTTATATACAGGGGCAGGGGGCACCTCTAGACACACAAGTTGATCACAAAGATCTCTCCCAGCCGTGTGCGGTGCCCCCCTCCACCATAATCCACCTCGGTCATACTATAGCGGTGTTTAGGCGAAGCCCTACTGCAGTAACTTCATCAACATCGTCACCACGCTGTCGTGCTGACGAAACTCTTCCCTGAGCTCTACTGGATCGTGAGTTCGTGGGACGTCACTGAGCTGAACGTGTGCTGAACGCGGAGGTGCCGTACGTTCGGTACTGAGGATCGGTCGATCGTGAAGACGTACGACTACATCAACCGCGTTGTCATAACGCTTCTGCTTAACGGTCTATGAGGGTACATGGACAACACTCTCCCCTCTTGTTGCTACGCATCACCATGATCCTGTGTGTGCGTAGGAAAAATTTGAAATTACTACGTTCTCCAACAGACCGAGACTCATCTTCGGTCAATAACCAATAGCGGAACCTGGATGCTCATATTGGTTCCTACATATTCTATGAAGATCTTTATCGGTCAAATTGCATAACGGTATACGTTGTTCGCTTTGTCATCGGTATGTTGCTTGCCCGATATTCGATCGTCGGTATCTCAATACCTAGTTCAATCTCGTTACCGGCAAGTCTCTTTACTCGTTCTGTAATGCTACATCCTGTAACTAACTCATTAGCTACATTGCTTGCAAGGCTTATAGTGATGTGCATTATCGAGAGGGCCCAGAGATACCTCTCCGACAATCGAGGTGAAAAATCCTAATCTTGATCCATGCCAACTCAACAAACACCATTGGAGACACCTGTAGAGCACCTTTATAATCACCCAGTTATGTTGTGACGTTTGGTAGCACGCAAAGTGTTCCTCCGGTATTCGGGAGTTGCATGATCTCATAGTCATAGGAACATGTATAGTTATGGTAAAAGCAATAGCAACAAAACAAAACGATCATCGTGCTAAGCTAACGGATGGGTCAAGTCAATCACATCATTCTCTAGTGATGTGATCCCGTTAATCAAATGACAACTCATATCTATGGTTAGGAAACATAACCATCATTGATTCAAAGAGCTAGTCGAGTAGAGGCAAACTAGTGACACTTCGGTTGTCTATGTATTCACACATGTACTAAGTTTCCGGTTAATACAATTCTAGCATGAATAATAAACATTTATCATGATATAAGGAAATATAAATAACAACTTATTATTGCCTCTAGGGCATATTTCCTTTAGTCTCCCACTTGCACTAGAGTCAATAATCTAGATTACATTGTAATGATTCTAACACCCATGGAGTCTTGGTGTTGATCATGTTTTTCTCGTGAGAGAGGCTTAGTCAACGGGTCTGCAACATTCAGATCTGTATGTATCTTGCAAATCTCTATGTCTCCCTCCTTGACTTGATCGCGGATGGAATTGAAGCGTCTCTTGATGTGCTTGGTTCTCTTGTGAAATCTAGATTCCTTTGCCAAGGCAATTGCTCCAGTATTGTCACAAAAGATTTTCATTGGACCTGATGCACTAGGTATGAAACCTAGATCGGATATGAACTCTTTCATCCAGACTCCTTCATTTGCTGCTTCCGAAGCAGCTATGTATTCCGCTTCGCACGTAGATCCCGCCACGAGGCTCTGCTTGGAACTGCACCAACTGACATCTCCACCATTTAATAAAAACATGTATACGGTTTGTGACTTAGAGTCATCCGGATCAGTGTCAAAGCTTGCATCGATGTAACCGTTTACGACAAGCTCTTTGTCACCTCCATATACGAGAAACATATCTTTAGTCCTTTTCCGTTATTACAGGATGTTCTTGACCGCTGTCCAGTGATCCACTCCTGGATTACTTTGGTTCCTTCCTGCTAAACTTATAGCAAGGCACACATCAGGTCTGGTACACAACATTTCATACATGATAGAGCCTATGGATGAAGCATAGGGAACACCTTTCATTTTCTCTCTATCTTCTGTAGTGATCGGGCATTGAGTCTGACTCAACTTCACACCTTGTAATACAGGCAAGAACCCTTTCTTTGCCTGATCCATTTTGAACTTCTTCAAAACTTTATCAAGGTATGTGCTTTGTGAAAGTCCAATTAAGCGTCTTGATCTATCTCTATAGATCTTGATGCCCAATATATAAGCAGCTTCACCGAGGTCTTTCAAAAAATTCTTATTCAAGTATCCTGTTATGCTATTCAGAAATTCAGTATCATTTCCGATTAATAATATGTCATCTACATATAATATCAAAAATGCTACGGAGCTCCTACTCACTTTCTTGTAAATACAGGCTTCTCCAAAAGTCTGTATAAAACCATATGCTTTGATCACACTATCAAAGTGTATATACCAACTCCGAGAGGCTTGCACTAGTCCATAAATGGATCACTGGAGCTTGCACACTTTGTTAGCACCTTTTGGATCGACAAAACCTTCTGGTTGCATCATATACAACTCTTCTTTAAGATATCCATTAAGGAATGCAGTTTTGACATCCGTTTGCCGAATTTCATAATCATAAAATGCGGCAATTGCTAACATGATTCGGACGGACTTAAGCATCGCTACGGGTGAGAAGGTCTCATCATAGTCAACTCCTTGAACATGTCAAAAACCTTTCGCAACAAGTCGAGCTTTGTAGACAATAACATTACCGTCAGCGTCAGTCTTCTTCTTGAAGATCCATTTATTCTCTATGGCCTGCCGATCATCGGGCAAGTCAACCAAAGTCCACACTTTGTTCTCATACATGGATCCCATCTCAGATTTCCTGGCTTCAAGCCATTTTGTGGAATCTGGGCTCATCATCGCTTCATCATAGTTCGTAGGTTCGTCATGGTCAAGTAACATGACGTCCAGAACAGGATTACCGTACCACTCTGGTGCGGATCTTACTTTGGTTGACCTACGAGGTTCGGTAGTAACTTGATCAGAAGTTTCATGATCATCATCATTAGCTTCCTCACTTACTGGTGTAGGAATCACTGGAACTGATTTCAGTGATGAACTACCTTCCAATAAGGGAGAAGGTACAATTACCTCGTCAAGTTCTACTTTCCTCCCACTCACTTCTTTCGAGAGAAACTCCTTCTCTAGAAAGGATCCATTCTTAGCAACGAATACCTTGCCTTCGGATATGTGATAGAAGGTGTGCCCAACAGTCTCCTTTGGGTATCCTATGAAGACACATTTCTCCTATTTGGGTTCGAGCTTATCGGGTTGAAGCTTTTTCACATAAGCATCGCAGCCCCAAACATTAAGAAATGACAACTTGGGTTTCTTGCCAAACCATAGTTCATAAGGTGTCGTCTTGACGGATTTAGATGGTGCCCTATTTAACGTGAATGCAGCTGTCTCTAAAGCGTAACCCCAAAATGATAGCGGTAAATCGGTGAGAGACATCATAGATTGCATCATATCTAGTAAAGTACAATTACGACATTCGGACACACCATTACGCTGTGGTGTTCCAGGTGGCGCGAGTTGCGAAACTATTCCGCATTGTCTCAAATGAAGTCCAAACTCATAACTCAAATATTCGTCTCCATGATCAGATCGTAGAAACTTGATTTTCCTGTTACGATGATTTTCGACTTCACTCTGAAATTCTTTGAACTTTTCAAATGTTTCAGACTTATGTTTCATTAAGTAGATATACCCATATCTGCTCAAATCATTTGTGAAGGTGAGAAAATAACGATACCCGCCGCGAGCCTCAATATTCATCGGACCACATACATCAGTATGTATGATTTCCAACAAATCTGTTGCTCGCTCCATTGTTCCGGAGAACGGCGTTTTAGTCATCTTGCCCATGAGGCATGGTTCGCAAGTTCCAAGTGATTCATAATCAAGTGATTCCAGAAGTCCATCAGAATGGAGTTTCTTCATGCGCTTTACACCAATATGACCTAAACGGCAGTGCCACAAATAAGTTGCACTATCATTATCAACTCTGCATCTTTTGGCTTCAATAGTATGAACATGTGTATCACTACTATCAAGATTTAGTAAAAATAGACCACTCATCAGGGGTGCATGACCATAAAAGATATTACTCATATAAATAGAACAACCATTATTCTCTGATTTAAATGAATAATCATCTCGCATCAAACAAGATCTGGATATAATGTTCATGCTCAACGCTGGCACCAAATAACAATTATTTAGGTCTAATACTAATCCCGAAGGTAGATGTAGAGGTAGCGTGCCGACGACGATCACATCGACTTTGGAACCATTTCCCACGCGCATCGTCACCTCGTCCTTAGCCAATCTTCGCTTAATTCGTAGCCCCTGTTTCGAGTTGCAAATGTTAGCAACTGAACCAGTATCAAATACCCAGGCATTACTGTGAGCATTAGTAAGGCACACATCAATAACATGTATAACAAATATACCTTTCACTTTGCCATACTTCTTCTTCGCCAAATACTTGGGGTAGTTCCGCTTCCAGTGACCAGTTCCTTTGCAGTATAAGCACTCAGTCTCAGGCTTAGGTCCAGACTTGGGTTTCTTCACTTGAGCAGCAACTGGCTTGCTGTTCTTCTTGAAGTTCCCCTTCTTTCCTTTTCCCTTTTTCTTGAAACTGGTGGTCTTGTTGACCATCAACACTTGATGCTCCTTCTTGATTTCTACCTCCGCAGCCTTTAGCATTGTGAAGAGCTCGGGAATCATCTTATCCATCCCTTGCATATTATAGTTCATCACGAAGCTCTTGTAGCTTGGTGGCAGTGATTGAAGAACTCTGTCAATGACACTATCATCAGGAAGATTAACTCCCAGTTGAGTCAAGTGGTTGTGGTACCCAGACATTTTGAGTCAAGTAGTTCTGTCGGTGAACATATACTCAGAATGTCTGGGTACCACAACCACTTGACTCAACTGGGAGTTAATCTTCCTGATGATAGTGTCATTGACAGAGTTCTTCAATCACTGCCACCAAGCTACAAAAGCTTCATGATGAACCATAATATGCAAGGGATGGATAAGACAATTCCCGGGCTCTTCGCGATGCTAAAGACTGCGGAGGTAGAAATCAAGAAGGAGCATCAAGTGTTGATGGATAACAAGACCACTAGTTTCAAGAAAAAGGGCAAAGGGAAGAAGGGGAACTTCAAGAAGAACGGCAAGCAAGTTGCTGCTCAAGTGAAGAAGCCCAAGTCTGTACCTAAGCCTGAGACTGAGTGTTTCTACTGCAAAGGGACTGGTCATTGGAAGCGGAACTGCCCCAAGTATTTGGCGGATAAGAAGGATGGCAAAGTGAAAGGTATATTTCATATACATGTTATTGGTGTGTACCTTACTAATGCTCGTAGTAGCGCCTGGGTATTTGATACTGGTTCTGTTGCTCATATTTGCAACTCGAAACAGGGGCTATGGATTAAACGAAGATTGGCTAAGGACGACGTGACGATGCGCGTGGGAAATGGTTCCAAAGTCGATGTGATCGCCGTGGGCACGCTACCTCTACATCTACCGTCGGGATTAGTTCTAGACCTAAATAATTGTTATTTCATGCCAACGTTAAGCATGAACATTATATCTGGATCTTGTTTGATGCGAGACGGTTATTCATTTAAATCAGAGAATAATGGTTGTTCTATTTATATGAGTAATATCTTTTATGGTCATGCACCCTTGATGAGTGGTCTATTTTTGTTAAATCTTGATTGTAGTGACACACATATTCATAATATTGAAGCCAAAAGATGCAAGGTTAATAATAGTGCAACTTATTTGTGGCACTGCCGTTTAGGTCATATTGGTGTAAAGCGCATGAAGAAACTCCATGTTGATGGGCTTTTGGAATCACTTGATGCTTGCGAACCATGCCTCATGGGCAAGATGACCAAGACTCGATCCGTTCTATGAAACAATGGAGTGAGCAATTGACTTATTAGAAATAATACATACTGATGTATGCGGTCCGATGAGTGTTGAGGCTCGCGGTGGGTATCTTTATTTTTTTGACCTTCACAAATGATTTGAGCAGAATGGGTATATCTACTTGATGAAACATAAGTCTGAAACATTTGAAAAGTTCAAAGAATTTCAGAGTGAAGTGGAAAATCATAGTAACAAGAAAATAAAGTTTCCACGATTTGATCGTGGAGGTGAATATTTGAGTTATGAGTTTGGTCTTCATTTGAAACAATGTGGAATAGTTTCACAACTCACGCCACCTGGAACACCACAGCGTAATGGTGTGTCCGAACGCTGTAACAGTACTTTATTAGATATGGTGCGATCTATGATGTCTCTTACCGATTTACCACTATCGTTTTGGGGTTATGCTTTAGAGATGGCTGCATTCACGTTAAATAGGGCACCATCTAAATCCGTTGAGACGACACCATATGAATTGTGGTTTACCAAGAAACCTAAGTTGTCGTTTCTTAAAGTTTGGGGTTGCGATGCTTATGTGAAAAAGCTTCAACCTGATAAGCTCGAACCCAAATTGGAGAAATGTGTCTTCATAGGATACCCAAAGGAAACTGTTGGGTACACCTTCTATCACAGATCCAAAGGCAAGATATTCGTTGCTAAGAATTGATCCTTTCTAGAGAAGGAGTTTCTCTCGAAAGAAGTGAGTGGGAGGAAAGTAGAACTTGATGAGGTAAGTGTACCTTCTCCCGTATTGGAAAGTAGTTCATCACAGAAATCAGTTCTAGTGATTCCTACACCAATCAGTGAGGAAGTTAATGATGATGATCATGGAACTTATGATCAAGTTAGTACCAAACCTCGTAGGTCAACCAAAGTACGATCCGCACCAGAGTGGTACGGTAATCCTGTTCTGGAGGTCATGTTACTTGACCATGATGAACCTATGATATGTCTCCAACGTATCTATAATTTTTGATTGTTCCATGCTATTATATTATCTGTTTTGGATGTTTAATGGGCTTTAGTATGCTCTTTTATATTATTTTTGGGACTAACCTATTAACCGGAGGCCCAGTGCCAGTTTCTGTTTTTTTTGCCTATTTCAGTGTTCCGTAGAAAAGGAATATCAAACGGAATCCAAACGGAGTGAAACCTTCGTGAGGATCTTTCTTGGAACAAACACAATCCAGGAGTCTTGGAGTGGAAGTCTGGAAGTCTGTGAGGCGGCCACGAGGTAGGAGGGCACGCCCAGGGGGGTAGGCGCGCCCCCACCCTCGTGGGCCCCAAAGAGCTCCACCGACGTACTTCTTTCGCCTATATGTACTCTTATACCCTAAAAACATCCAAGAGAGCCATGAAACCACTTTTGCACCACCGCAACCTTCTGTACCCATGAGATCCCATCTGGGGCCTTTTCCGGTGGTCTGCTGGAGGGGGATTCGATCACGGAGGGCTTCTACATCAATACCATAGCCTCTCCGATGATGTGTGAGTAGTTTACCACAGACCTTCGGGTCCATAGTTATTAGCTAGATGTCTTCTTCTCTCTCTTTGGTTCTCAATACAAAGTTCTCCTCAATGTCCTTGGAGATCTATTCGATGTAATTCTTTTTGCGGTGTGTTTGCCGAGATCCGATTAATTGTGGATTTATGATCAAGTTTATCTATGAATAATATTTGGTTCTTCTTTGAATTCTTATATCCATGATTTGATATCTTTGCAAGTCTCTTCGAATTATCGGTTTAGTTTGGCCTACTAGATTGATCTTTCTTGTAATGGGAGAAGTGCTTAGCTTTGGGTTCAATCTTGCGGTGTCCTTTCCCAGTGACAGTAGGGGCAGCAAGGCACGTATTGTATTATTGCCATCGAGGATAAAAAGATGGGGTTTATATCATATTGCTTGAGTTTATCCCTCTACATCATGTCATCTTGCCTAAAGCATTACTCTGTTCTTATGAACTTAATACTCTAGATGCATGTTGGATAGCGGTCGATGTGTGGAGTAATAGTAGTAGATGCAGAATCATTTCGGTCTACTTAACATGGACGTGATGCCTATATTCATAATGCCTATATATTCTCATAACTATGCGCTCTTCTATCAATTACTCGGCAGTAATTTGTTCACCCACCGTAATACATGCTATCATGAGAGAAGCCACTAGTGAAACCTATGGCCCCTGGGTCTCTTCCTTATTATATTGCATCTCTTTTATTAGTGCATCTCGTTTACTATTTTGCAATCTTTACTTTCCAACCTATACAACAAAAATACCGAATATATTTATCTTACTATCTTTATCAGATCTCACTTTCGCAAGTGACCGTGAAGGGATTGACAACCCCTTTATCGCGTTGTTGCGAGGTTCTTGATTGTTTGTGCGGATACTAGGTGACTTGCGTGTTATCTCCTACTGGGTTGATACCTTGGTTCTCAAAAACCGAGGGAAATATTTATGCTACTTTGCTGCATCGCCCTTTCCTCTTCAAGGGAAAGCCAACGCATGCTCAAGAGGTAGCAAGAAGGATTTCTGGCGCCGTTGCCAAGGAGATCTATGCTCAAGTCAAGACATACCAAGTACCCATCATAAACTCGTCTCTCTCGCATTACATTATTTTCCATTTGCCTCTTGTTTTCCTCTCCCCGACTTCACCTTTGTCGTTTTATTCGCCCTTTTTTGGTCGCCTCTTTTGCTTGCATCTTGTGTGCCTATTTGCCCTGATGGCCTTGCCTAAAAGCGTTGATCCTCACCTTAGAAGGTTGGAAGAAATTGAGAACAACGTTAGAAGCTTTATGTCTTGGCAATTTGAGCATAATAATTTCTTCAGAAACAAGCTTAAAGAACAGAAAGGCTTTATGGAGTACATGAATAAAGAGCTTGATGATATGTCTAAAGAATTTTATGGTTTGAAATCTCAGTTTGCCCATCTTGAAAATTCAGTAGGCCAAATTTCGGATAAGCAAGCCACCATAGTTAATAAGATGGCCGCTAAACCGAAAGATCTAGAGGAAAATAATGATGAAGATCTAAAAGTGATTGATGTGTCTCCTATTAAGTCTTTTTTTCATTATGAATCTTGATAAAGATGGGACTGGGGATGAGTCAGCTTTAGTTAAAAGGCATCCCAATGATTCGGAGTTTTTAGATCTTGATGTTAAAATTAATAAAAGTGGGATTGAAGAGGTCAAAACTTTACATAGCAATGAACCCACTATTTTGGATTTCAAGGAATTTAATTATGATAATTGCTCTTTGATAGATTGTATTTCCTTTTTGTAATCCGTGTTAAGTTCTCCTCATGCTTATGATCAAAATAAAGCTTTTACTAAACATATCGTTGATGCTTTAATGCAATCCTATGAAGAAAAGCTTGAACTAGAAGTTTCTATTCCTAGAAAAATTTATGATGAGTGGGAACCTACTATTAATATTAAGAATAAAGATTATGAATGCTATGCTTTGTGTGATTTGGGTGCTAGTGTTTCAAAAACTTTGTGTGATGTGTTAGCTTTCCGTGAATTTGATGATTGGTCTTTAAATTTGCACCTTGCGGATTCCACCATTAAAAAAAATCTATGGGAAGGATAATGATGTTATTATTGTTGCAAATAGGAATTATGTGCCCGTAGATTTCATCGTTCTTGATATAGATTGCAATCCTACATGTCCTATTATTCTTGGCAGACCTTTCCTTAGAACGATTGGTGCAATTATTGACATGAAAGAAGGGGATATTAGATTCCAATTTCCGTTATGGAAAGGCATGGAACACTTTCCTAGAAAGAAAATTAAATTACCTTATGAATCAATTATGAGAGCCACCTATGGATTGCATACCAAAGATGACAATACCTAGATCTATGCTTGCTTTTATGCCTAGCTAGGGGCGTTAAACGATAGCGCTTGTTGGGAGGCAACCCAATTTTATTTTTAATCTTTACTTTTTGTTCCTTTTTAGTAATAAATAATATATATAGCCTTTGTTACGATTGTGTTTTTTATATTTTAATTAGTGTTTCTGCCAAGTAAAGCCTTTAGGATCTTCTTTGGTGATTGTTGTTTGATCTTGCTGATAAAAACAGAAAGTATGCGCTCACGAGAATAATTTTTATGTTTTACCAGAGAGCGATAAAATAGCACTTCCAACTGCAGTATATCAATATACAAATTATTTATGTCGTCCTAAGTTTTCAGAATTTTTGGAGTTATAGAAGTATTCGAAACCTCCAGATTGCTACAGACTGTTCTGTTTTGACAGATTCTGTTTTTCGTGTGTTATTTGCTTATTTTGATGAATCTATGGCTAGTATCGGGGGTATGAACCATAGAGAAGTTGGAATACAGTAGGTTTAACACCAATATAAATAAAGAATGAGTTAATTACAGTACATTAAAGTGGTGGTTTGTTTTCTTATACTAACGGAGCTCTCGAGATTTTCTGTTGTGAAGTTTTCAAGTTTTTGGGTAAAGATTTGATGGATTTTGGAACAAGGAGTGGCAAGATTCTAAGCTTGGGGATGCCCCGGAAGGCATCCCCTCTTTTGTCTTCGTCTATCGGTAACTTTACTTGAGGCTATATTTTTATTCACCACACATGATATGTGTTTTGCTTGGAGCGTCTTGTATGATTTGAGTCTTTGCTTTTTAGTTTACCACAATCATCCTTGATGTACACACCTTTTGGGAGAGACACACATGAATTGGAATTTATTAGAATACTCTATGTGTTTCACTTATATCTTTTGAGCTAGATAATTTTGCTCTAGTGCTTCACTTATATCTTTTTAGAGCACGGTGGTGGTTTTATTTTATAGAAATTATTGATCTCTCATGCTTCACTTATATTATTTTGAGAGTCTTTTAGAACAGCATGGTAATTTGCTTTGGTTATAAAATTAGTCATAATATGATGGGCATTCAAGATGGGTATGATAAAAACTTTCATATAGAGTGCATTGAATAGTTTAATACTTGATAATTGTTTTGAGATATAAAGATGGTAATATTAGAGTCGTGCTAGTTGAGTAATTGTGAAATTGAGAAATACTTGTGTTGAGGTTCGCAAGTCCCGTAGCATGCACGTATGTTAACCGTTGTGTGACAAATTTGAAGCATGGGGTGTTCTTTGATTGCTTTCCTTATGAGTAGCGGTCGGGGACAAGTGATGGTATTTTCCTACCAATCTATCCCCCTAGGAGCATGTGCGTAGTGCTTGGTTTTGATGACTTGTAGATTTTTGCAATAAGTATGTGAGTCCTTTATGACTAATGTTGAGTCCATGGATTATACGCACTCTCACCCTTCCACCATTGCTAGCCTCTCTTGTGCCGCAAAACTTTCGACGGTACCATAAACCCATCATTTACCTTCCTCAAAACATCCACCATACCTACCTATTATGGCATTTCCATAGCCATTCCGAGATATGTTGCCATGCAACTTTCCACCGTTCCATTCATTAGGACGTGCTTCATCATAGTCATATTGCTTTGCATGATCATGTAGTTGACATCGTCTCTGTGGCATGGCCACCATTCATAATTTATACATGTCACTCTTGATTCATTGCACATCCCGGTACACCGCAGGAGGCATTCACATAGAGTCATATTTTGTTCTAAGTATAGAGTTGGAAGTAAATAAAAGTGTGATGATCTTCATCATTAGAGCATTGTCCCATGTGAGGAAAGGATGATGGAGACTATGATTCCCCCACAAGTCGGGATGAGACTCTGGACGAAAAAAGAGGCCATAAAAAAGAGAAGGCCCAAACAAAAATGAGAGAAAAAGAGAGAAGGGGAAATGTTAATATCCTTTTTCCACACTTGTGCTTCAAAGTAGCACCATGATCTTCATGATAGAGTCTCTTATGTTGTCACTTTCATATACTAGTGGGAATTTTTCATTATAGAACTTGGTTTGTATATTCCAATGATGGGCTTCCTCAAATTGCCCTAGGTCTTCGTGAGCAAGCAAGCTGGATGCACACCACTTAGTTTCTTTTGTTGAGCTTTCATACACTTATAGCTCTAGTGCATCTGTTGCATGGAAATCCCTACTCACTCACATTTATATTTATTGATGGGCATCTCCATGGCCCGTTGATACGCCTAGTTGATGTGAGACTATCTTCCTCCTTTTTGTCTTCTCCACAACCACCATTCTATTCCACCTATAGTGCTATGTCCATGGCTCATGCTCATATATTGCGTGGAAGTTGAAAAAGTTTGAAAAGGCTAAGTATGAAACAATTGCTTGGCTTGTCATCGGGGTTGTGCATGATGGGAGCATTTTGTGTGACGGAAATGAAGCATGGCCAAACTATATGATTTTGTAGGGATGAGCTTTCTTTGGCTATGTTATTTTGTGAAGACATAATTGCTTGGTTAGAATGCTTGAAGTATTATTATTTTAATGTCAATATTAAACTTTTGTCTTGAATCTTTTGGATCCGAATATTCATGCCACAATAAATAAAATTACATTGAAAATTATGTTAGGTAGCATTCCACATAAAAAAAATTCTGTTTTTATCACTTACCTACTCGAGGACGAGTAGGAATTAAGCTTGGGGATGCTTGATATGTCTCCAATGTATCTATAATTTTTGATTGTTCCATGCTATTATATTATCTGTTTTGGATGTTTAATGGGCTTTAATATGCTCTTTTATATTATTTTTCGGACTAACCTATTAACCGGAGGCCCAGTGACAGTTTCTGTTTTTTTTTGCCTATTTCAGTGTTTCGTAGAAAAGGAATATCAAACGGAATCCAAACGGAATGAAACCTTCGCGAGGATCTTTCTTGGAACAAACATAATCCAGGAGACTTGGAGTGGAAGTATGGAAGTCCGCGAGGCGGCCACGAGGTAGGAGGGCACGCCCAGGGGGGTAGGCGCGCGCCCACCCTCGTGGGCCCCACAAAGCTCCACCGACGTACTTATTTCGCCTATATATATACTCTTATACCCTAAAAACATCCAGGACAGCCACGAAACCACTTTTCCACCGCCGCAACCTTCTGTACCCGTGAGATCCCATCTGGGGCCTTTTTCGGTGATCTGCTGGGGGGGGGGATTTGATCACGGAGGGCTTCTACATCAACACCATAGCCTCTCTGATGATGTGTGAGTAGTTTAACATAGACCTTCGGGTCCATAGTTATTAGCTAGATGACTTCTTCTCTCTCTTTGGTTCTCAAAACAAAGTTCTCCTCGATTCTCTTGGAGATCTATTCGATGTAATTCTTTTTGCGGTGTGTTTGCCGAGATCCGATGAATTGTGGATTATGATCAAGTTTATCTATGAATAATATTTGGTTCTTCTCTGAATTCTTATATGCATGATTTGATATCTTTGTAAGTCTCTTCGAATTATCGGTTTAGTTTGGCCTACTAGATTGATCTTTCTTGCAATGGGAGAAGTGCTTAGCTTTGGGTTCAATCTTGCGGTGACCTTTCCCAATGACAGTAGGGGCAGCAAGGCACGTATTGTATTGTTTCCATTGAGGATAAAAAGATGGGGTTTATATCATATTGCTTGAGTTTATCCCTCTACATCAGGTCATCTTGCCTAAAGCATCACTCTGTTCTTATGAACTTAATACTCTAGATGCATGCTGGATAGCGGTCGATGTGTGGAGTAATAGTAGTAGATGCAGAATTGTTTCGGTCCACTTAACACGGACGTGATGCCTATATTCATAATCATTGCCTAGATATTCTCATAACTATGCACTCTTCTATCAATTGCTCGGCAGTAATTTTTTACCCACCATAATACATGCTATCATGAGAGAAGCCACTACCGAAACCTATGGCCCCGGGGTCTCTTCCTTATTATATTGCTCTTTTATTATCGCATCTCGTTTACTATTTTGCAATCTTTACTTTCCAATCTATACAACCAAAATACCAAAGATATTTATCTTACTATCTTTATCAGATCTCACTTTCGCAAGTGACCGTGAAGGGATTGACAACCCCTTTATCGCGTTGGTTGCGAGGTTCTTGATTGTTTGTGCAGGTACTAGGTGACTTGCGTGTTATCTCCTACTGGATAGATACCTTGGTTCTCAAAAAGTGAGGGAAATACTTACGCTACTTTGCTGCATCACCCTTTCCTCTTCAAGGGAAAACCAACGCATACTCAAGAGGTAGCAACCTACGAACTATGAGGAAGCGATGATGAGCCCAGATTCTGCGAAATGTCTTGAGGCATTGAAATCTGAGATGGGATCCATGTATGAGAAAAAAGTATGGACTTTGGTTGGCTTGCCCGATGATCGGCAAGCCATAGAGAATAAATGGATCTTCAAGAAGAAGACTTAGGCTGACGGTAATGTTACTATCTACAAAGCTCAACTTGTTGCGAAAGGTTTTTAACAAGTTCAAGGAGTTGACTACGATGAGACTTTCTCACCCGTAGCGATGCTTAAGCCTGTCTGAATCATGTTAGCAATTGCCGCATTTAATGATTATGAAATTTGGCAAATGGATGTCAAAACTGCATTCCTTAATGGATATCTTAAAGAAGGGTTGCATATGATGCAACCAGAAGGTTTTGTCGATCCAAAAGATGCTAACAAAGTGTGCAAGCTCCAGTGATCCATTTATGGACTGGTGCAAGCCTCTCAGAGTTGGAATATATGCTTTGATAGTGTGATCAAAGCATATGGTTTTATACAGACTTTTGGAGAAGCCTGTATTTACAAGAAAATGAGTGGGAGCTATGTAGCATTTCTATGTGGATGACATATTATTCATTGGAAATAATACAGAATTTCTGGATAGCATAAAAGGATACTTTAATAAGAATTTTTCAATGAAAGACCTCGGTCAAGCTGCTTATATATTGGACACCGAGATATATAGAGATAGATCAAGACGCTTAATTGGACTTTCACAAAAGCATATACCTTGATAAATTTTTGAAGACGTTCAAAATGGATCAGTCAAAGAAAGGGTTCTTGCCTGTGTTACAAGGTGTGAAGTTGAGTTAGACTCAATGCCCGGCCACTTCTGAAGATAGAGAGAAAATGAAAGTCATTCCCTATGCCTCAGCCATAGGTTCTATCATGTATGCAATGCTGTGTACCAGACCTGATGTGTGCCTTGCTATAAGTTTAGTAGGGAGGTACCAAAGTAATCCAGGAGTAGATCACTGGACAGCGGTCAAGAACATCCTGAAATACCTGAAAAGGACTAAGGATATGTCTCTCGTTTATGGAGGTGACAAAGAGCTTGTTGTAAATGGTTACGTCGATGCAAGATTTGACACTGATCCGGATGACTCTAAGTAACAAACCGGATATGTATTTATATTGAATGGTGGAGCTATCAGTTGGTGTAGTTCCAAGCAGAGCATCGTGGCGGGATCTATATGTGAAGCGGAGTACATAGCTGCTTCAGAAGCAGCAAATGAATGAGTTTGGATGAAGGAGTTCATATCCGATCTAGGTGTAATACCTAGTGCATCGGATCCAATGAAAATCTTTTGTGACAATACTAGAGCAACTACCTTGTTGAAGGAATCCAGATTTCACAAGAGAAGCAAACACATCAAGAGATGCTTCAATTCCATCCGCGATCAAGTCAAGGAGGGACACATAGAGATTTGCAAGATACATACGGATCTAAATGTTGCGGACCCATTGACTAAGCCTCTTCCACGAGCAAAACATGATCAGCTCCAAGGCTCCATGGGTGTTAAAATCATTACTGTGTAATCTAGATTATTGACTCTAGTGCAAGTGGGAGACTAAAGGAAATATGCCCTAGAGGCAATAATAAAGTTGTTATTTATATTTCCTTATATCATGATAAATGTTTATTATTCTTGCTAGAATTGTATTAACCAAAAAATTAGTACATGTGTGAATACATAGACAAACATAGTGTCCCTAGTATGCCTCTACTAGACTAGCTCGTTAATCAAAGATGGTTAAGTTTCCTAAACATAGACATGTGTTATCATTTGATGAACGGGATCACATCATTAGAGAATGATGTGATGGACAAGACCCATCCGTTAGCTTGGCATAATGATCGTTTAGTTTTATCGCTATTGCTTTCTTCATAACTTATAGATGTTCCTCTGCCTATGAGATTATGCAACTCCCGAATACCGGAGGAACACCTTGTGTGCTATCAAACATCACAACGTAACTAGGTGATTATAAAGATGCTCTATAGGTGTCTCCGATGGTGTTTGTTGAATTGGCATAGATCGAGATTAGGATTTTTCACTCCGTGTATCGGAGAGGTATCGCTGGGCCCTCTCGGTAATGCACATCACTATGAGCCTTGCAAGAAATGTGAATAATGAGTTAGTTAAGGGATGATTCATGACAGAACGAGTAAAGAGACTTGCCGGTGATGAGATTGAACTAGGTATGATGATACCGATGATTGAATCTCGGGCAAGTAACATACCGATGACAAAGGAAACAACGTATGTTGTTATGTGGTTTGATCGATAAAGATCTTTGAAGAATATGTAGAAGCAAATATGAGCATCCAGGTTCCGCTATTGGTTATTGACCGGAGATGTGTCTTGGTCATGTCTACATAGTTCTCGAACCTGTAGGGTCCGCACGCTTAACGTTCGATGACGATTTATATTATGAGTTATGTGATTTGATGACCGAAGTTTCTTCGGAATCCTGGATGAGATCACGAACATGATGAGGAGTCTCAAAATGATCGAGAGGTAAAGATTGATATATTGGAAGGTTAAATTCGGACACCAGAATGGTTCCGAAGTGTTTCGGGTATTTTCCGGAGTACCTGGAGGTTAACGGAACCCCTCGGGGAAGTAGTCGGCCTTAATGGGCTTTAGTGGAAAGGAGAGAATGGCCTTAAGGGGTGGCCGCGCACCCCCCCTATGGCTGGTCTGAATTGGACTAGGAGGGGGCGGTACCCCCCTCTTTTGTTCTCCCCTCTTCCTCCTTCCCTCCTTCTCCTAGTTGGAATAGGAAAGGGGGCGAATCCTACTTGGACCGGGAGTCAAAGTAGGACTCCCCCCTTGGCGTGCCCCCCTTGGGTCGGCCTCCTCTTCCCCCCTCCTTTATATACGTGGGAGGTGCGCACCCCAAAGGCACACCAAGACTTCTCTTAGCCGTGTGCGGTGCCCCCCTCCACAGTTACACACCTCGGTCATATTGCCGTAGTGCTTAGGCGAAGCCTTGCGCCGGTAACTTCATCATCACCGTCAACACATCATCGTGCTAACGAAACTCTCCCTCGTCCTCAACTGGACAAGAGCTCGAGGGACATCATCGTGCTAAACGTGTGCTGAACACGGAGGTGCCGTACGTTCGGTGCTAGGATCGGTTGGATCGCGAAGACGTTCGACTACATCAATCGCGTTACTAAACGCTTCCGCTTTCGGTCTACGAGGGTACGTGGACACACTCTCCCCTCTCGTTGCCATGCATCTCCTAGATAGATCTTGTGTGATCGTAGGAAATTTTTGAAATACTGCGTTCCCCTACAGCAGCATCTTTTACATCAGTATTTGGACATAGGCGTGAAACCAATGTGTCCAGCTCCAACTGGTCTCCACCGCCGTCAAGTACCATCATGTTCTTCTCTGATGCTACAATTTTCTCGAGCCGTGATAGTTCGAGCATCAGGTCATTGGCAGCGATGATGGAGATTGATGTATGGTGGCCTGCATCGAGCCTATTGATGGTAAGTTGGAACGTGAAATAGCCGATGGCATGGTTCTACGATGTTTTGCTGTTTTGGCGCGTGATAAACAAGCTTTAGCTGACATCTTCGCCTCTAACTATCTCTCACTTGTGCAGAGGCTCAATTCTTTAGTGATCGATGATACGTCTCCATTGTATCTACTTCTTCAAACTCGTTTGCCCTTGTTTTGGACTCTAATTTGCATGATTTGAATGGAACTAACCCGGACTGACGCTTTTCTCAGCAGAATTGTCATGGTGTTATTTTTGTGCAGAAATAAGAGTTCTCGGATTGACCTGAAAATTTACGAATATTTTTTGTGGAATATATAAAAAAATATTGGCGTAAGAAGATACCAGAGGGGGGCCACCCGGAGGCCACAAGCCCTGGGGGCGGGCCCTGCAGGCTTGTGGGCCCCCTGGACCTCCTCCGACCCTAACTCCAACTCTATAAGTACATATTCACGGAGAAAAAAAATCAGAGAGAAGGATTCATCGCGTTTTATGATACAGAGCTGCCACCGCGTCATGTTCTTCACCGGGAGGGCTGGTGTTGAGTCCGTTCAGGGCTCTGAAGAGGGGGGTTCATCACCATCATCATCACTAACCTTTCTCCATCATCAATTTTATGATGCTCATCGCCGTGCGTGAGTAATTCCATCGTAGGCTTGCTGGACGGTGATGGGTTGGATGAGATTTATCATGTAATCGAGTTAGTTTTGTTAGGGTTTGATCCCTAGTATCCACTATGTTCTGAGATTGATGTTGCTATGACTTTGCTGTGCATAATGCTTTTTCACTGGGACCCGAGTGCCATGATTTTAGATCTGAACCTATTATGTTTTCATGAATATATTTGTGTTCTTGATCCTATCTTGCAAGTTGTAGACACCTATTACGAGTTATGATCCGCATACCCCAAGGTGAGAATAATTGGGATTATTTTTAGTGATTACCGTAGTTTGAGGAGTTCATGTATTCACTAAGTGCTGATACTTTGTTTCGGTTCTCTATTAAAAGGAGGCTTTGATATCTCTTAGTTTCCATTAGGACCCCGCTTCCACGGGAGGGTAGGACAAAAGATGTCATGCAAGTTCTTTTCCATAAGCATGTATGACTATATACGAATACATGCCTACATTATATTGATGAATTGGAGCTTGTTCTGTGTCATCCTAGGTTATGACTGTTACATGATGAATATCATCCAACACAATTATCATTATTGATCCATTGCCTACGAGCTTTACACATATTGATTTTTGCTAAGTTACTTTCGTTGCTACTGCTATTACAATCACTACAAACTGCTACTGTTACTTTTTCCACTGTTATTGTTACTTCCATACTACTTTGCTACTAAATACTTTGCTGCAGATATTAAGTCTTTTAGGTATGGTTGAATTGACAACTCAACTGCTAATATTCGTGAATATTCTTTGGCTCCCCTGGTGTCGAATCAATAAATTTAGGTTGAATAATCTACCCTCGAAAACAGTTGCGATTCCCTATACTTGTGGGTTATCAATCGATCGTTCTTCGGTTGGGTCGGTGGTGGCTGAAATTGAGTTTGTGCCTGAAGGTTTATCCTCGATGTCCATCGAACATGTTTGTCAACATTTGAATGTTCCTGCTCATTGTTAGCAAAAATTATGAATAAATTCTAGTAGTCTTTGTGTTTACCATTGTGTTTCGGACTGTATCTGAGGAACTCTTTGTAATGTTCTTCATTATCAATAAAGCCAACATTCTCTAAAAAAGCAGATCAATCCAACTGACCAACCATCATCTAGTGATGCAAGTCTCTTTTATCAACATTAACTAACAGTCTCACGCAACTATTGGCTCGTGTTAGCGAAGACTAGCGTTGCTTTGCATTCACATGCTTTAGGAGACTAGCATGACTAACGAGTCAAACTCACGCCACTTTTTCTTTGGTAGTCGCTTCCTCGCTGACCCAAACCAGCTCTCAAGAACATCCTTCAGAGAAGGGATAGAGAGATCTTGGACATGGTTATCCTAAAGCAACTAAACCAAACTTGGTGAACGCAAAAAGTAATGCATGAGAATGTGATCCGTGGAGTCCTTGTCTTAGCTAGAGAAGAAACAACAGGAGGCCTCATCTTGGAAGCCCCTTCGAGCATGGTGATTAGATGTCCATGTCATGTAATGGAGGGCCAACCAGACAAAGTTTTTGCAGTTGATAGGCCCGCAACTCTGCGATGTTGCTTTGGTTGACTGAAACCTGGTGGAGCCTTCACAAAGTAGACAATAAACTCATGAAGCAGAATAATCGTGTGAGAAATTCTCCAAAATGTGGTGTGTAAGGTGTCTTTTTGAACCTAAACACTATGGACCGCATCCTAGACATGCACGAACTACTAAATTAGACCCCGCACAAGTAATTTACCAGCGATGTTAACACCATTGCTCGCCAATAAAACCATCATAAAAAATCATGTTTTGATTGTCTGGGTTTTGGCTTTGTTAAATACCAAGGCGTAGTTTCATGGGAGCATCAACCACCAACCCTTTGGACTGCCAAAGAAAATTTCTTGCGCCGTCTCCAACATGTAAGTGAACCAAACTATTGAAAATCTCTGTGTTTTGAGCATCAACCTTACCATGGCTTTGATGGGTCAGTACGACTAAGCAACGCCCATTTGAAGAGAAGAGTCAGGCTTTGCTTATGGATATCTAGAACACCTAAAATGTCGAAGCACTTTCGCTTAGAAAATTATGCCATGCAGCCAAGTACAAGGAAAATTTCAACCATGCCAAGAGGTCCAGGTTTAATTTTAGACAATAGGCAGTGGTCAACTCATTAGAAAACATGAATCATGCCAAGGGAAGCAGGGACCAATGTTTAACCAGACGATCGTGGATATTCAAGGTCCAATCGGATCTCTAGCAACATAAACAAGTGTTGATCGTTGAGCTAAAAATGGAAAAAGAAGCAGTGACGATGGGATTCCAACCAGCGTGGCACATCATTAATTGCAGGGCGAGATGAAGAAGGCCAAGGAAGCATTGATCGACACATTGTCACGGGAAGAAGAGTAGGTGAGCGAGGTGGTGGTGCAACAAGGCGAGCCGATGTTCGACATGGTGTTGTGGCGCGTGAGACCGGGGAGACGAGGCAGACTATAGTTTGGGGACCCATGATATTCTAGAGAGAAAAGAAGCGTCATGGGGCGACTAACTTTATTTCTCTTAGAAACACGTTACAAACATATATGCTTACATACACGCACGAAATGCTCACTCCTATGAACACACTCGCACACCCTACTCCATGAGCACTTTTAAGAAATTGTGCCGGCATATTTTAAGCTTGACGAAATCATCACAAAAACCTTGTGGTTGACAAAAACGTTGTCTCCACTAAAGGGGCGTCACTAAAGAATCTTGCAACTTCGGTGGTTTGGGTCTACCACAAAAAATGTAGTCATCTGAGCTACACTCCGTTCACTTAAGCAAACTCGAACTCTATTCTACTATGGATACACAATTTCTTTCCCAAGCATTTAACCTAATCTAGACCAATCCAATTTGATCTAGTCAATATTCACGAAGATGCATGGCACGACCGGCGAGGTAGGTGATCATCGGCCCACCGGATTCCAAACCACCTCACAACCAAGTATAACAGGGTGACATAGATAGGATATAAGAGATGTCACAACATACTTTGTTTAGTTTGAGAAGAGAAAAGAGAAGGTGGTTGTAGCACGGACTTCAAGACCCTTTGTGAGAGAATAAGGTGTGCCATATATTTTTGTCATAGTAGGACATGAATTTTCTGCTCGCGAGCTCATATGCTCTCCTATGAACAATAAAAACAAAAAATAGTCATGCAAAGTTTCATGAATAAAAACAATCCAAAAATGCTTTTGTAAAAAAGACAAAATCGATGCTCCAAAAAGTCTGCATTTTGAAGCATCGATTTTTTTGCGGAAGCATTTTAGAATGTTTTTGTTCACAAAAAATTGCGAGCGTGGTGATCATTCATCAATGTTTGTCCCCCCCCCCTCCCAAAAGTAGCTATTTATTTATTTATTTATTTTCTTGCCATTCGTTTTGATTTTACTATTCGCGAGGGTGTATATGTGCTCACGGGCAGGATGGCACTTTCTGTCATAGCATACAAATATGACAAATTATTATACGAGTGGACTACTAGATGTCCCATATGTGACATGACAACTATATATAGTTGGTTGTTGGTTGTACTATTAACCTTGCTCTAAATGCACGGTGAATGGCTGGCCAGCTGCCTAAGCATCAATTGTTCCTAAATTTGGGTAACAGGAAAATTTCCTTCCCTAGCTTGTTGCAAGAGGGATATTTACTAATACTTTTGTAAAGCTATACAGAGTACCGGTTATTTTCCTATTTTCTCCATCCAGATAGAAAAAAAATACAAGAAAAGAAAAAGAATATGACTACAAAAGGGTAAATTGTACAAGGAGAGGCAAATAATATGGACATGCATACTCCACACAAGGGAAAAATGACCGATTTTCTTTTTTTTTCTAGTCAAAAACCAGAAGTCTGTGCATATGGTGAACTTTTTTCAAGAAGCTTTCAACCAAGCAAAAAGTTGAAGGACCAAAACGTAAAGACGAGAGAAGCAATCTTCGGCCTCGTCTATAAAACCAGGGGCCAAAATTTAGTTTCAAAAAATTAGCAGGAGATATACGAACACATAAGGCTCCACCAGGCAGGGACTAAAGTTTAATTTCAAAAAATTGGCAGGGGCCGCGCGAACGCGTACCCCCTCTATCACAAATTATGACGTTCACTCTCCCACTTGGGGAGATGATAGGCCAGCGCACCCACCAAGTGCAATGTGGGCCCCTAACCTAGGCCACGGGCCTTCTTGATCGCCCGTCGACCCCGTCCAGGTAAGTATGGAGCAAGGGCGCACCTGCCTCTCCTTTTATAGCGAGCTCGCCCACCCGATGCCCTCGGCTAGGCGAGGTGGGACTAAACCGAAGCGCAGCAGCAGCCGCGTGCGGGACGGGAGCACGCGACAGAAGGTTTTAGATTTTTTTTTTTTTGAGACAAGACAGAAGGTTTTAGATGGGCTCGCTCGTTTTTGTCCCATTCCATGGGCTTGGAACGCGAGCTGTGGCAGTGGGCCTTGAGAGCGAGAAACGTCTCGCGGTTGTGGAGCCTGGTTCTTCGTTACTATTTTTTTCTTCTCTTTTTCCCTGGGAGAGCGGTTTTTTAGGGCACCCTGGGGCAGTGTTAGATGAATATATAGAAACGGCGCAAATTATGCCCCCCTGATTTTTTTTCGAATGAAGAAATATGCTTCGTAAACAGTCATAATAATTTTTCTTTGCAAGGATGAGACGATATCTACGTGTGCACGCCACTTGTCTTAGGACAAAGGAAAGGGATTTGTTTTCACCCAGCAGAACGGTCGCATTTTACTTCCGGACGAAACCATGAAAGGAAGGACATAGCACTCTCTCTCGGACAAAACAACAAAAAGAAATAGGTATGTCTAGGGCACATCTAGATGTGCAATAACTAGAGCATAAAGAGAAAAAAAATATCCACACGAATCTCAATGTAAGATTAATGACATATAACTTAGATGTGCAATACTTATGTTATATTTAGATGTGCTTTAGCAAAACTGAAAAGAAATACCTGAAAGAAAGAAACTAAGCGAAGGTGAACCTTTGCCCCTCTTACTGGCAAGCAAGATGGATCGCGCGCAATAAACAAAAAAAATAGTGACCACAGGATCAGCGACCTGCCTGAGATTATCCATTATATGCATGTACGGCCGACAGCTCATAATGGACAATCAACTAAGCGGTGGATTGTTGGTTATCAAACCAAACAGACAGGTAGATCGTTTGTCCTCTGGTCCTGGCCGCTGCAACCTTAGCCGCCGTCAGAAGGCCAATTTTCTAACGCCTTCCTCCGGCGGCTTCCTTCCGCCGGCGACCTCGATCGTCGGTGGTGAGGGGGATCACCGGATCCACGTGTGTGGATCGTTTTACTCTCTTATAGTTTAGGTTTTTAGATTGTTCATCGTCTTGGCTTTAGCGGCGACGATGACAGCGTTGAATAAAGATTCTTCGGTTTCATCCCTAACGAGGCCTTTGGTTCTATGATTGAGGTTGATTTTGGAAACCAGTCTGTTTAAGTAAGGATGGTGTGGCGGGCGGCATCCTCGTGGTGGACCTGTGTTCTCGGGCTTCGTCGTTGCGACGGTGTTTGCTCCAGTGCCGACGCGGAGCTTGGGAGGTAGTCCAGGAACGAATGCAGATTGTGGTCTGCATCGACGACATCTAGAAGACGAAACGTGTGCTGGGTTCATGGTTCGTGGATGGCAGGTACGATTTCCTCCTTCGGCGTCTTAGTCATGGTGGGGTATCAGATCTGGAGTTCGATGGCGTGTCCAGGGTGTTGCCCCCGTCTGCCTCGTTCAACGACAATGGCTTCATTTTTGATGAGCCATCTTGGAGGTTCGCAAAGCTGCATAGCAGCGATGAAAGCCGTGTCGAGCTCGGATGAGCAGGTGATCCGTCATTGTTTTCTTTAGTGACTACTATGGTGGTGACGGACGTTGGTTTGAAGTACAAAGATATTCTGCTATCTTTTCAATTTTGTCATGTCGGTCCGTACGGGCTTGTGCTTTGATCTTTATATAATATGAATGGGACACGTATTACCATGCAAAAAATAAAACTAAGCGGTGGATTATCAAGACGGCACAACATCAAGAATTTGCGGAAGACTCATACTCCGAGCTATCGACTTGTACAGACATCCCAGAGTTGATCAACCAATGACAATGTATAAACAAGATCTCCCAGCACTTTCATGCAATGAACTCACCCCTCCGTCAACCTCAATTCGGTGCATCCTGCATCTACTCGTTTACACTGGCAAAGCCCTAAGAAGATTGCAACGCGAGGTCAAAGATATCATGAGTCAGCATTCATCTTTGCACATTGGTGTGCTGCTGCTGCTGCTGCTGCTGCTGCTGGCCCTCGTACTGCGCATAGTGAGCCGGCTGGGTCATGTAATGTGGATTACCATCAGTGCGAGTCTGAGCCTGTCAAGACGAATTCGAATTAAAAATTCATCAGTACTATGTACCTAGGTCCTAAGTACTACTGCCTCCGTTCCGAATTACTTGTCTTGGATTTAGATACCTCCGTATCTAGACAAATCTAAGACAAGTGACAAATCTAAGACAAGTAATTCGGAACGGAGGGAGTAGTAGTATTTTAGAGTTTGGAAGAGATGCAAAATTCAAAATAGATACTCCCTCCGTCCCATAATATAAGAACCTTTTTTAGGTTCTTATATTATGGGACGGAGGGAGTATATCATTTCAGTGAGGGGGGAGATACAAGGACCTGGAACTTCCCTCTACAATTGATCCCAAACACGATTGGACCCATGTGATTTTTCTATCACAATTGTTAATCAATTTATTGTGCAGAAGTGTTTTCGCAATACAGATTTTGAGTATTATGACTCTGTAATTGTTAATCAATTTATTGTTTAGAAGTGTTTTCGTAATACAGATTTTGAGTATTATGACACCGTGTAATGAAACCGTTATTTGACAAAAAAAAACTGACTTTCAGATATGAGCAAGCGGTATCTATAATGTCATGCATTATATACAAACCTAATGCCATAGACCGGGGAAGGTGTAAAAGAGCGGGATCAATGACTGCAACCAATGTAAAAGGTTGCTTGTTAACCATGTTATTCTACCCTGCTTCTTATAGGGGAAAATGGAATTTCAGAAATACATAGTACACAACACACAAATCATTCAGAGATCCCCAATATAACAAACGAAGAAGAGTGAATGAGTGGAAACAAGAATTTTCCAAGTGTGTGGAAGATGTGCAAACCCCATGTGCACACTGTACATGAAACAACAAAACAAACATAATAGTCTCTTTAAATCGCCAAATTGATATAGAGGTTATTAAAGCAACACAAAAGTAGGGAAACGAGATCATCAGATCAATACTTGAATTTCCGGTAATTAGTGTGTTTTTGAACTAGATATACCACACAGTTTTTACATCTGTAACAATCTAGGTATGCAAATGTTGTAACTACTAGTACCAAAAGGACATAAGAGCACAACAATAAAGCTAGGTAACAAACCTGATTAGTGGTGCTATAAGCATCAGAATTGGCATATGTTCCAGCATATGTTGCCTCAGCACTGCCATATGCTGCATATGCTGCCTCGGGATTGCCATACATTGTGGCATATGTTGCCTCAGAACTGCTGTACGGTTGAGCATACCCTGAAATAGGATTGTAACTAACTGATTCAAAACAATGGCGCAAGAAAACAAGCATATAATTTCACCTAAGAAGTATTCCGAGTAATAGCTTGTTTGGCCCAACTTCAACATCAGCTTATCCAGGCTAAAAGCCGGAGATGGCCAAACAGCTGGCCTCATCAGTTCTCTATAAAGTTAGTTTCACAAACTAAAGTCAGGTTGTACAGGCCACAGGATAGTAAGTTCAAGTCTCAAGATGCCTATTTTTATGGTTTTGCATGGCATCACAGACTTTCCAAACGGGCTTGTATCTTTTTCTACTTTTGCATATAAATACTAGGCATCTTTTTCGTAGTGACAGTAGGAAAATCTGATTAGAGTTAATAAATATTCATAATATCACATACCTAACTAGATTCCACAAACCAGCCCAACAATGAACAACCGCAAACTGGCCCAAGAAGGCTGAAACTGCTAAACGCAAGTTATCTATGATAGCTGATATGCTAAGCATCTCTTCTACTCTCCTCCCTAACTACTATAACCTTTATTCATTTTAGTATCTATTTTGTCTCGGACGTTATGGGCCAAAAACAAATCATTCGATCATATGGTGGATTTGGTTGTGTATTTTTGTACGCTATGGAATTAAAAATACTGATTAAAGCAGTTATGATAAATACTTCTAAAGCTATTAGCTAATACAGAAGAGGAAAAGGATAATAACCCATAGAGATTCAGTAGTGTACCAGGGTTAGTTACAGCTGCTGCCGTGGTGACAGCAGTGGCCCGCTTTTCAGCATTTACAAGCTCACCCCGAAGCCTCTCAATCTCACTAGCCACGGCAATCATATTTTTCTCCATTGCTTTACTTTGTAAAAGGTTATCAGCATGTGCCTTCTTTTCGAATTCAACCGCAGCCCTACCAATATTATACGAAAGGACATTAGTGGAAGACAGTGGATCGGGTCTGATGGTACAGAGCAAGACCCACTAGATCAGTACCAACATCACAGAAAAGCTTGCTGACCATTACAAGTGAAAAGGACAATATCAATATTTAGACTGAAGGCGAATCATAAATGCTCCCACAACCCTAGATATCTATTATCATACCACAACAATTGATCTCAGATGGGATGCTTGAAACTTGAAATCGGTATAGACTTCCTGCCATTTCAATTCATGTGCAGTACATTGACAAGTCCAATAATCCAAAGTTCATCTATAAATCTTACAGACAAACCCCAATAGCAACCATTACATAGCTATTTTCCTGCTCCTTCATGCAGCCATTCTAGGCTAGATGGTGTCTTTAACAGTTCACATATATGTTTGGATTTGAACAGGGCTATCCTGATTAGCAACCCTATCAAAATTACCTTCGCATGTTGTGACCTCGGGTGTTGGGGGAAGGTGGGAGGAGATGGCAACATGAATCAGGGTTTCAGTAAATAAGCTAACTTAAGGAAAAGGATAACTTTGCCCTGAGCCGCCTTCCCACAATACGTCAAGGTGGTTGCAGGTGCTGCCATGCCGGCTGTAGCTATGGCCCCAAAAGCATCCATACATTACAAGTGTGATTGATGGCACAACAACTCTAATTGCAATAATTAATTGAACACTACCCTAGCGGCCTAGTATATGAAATCTATGAGGCCATTTGGTTCATATATGCCTCACCAACTGAAGTGTGATATGCCATGCGACCTATGACCAATGTTTGATTTGTCATCAGTTAAACAATGCAGCATGGAAAATGAAGTAAAATGCATGCATTATCCCTTGACTCCTCTCCAAAGCCTGGTGTATAACATTTTGCAGATGGGCAGAACTTGCTAAATTAAACAGCCCTTATGCTTCTAAGTCATTAACAATTGCAGCCCTATCAAATTAAGAAGCAGATGAACATATAACCCTCCAATATAAATTCAAATAACCTACAAACTGCTGTAGAAATAACTCTGCCGCGGGTCCTACGTTGGTCTCTAATCTCTAGCAAACAAGCAAACATCCACAGCCCTGAGTAACTCTATCTTGCTACCAAAATATCTCAACTAGGCCATACAACAGCAATTGCTCAAAGAAATCTAACAAATTGTTAAGCACATAAGCAATGAAATCTTTCACATGTGAGCTCATAATTCTACTCATGCAACGACCGTATCGAAGGTTCTCGAAAACCAGCTTAATTGTGTGACATCATTGATCTTCAGGGCAAAAAACAAGGAACCATTGATCTGCCCTAACCCTAATGCTTGATGATATGCTAACAATCTAAAAGTTTCTTTGGAGAGCAGTTTGCTTGAGCATAACAATCAATAGCAATTCAGCAATCAGCACAACAAGGGCTGCTTTGCATTCTCATTAATGCCCAGAAAACTTTTCCCTAGCAGGTTCTGTGGACTACAAATTCCTAAAATATGCTAAGATGTGACTTAACGCTCTAAGCACATACTACATAATATCCACACCAATCGTCCAAAAAGATATAGTACTATGTTTCAGTGCTGGAACTTGATAATCTTAAACTGAGTGATGGCATGAACTGGGAGTAGGGTTTTGGTCCCATTTGAATAAGAGGGGTGACGAGGTGTACCCGTTTTGATTCTATAAAATTGAACAGATGGTAATACCTGCCCTTCTGGATCTCCCGTCGCATGGTCTCAATCTGCGAGCGGACGTTCTCCGACTTGGCGGAATTGGACTGCGCGCGCCCTAGCTGCTCGCGGAGGCCTTTGAGCCGGTCCATGAGTTCGTTGCGCGCGGCAGCGAGCACCCGCACATCGGCATGGACCTGCTCGATCTCCACGCGCGCGCCGGCGACGGAGCGCGCCTCGGCCTCGATGCGCGCGGCCTGGTCGGCGATGGCGCAGACGTCGGCCTCGCGCTCCATGCGGGCCCTGGTGCCGGCGATGGAGACGGCCCGGAGCTCGTGCTGCGCGGAGATGAGCTGCTGCTGGAGCGCGACGTGGGTGGCGGCGAACCGCTGGTTGTCGACGAGGAACTCCTGGATGTCCCGGTCCCGGGCGACGATGCGGTCCTCGAGGGCCGCCACGGCGGGGTGCTGCGCGGGGCCCCCGCGCGGGTGGTGGAGGAGGGCGCCGTGCGGGGGCTCGTCGCGGTCGTCGCCGGGCTGCGGGTGCTGCGGCGCGCGGCCGAGCAGCGGCGGGCCGGAGTCGTGGAGGCTCATGACGTGCGGCGCGCGGCGGCCGGCCATGGGGAGGCGGGCGGCGGCGGAGGGGTTTGGGGTCAGACCGATAGGTCGGCCGGTCGCCTCGATGAGGGCAAGGGCGGAGGGGAACGGGAGGAAGAACAGGCTGGAACAGATGACGGGAGCCTTCGTCCCGGGCTCTGTTTGGGCTGGACTGGCAGTCTCAACTCTCTCAAGCGCTGCTATTTTGCTTAACTTTTCCGGCCCATTAACCATGTGCCGTGTGTGTATATATAATTACTAATATAACGGCCGTGCGTTGCCACGGGCTCTTCAAAATTTATAATCAGTATCTTTCATTTATCATCCTCTCATATTGGGTGATTATAGGGTGCTCTAATTAGAAATACAACAATCAAATATTAGGAAATTTCACCGAACGAACAACAACGAATAATACGATATCTATCAAACGAATAAAATGAGGTCATATTTTTGGTCCGTCATGCACTTCTGTTGAAAAGTGCCTATCCCTTTTAGAATCAACCCACTGTTTGCTCGCACGCAAAAAAATACATCTCTAAAGTGGGGAACCGATCGGTGCCAAAAAGAACTCAAACTCCTATCCAATCTCGAGTCCGTGCTCTTCCACTTCCATTGATAAAGATGGGACGTCAAGGGTTTCATCA
Source organism: Triticum dicoccoides (assembly GCF_002162155.2). NCBI lineage: Eukaryota > Viridiplantae > Streptophyta > Magnoliopsida > Poales > Poaceae > Triticum > Triticum dicoccoides. The sequence continues at coordinate 654,326,693 of NC_041388.1, read as the reverse complement.
TGATGACCTCGAGCAGCCGCCGACATCCCTCCCTACATCTACCCTACCCCCTGCTGCCGCTTGCACTGTCCTTGCTCCTCGAGGGAGCTAGGGACACAATGTTCTTTAGGATGGGCATGACCAGATCCACGAGGAGGCCACATTCTTCCATGGGAACCCAACCAAGCACACCACCCTCCGCAACCATCCAATCCCGGCCTAACAAAGTCAAGACCCGCCATCGATCCATAAATCAGGCTCGCCGCATCCAGGTTCACTGCAAGTCTGCGACGAGTCTGTAGTCGACATCTTGACTTTGGCTATCCCCACGGAAGAATCATCGGATCCTGCTTACTTTTACCATCACTTCGTCTCTTCCCAAGGCAGTGACACCACCCAGCCAATCACCACCACCGCTTGCGGCTTGCCTACATAAAATCATGAGAAATCCCCACGGCGGTGCTGTAAGATCACCTTGGCGACCTCGACAGTGACCGACTGGTCTAAGATCTAAGCTAGCCGCTCTTTGTAGAAACCAATAGAAGTAGGCATGTGACTCAGATTTGTTCTTTGGTGTGCATGCGTTTCTTGCTGCCCACCAGCTCTTGTCTACAACTCGCCTATCTCTGTATCAGCTCTTGGTCTACAACTCGCCTATCCCCATGCTCGAGACGACCAAGCTCGATGCGCAAGCCGCATACGTCTGCTAGAGCTATATCCAGGCCCTATGATTTTTGGATCACTGGCACTATGGGTGCCAGGACCGGAGTCGCCCTCATCCACCAAGTGGATCAAGGAGGCCCACCACCTAGACTCTACATCGCAACATTTTGTGTTTTCCTATAAAAAGTAAAGAACCTTCTCTAATAAACGTAAATATAACCTTTTGGTTTTATAGTCTCAACTTTTCTACACTTCAATACCAGAAGGATTTCTTGGTTTTATTTAATGACCTTCTTGAATGTCATTCACTTGGAAAGGTAGTAATACAATCTGTGATATTAAGGCAAATTATTAGTCATATTAAAGTGCAAAAGGCCCTATAGGAGTCAAAGCATGACTTTTATGGTTATACTGTAATTTGCAAGATCTGAGATTTATGCAAGTGTACAATTAAAGAAGAGCCAATTAAATAGATTTTCACATTCAGAATAGTACGATTAGCAGTAGCACTTCAGTTTTTTCATGTTTGATCAGCTTGCTAGGTGGTTATCACTAAGCATGTTGGAACGATGAGCATAACCTAACTTAGTTCAGTACGTGTTGCTGCAAATTAGTTCAGTACGTACGAAGCTGTTGCTAATTTCAATGCCTGGCTGTTGCAAGTTTCTAATGAAAAAGTACTTCAGGTCAAAGGTCAGGGAATATACACTTTTGTTATCATGGTTGTTTCCTTATAGTGAACAACTTTGATCACCACTTCAGCAGCTACTATCTATAAGAAGACATTAGCTAAGTAGATATAGGCAAAGAAAGCATGTAGGCAAAACCAGAATTAAAAACATCCTTCTCAATGGAGCTCGTGCAGTTCGGAAGACCCTAATCATCGATGAGGGACCCCTCCGATGGTAGCATGACGTGACAATTGCCGTCAATGACGACACCCAAAGTACCTTGCATAATCCATCGATCCAGTTCGGAACAATCAAGCACATACCTTGCAAAGTGATGTGGATCTGAAGCAGAGGTGGGAAGGTAAAGGCTCAGGTGAGGTGGAATGAGACGTTGATATAGACGTGCACGCATGAGAATAAGGCGGTGCCCAGGATGGATCTCCATCGGAGGAGGCTGGATCCGCTGGGGAGGAGGTCGCTGTAGTACCTGCCATCTGTGTGATGGATCACGGGGCTGGCAGGCAGGGGGAGGGGATAGAAGGGAGCGGGTGGGCTAGAGCGCAGATGGCGGGTGCCCCCGACGATGGCTGGGAAGGATGGTGGAGGAGGTGGATGAGGATGACGGCGGCGGCGTCTGCGGTTGCGCCTCGTCCGCAGCCGTGCTGGTGGTGGTCGATGTGAGAGCCGGATGGCGTCGGCCAGAATCAGGCAGGAGCGACAAAGATTTAGAGGAGAGAGAGAATGGAGGCGATGAGCGATGGGAGGAAGGGCCACCGGTGATTGGGGTGGCCTCAGATCCGCCCTCCGTGGCCGCCTATTTCATGGGACGAACACCCGTGCTCACCGTCGGGCTCGCCTTCGGCCGCTTCCTTGCCGACATTCACGACGTAGAGCCCCTTCCTCCGATCCCATTTGCCAGGGAGGCAGCGCCATCCTTCATCGTAGAGAACGAGTCCACACTGAGATCCCAACCAGATCGTGATTGCGCCTCCCCAAACCGCAGCGGCACATCCCACTCCATCAACGACCAACCTATATGAGGCGGAGGGTCAGTGTAGGACGCGAGCGTCGTCACCATGGACGTGGGGGACGCCGTAGGTGGGAAGGAGGCGGCGACGGCGTCTGTGTCAGGAAGATCGCACGACGGTGGCAGCGTTTACTCGAGGGGATCGAGAGGAGCTGCGTTTGGTGCCGGGTGGGTTCTTTGGTGCGTGCGTGGGGCTGGAGATTGTGATAGGTGATCAGGTGAGGGCGTGCCATACCTGGATCGATAGCCTTACCATACCTGGTGGTAATTTAAATTTATTACCATATTCGATATTTCCCGAGTTATGGCCTTACCATAACTGGATTGATAGCCTTTGGGGTAATTTACATTTATTACCATATAATTACCATATTCAAAATTTCCTGAGTTATGACCTTACCATACCTGGATTGATTTATTACTATACGTGGATTAATTATGATTTATTACTATATGATTTATTACTATACGTGGATAACCTTACCATACCTGGTGGTAATTTAAATTTATTACCATATTCGATATTTCCCGAGTTATGGCCTTACCATACCTGGATTGATAGCCTTTGGGGTAATTTAAATTTATTACCATATTCGATATTTCCCAATTTATGGCCTTACCATACCTGGATTGATAGCCTTTGGGGTAATTTAAATTTATTACCATATAATTACCATATTCAAAATTTCCTGAGTTATGACCTTACCATACATGGATTGATTTATTACTATACGTGGATTAATTATGATTTATTACTATATGATTTATTACTATACGTGGATAGGCTTAC